>NW_008236209.1:3955122-3962160 GCF_000691975.1 Corvus brachyrhynchos
AGGAAGAGTACTAGCAGTCAATTAAAATGATGGAGAAATTAACTGAAAGAGCAGATGAACCAAACAGATGAAAGACAAGTAATTATTTCTTATCTAGGAAATACTTCTTCAAACAAAATAGATTTGAAAGAAGCATCACTGAGATGTTTACATGGAGAGAAAATGGTTCCTTGAATGACTGACTTCTTATTTCTTAGATTTTCACATAAGGCCTCCAACTGTTTGATTCCTCTTGGAAGTTAATTCTCTTTCAGCAATTCAGTAACGGATACCAGCAAAATCATTTTCAGTGTCTATTTAAGCAATACAGGACTTAAATCTTCTTTATGAAGATGTTTCCAAACACTAAATTATAACAAGGAAGTAAATTTCATATAAAATAGATTCCTTCTACTTCTTTTAGTGAATAAGGAAACTCAGCTATATTTTTATCATTTTCCAATTGCTGTAACTTTTGTCTGACTTTGAATGTACAGAGCTAATGGCTTAACAAAACAGTTTTAGGATGAGAATAGGTATCCAGGATCGGGGATAACTGTTCCTAACCTGCTGTTAAAACACTTACTGGCTTAAGCAGGTTACATCATGGCATGTCTTACGTATTCGATCCCTCAACTAGGAGGAGATTTTATGTTACTAGAAATGGAAATGGAGAGATAGTTTTATTTCCCATGTTTTCCAGTTTTACCATTTCTGTCCAGTTCTGTCCTTCTGTGTAAGTCTTGAAGATGTTTGTCACCAAAGAAATGAGCTTCTGTCCTTTGTATAGTCAGAGATCTCAACTTGTGCACAGCTTTTCTAGTGCATTAAAGTCATGTTCAAAAATTATTTGAAGTTGGTGTATTAAAAAGTATCTGTCATCAAACTATATCAGCAATATTGAATTCATTTTCATGGCCTTTTTTCCTGACCTTCTCAAATAATACTCCAAAATGCATTCGGATTTAAAGGAATTCAGCTTTAAGCTTTTTGTGGTCACGTGTTTACTATTTTTAGGCAAATACTCAAGTTAGACTTCAAGACTTAATTTCTGAAATAAGTTATTTGAAGCATGACCTGAGTTTACTTCCATGTATGAATATTATATGAAAGGATTAAGACTGCCCTTTGGAAAGCAATCCTAGTTCTCTTCCAAGACACCATTCCTTTTCTCAGGCAGCTTTGATCTGCTATTCTTTAAAACCAGGCAGATTTTCCTTTCTTTAGTAGAGGTTTTGTACTGGATATCTGCTTCAGAAACTAAGAGATATATTCAAATTCTTAATTAACACTTAGCAAAAGACTCTAATCCATACAAGATGAATAAACACCCAAATATGAATAACTTAGAATAAGTCATAATAATAATAACTAACTCCGAATAACTGAGTAAAAGATGAATAATAAATGCTGTGCTCCAAACGATAAAAATATTGCTGTCAGCAAAGAGAATTTACTGAAAAATTTACTGAAATCATGTTTCAAAAAAAGCCTCCAGAAGTATTCTAGGGTTATGCAAGAATTACCTCTTATGTCTTTTCTACTTCTGTTCAACTTTACAGTGTTTCTTCCTCCCAAGACTGTCACAGCTCACAGCTCATTGCCAATCACTCCACATTCACTTCACCCACACCAAATGCATTACTATGGCCAGGGGTTTGTAAAACTGTCAAAGGTGCAGAAAATGTGGGGTTTCTGTCCTGGCTCTACTCCTCTGCAAGCTGCTCATCCACACTGAGGAGCAGCCAGGAAGGAGGAAGAATTTTGCAGGACCCATAGAGAGAATGAGGCAGGAAAACAGAGAAAGGCAGTAAATTGAAAGGTGTGACAGCACTACAGCCAGGCGTGCTCGGGGAAGTGATGTCCTGAGGGATTTGGGATGACAAGGTTCTGAGCCAGTGGAGTGGAAAGAGCTTGTGCAAAGTCTGAATGAAGAGCAGTTAGTGGGACTCTGAGAAAAAGGAAATAGTCTAACCAGTTAGGGCAAAGGAAATAAATAGATGCATCCTTACAAATTTCACCCCACGAGGCGCTGGAACATGTTTAACCCAAGCCCCACTGAACGGATGTGTACAAAACCTGAAAAAGCATTTTGGACAGAAGGACCAAGCCAACATTCAAAAGTGACATATGGAAAAACTTCTAATTTTTTTTAAAGGTTCTTTTTCATTGTGCCTTCCAAAACAAGAATGGAAATCAGAACAGGATCTAATCATATTTCAAATTACTTGCACAGTTTCTCCTCACAGGTGCAAAAGTGCTTACAGCCACCACAAATTACTTATCTGCTCTGGATTATCTGCTCTGCTCTACACCATTATCTCTGCCTATCACTGCTCCCTGCTTCCCCACCTACAGCACACAGGTTGCTTGCTGGATTACAGGAGTAGCTTCAGTCCTCTCCTGGGATCTCTAGAGCCTTTCTGTGTGTGATATCCACTCTCACAAGCTGATAACGGTGTCATATATTCTTTCCCATTTTGATGTAGTGTAATACAAGCTGTTGTACAAGTCTTCATGTCTCAAGATTTTTGATACAGTACATTTATTTTGTAATTCTAAGAGTTCTCAGACACCAAAATGAACCAGACAAGTGTTGACAGCATGAACAGTAGGCACAGGGGAAAAAAGCAAAAACTGGAACAGAAAGAGAGTATTGGAATTACAATTACAGTTTTTAGTATTCGATTTTTTTTAAAAACATTTTTATAAAGTTAAGATCCTTAAACCCCTCAAACTAAAAGCTGAAACAGTATCTGCGTTGCAGTTTGCTTTTCCCTTTGGATTTTTCTGGGTTTGGGAGGCGTTGGCATTCCTTTGTACCTCACCCTGTCAGACAGCAAAGCCACACCAAATACTCGTGGGGCCAGGTTGTCTGTGGGAGTCACAAACTGTTTTGCTCCCCCAAAAGCATGGCCTGAGGTAGTTCAAAGAACAGGGAGAACATTTCCCTCTGCTAGAAACTTCTATCAGTCTTTTCAGGCCACATCCAAAGTGTGATATTTTCAAGCTATTTTCTCCATTATTGCTAGACCAGACTCTGTGGATAAGTGTCTGGATCAGTCATGAGCAGATAAAATTCTCCATTCCTCATGTGATCCCACACTGTTTTCCTCTAAAAGACTGCAAGCCAGGTAGGCTACTGGTTCCCAGTTCTGATACTGGGGAAAGTATGAAAAAATGGGAAAAAAAACCTTCAATCTTTTTAGAGAAAACATTCTTGTCCCTAATTTTGGTAAATGTGTGCCAATGATTATTAAATGTTATTAATTGAAAATCTGATGTGGAAGTATTTATTGGAGTAAATTGTTTCTGCTGTTATAAATCTTCGTAGATCTTATTTTATTAAAATTTAATTTTAACTATCAGCTATTTCATAGTTGACCCTGCCTCCAACAAGAAGGTTGGACTAGATGGGCTGAGGCTTCCAGAGGATGTCCCCAGCCTGAATTATTCTGTGATTCTAAATTGTTACACTTGTAATTGCAAAGATCCATGAAGCAGACTGTGACAATCCAGGTTTACCCCGAAATCCAAAAGGTTTGCTCCAAAAGGACTCACAGAGCTGCTGCAGTTAATGCAATTTATCCCTTTCTCAGTGATTTTGAATCCACTCGCTTATGAGTATTGGTATTTTTTCACAGTAAAATTTGCAAAGAGCCTTAAAAATGCTGTAACCTTTAATAATGCTTTGTTTACTGATTTTATTTGTATCAATCCAGCCATCTTTAGATGGAGTTACAGAGTAAAACCATCCCACTCCTCAGTTCAGAGAGTAAGCCTGCTATTTGAGAATTCCTAGAGTTTCACCAGAACCAAGCAGACGGCTGCCTTGAGATCCTGCCTTTTTTCCTGGTGCATATTTTTGCAGGTTATTTATAGTGCAGTTATTTGTGGAGAACACTCCAGAGTGTTTGAGAGAAGGTGGTAAGCTGCATTTGCATACAGGGAACAACAGCCAGACTCTGCTGCTCTGGCAGATGTGTGTCCATGTGCTGTGGGAGGGGAAGGGAGAGGGATGCCAGCTCTTCCATCCCATTGACCTTGCTCAGTGAGCCTCGTCTGCATCATGTTATAACAACCCTCACACACTTGGATCTGGTTGTAAATAGACTATGACATGCAGACTTTGATGGAGCTGATCTCCCCTTCTGGGTATTTACACCCCAGTCTGTGGGCTAAATTTGGGGACCTTTCTGTCTAGAAATTCTCTGCAAAGGATATACAGTGAGAGAGAGGAAAAAAACCACCACCAAAACTCCTCCAGGGGATGGTGTTCCTTGATATTATTATTCCTTGGACATTTTCCATGTAATTTATGGTATCTTCAGCTAGCTAATGGAACAGAACTGACACTGTCTTAATATTTGACAAGCTAATTATCCAACGTAGTAAACAAGGTTTTATGTAAAGACTTCACATTTCTTAAGTGAAACAGAAGCAGAGAGTCCTGCTCCTTTTCTGAGCAAAACATTCAAGTGCTGCACACTTCAAATTATGCAGTTTTATTTTTGATGTTGTAGTCAAGCAATTAAATTCTGCCTTATCTGGTTGACTCGAAGAGTCATCCCATCAAACTTTTGAGCACTGGCGCTGAACACGTAGTGGCCATAAGGATTATTTTATCCAGGCATGTTCTGTGGCCAAGTGGTACCGCAACCATTTTTTAATAGCTTATATATTTATAATAATTTCATAATAGCTATATATTCTCATACATGTATGTATTAGATAAGGATGACTCACCTTTTCTGTGCCCCACAGTAAGTTGGTTTTTGCTCTCTAAAAAGGACATCTATGGATTCAGCTGTTTCACACATCCTGGCATCACTGCCTATTTTATCTTCTGTTTTTACAGTGTTTTTATCCTCTGTATTTACAGAGTGTCCCATATAGCCTGATATCAATTATGTCTCATCAGAAGAGACAGAGTGTTAAGGAACCTTGCTTTGCGTGGCTGTAGCTGTGTTAAGAAGCAGTTTCCAAATGGAAAATGGTCGATTCCTCAAGAGTCATTAGTTCTTGTTTTCCTGCCCCAGAGTATGGTCCTGTGAGTTCAGAATATTTATTAGACATGGTTTGAAAAAATCATACTTAAAATGATGCATTATCTTGCTCTATGCAGAGTTTTCTGGGGGGTATTTTTTCCTTGGTAAGTTTTTGACAGTGTGAGGGAAGGCAATACGTTCTTGTTGCAGTCTGAAATTGTTTTGATTTTAACAAAAACAGTTAAACCTCTTGATCCTAGGATTAAAAAGCAATAAATATATTGGCTGGTTTTCAGTAGACGGCACAATATGTCTACCAACACTTAATAGTAGAAATCATGAACTACTTTAAAAAAAATTAAAATAACCAGATAGGTTGTTCTACAATCGAATCTAAATCTTCTGAATATCCATGCAATATTTATAGGAAGAGCAAGAGGATGGCAAACTTCTTCCTCCCTGTGATATTCCCAAACTTATTCTCCAAATGTGCTCCAGTGGGGATCAGGTCTACTGCATAAGCAAATTAGGCAAGAGCAGTGCTTTTTATTGATGCTGCCAGCAAGGTGGTGGAGGTTTCTGAAATGAACTCTCCTAAAGAAATCTCACTGGATCTGATCTCTCACTTCATGCAGGCATATGTTCAGTCAGCTGTCATCACTACCTACAGAGCTTTAACGTAGCCAGTGCTTAAAAAAAGGGTAGAACTATCTAATTATATAGAAAAGTCATGAATCTCGGAAGTAACTGGATTATTTTCTTCATGTATACAGCTTCTGCCTATTTTAACTCCTTCTTCACTGCCAAGCCACTTGACTTATCCAATAAAAATCAAAAGTGCAGTATAAAAATTACTTCAGCATCCTTTTCATTCATCCTTTTCATTCACAACAGAGCTGTGACACGTGTTGGCATCACTTGCTGAATCTGAGCTTCAGAGCAGCCCTTGAGGCGGTGTCTCCCCATGCTGCTCTCCAGTCTTGTGTCTGCATCCTGCTTCGTCCCAGGAGGGGACTGTGAGGTGCCCCGCTCCATTGTGCACTCAGCTTTCCTTCCAAAGGAAAAGAACCTGGAAAAGCAGCCACTGCAGTGCTCTGGGCAGCCCCAGTGTGTGCAGCAGGCAGGGTCAGGGCTGGGGGCTCTCAGCTCTGCTCCTGAGCTGCCTCGGGATGTGTGTCCCAGAGCCAAGAGTGCCCAGCCCAGCGTGGAGCCTCTGCTCCAGGCAGGATCTCTGAGTGCCCAGAGCTCCAGCCACACGCAGCTGGAACTCCTCCCAGCCCCCGCAGTGTTGCAAAGGGAAGCACAATGAATTACAGAAATAAAAACAAAGCCGAGAATATCTCTATCACTGAGCATACCTGAGAATATCTTTAACACCTTCTGATGTGATCACATCTCCCGACTAATCTGTCATTTCTTTGTTCTTTTCTCTTTCAGCCAATCCAAGTTGAAATTCCTTCTGCATTTGCGCCCTGCTCTTCAATTCTGTTGCATTTGCATTATTTTACTGTCAAATTTCTCTGCCTCAGCCACAGCCATTTTGCCATTCTTCTTGTTATCAAGCTTTATGAATGAGATACCTTTAACCTGTTTTTTCCTCACTGAGGAGACGCTTTGTAAGATCCACTTCCTCTGCTCATTTACAATAAACTAAAGCCTGCTTCAGAAATGTTGTAAGCACTGAGCCATGTGAGTACACTGTCTGGTTGAATCCTTTTTGATGAAGTCATTTATTTATCTGGATTATAAATTAGGAAGTGGTGAGGAACACATGGTACTGTAGTTTAAAACAGAAAGTGGTGCGAAGGAAAAGATACGGAGGGTGAACAATGGAGGCAGGAGAGCAGACAGACAAAGACAAGCACCCAGTTGAGTGCAAGATTGCAATCATACTGATTCTTTTCCTCCTTTGTTTCTTCTCCTGGCTTGCATTTCTTTTATATCCTCCTGATACCATCCGTTGTAGGATTCACTTTGCCTGGCTTCACGAGCCTTCCGAGTGCCATTCACAACAACAGCTCTAATTTGGTTGTCCTAAATCACCCTCTGGAGGGGCCTCTCTTTCCTGCTG
>NW_008236209.1:3962320-3987867 GCF_000691975.1 Corvus brachyrhynchos
AGCACCTAGAGAGTATTGTTTCATATTACTGGTATCTGGAATTAAACACTGGGAATATTCCATAAAATGCACTTCTCTCTCTTTCCTGCTGTGTTTTCAGATAAGCCTGGAAAGCATCTGTCAAACCTAGGGAATTACTACAATTTCAGTAATATTTTATTGAATAAGAACTCAAGGAAACTGGAATTCAAAAGATAATGCAGCATTCATTGCAGCAGTTATGATTTCTAAGATCAGTTTTTTCACCTTTGAGAAAGTTGTTAGGGGTTTTTCTAATCAATGTGGAGAATACAAGATATGGCTGAAGGAAGGATTGTTAGTGTATCCCTCTGTGTAAGGACTTACTGTTCTGTTCATTTGAGCAATGTTATTATCATAAAAACATCGATAATCAAACTTTAATAAGCATCTATTTTGTCTTCACTCATAAAAGCATCTTCATTACCTGTAATGAAGGCATTCTTGAGATTTAGTGCCTGTATAGTCGAGTATTTCGAGGTTAAAAATGAAGAGTTCGGAGCACTATCTTTTTCTATCCCTGTTCAGGTTCAGTGTTGCAGATGAGGAGGAGGTTTCCTCCTTGCATCAGCTCCCAAAAGCTCTGCTCCACCCCTTGTCCCAGCCCCAGCAGGCTCAGAGGTGACACCCCTCCCAGAGGTGTGCTCTGTCCCTCTGAGATTCCTAAAAGATTTTGGCTGAACCCTCAGCATTTCTGTGCAAGCTGTAAAAAGCCCCAAAGTCAGTGGTTACAGCATTTCTGAGATGTATTGTTTCCGTGATAAGCTCACGACTTTCCTATGAGTTACTCCAAAGGCTCAAATAATAAACATGCAAATGAAGTGTCAAGATAAGACCCAAATTAAGCTTTTTATCCTACCTTCAAGGAGTTCAAATTGGAAGTAGCCAACTTTCAGATAATGGCACAATGCTGCAAAAGGATCTTGACTTGTGGAAGGCTTTAAAATAGAAGGATAGGCAGGACACGAGTCTGTTTCCTCACATTTCAGTGACAGATTATTTCAGAGAACTCTCTAGCCCATTTCCTATTTCCTTTGCCCTTGGGCTGATCTCCTCTCTGCACGGAAGCTTCTGATAAATGTTTTCCGTTGAATTTCCTTCACCATCCACATTAAACATCAACTTTGCCAGGGACCATTTCCTGAGGCCTCCACTTTCTGCTGCTGAACAACACCTCTGTTGTGCCTGCCCACTGCCACTGCATGGGACTTGGCATTGCAGGACATTTCCCAGTCTCTAAACATCATTATTTCAAAAATCCCACCAGAAAATTTCTCCAGAAATCAAAAGTCTCCTTGAAATTACAGAAATATTTCCTGCAGGATAATTGCAAAGCTAAGAAGTAACAATTCTGGAGAGTTAGAGCTAGGCTTTGGGGGGTTTAGTGAGCTGAGAATGTTATGTATTTTATTCCCTGGTGTTCGTAGGTCATTAGAACTGTAGGAGACCAGAGAACACACCAAGGTGAATTTTAGTGAGACTGTTTGATAGCAGTTTTCATTTATTTTACAGAATAATATTCAGCAATATACCCCTTCCAGCCTGCTAAAACCTTTTTCTGTTTAGTCCCATTTTCCTCTGGGTCAAAGGTTTAATAACTTTTCAGTTAGAACAGTTAAGATTCAGGGGGTTTTGTGCAGGTTTCAGTGGCAGCTAATGATTCATTAGAGTTTTACTGGCAAAATAAAGCTGATAAGTGAGCTACATTCATCTCGGAATTAACCTCAAATTGAAAAAACTCTTAAAGCAATCCTTTCAAGATGACATAAAAAAGGTTGTCCTTTAAGCTGGCACATAAAAATTTCTTATCTTAAATTTCTCTTCAAAACATACTTTATAGATAATACTAAGATAGATCTGGCCTGTACTATAATATTCGCCAAAAAGGCTTATCTTGAAAAGCTAGTTTTTGCTAAAAATTAAGTAATGCCTACAGAGTAACTTTTCTCTTGTCCTAAATTTCTCTTTTGCTAAAAACTGCAGGCAAATGCTAATCTGTTCCATGTCTCTCCATGTATTGAACAAGTGTTGGAGTGTCATCAATGAATTTGATCAGAAAACTTGCACCATTTTCCCCTACAGAAAAAAATATGGAACAAGTTCACTTTTAAATGTGCTCCTTGGGTACATTTTTCATTGAAGAGATTTTCAAAGAATTACACCCAGTGTAATGTATTTTAGCTCATGTACTGATGCCCATATTCTCTCAAAGTCTTGTGAAAACTGATAAAAAATATGTAGTGCTGACTTACCAAGAATAATCTTTAAATCTTAGTAATTTATCTTGAGAGACTCCATAATCAATATCATACAGCACTGTGAGCCTGCTGCTTTATTATCCTTTTTATCCAAGTGTGGAGAGATAAAGCATTGATTTTTGTTTGCTGTGTGTACTGTAAAAACAAAGGAGAAATGTCATTTTTGAATGCCAAGGTTGTATGAGTAACGTTTTATTGATTTTAAATTAAATAAAAGTTATGTAAGGCAATAGTTGACATTGCTTTGGGGAAAAAATAAATGCCATTGAAACAAATGTTTAAAAAGCCAAGCAGTACCTTTGAAAATAATTTATGGCAAGTTCATCTCTCCAGCTGAGCTTCCAAAAATTGTTTTGCCATTGGATTCAGAGTAGCGTAGTTTAGATAATACAGCACAAATTTTAGTATAAGTAAGGATGGACAATACAGAAAAAGAAGAGTACAGCTCTTTATTTCGGTGATTGCCCACTTCTGGTGGTTTTTGTTGTGATGACACAATACCTGACAGCTGACTTCTCTCTAAGAGACAAACTGAAAGATTTCATATTTTCTCTGTTCCTTTTTTACCCTATTATTAATAATGTATTCAAATATTTTTTTATTTGCTCGTTAAAGTAAATTTTATTCATTCAGAAAGACCATTTGTTTAAATCTGTGGTGTCTTGTAGGACCAAGCTCTTGAATTTTTACACAGGAGGAAGGAAGCCACCTGCTGCCAAGAGACAGAAAATAGAGTTCTGGTGTAAAGGCTGTATAGCAGGGACAGCCTTTAATTAGAGATAATGTACAGGGAGAAATTCCATATTTAAATGCATTTGGAAGCGAATTTTTTACACCTGTTCTACAGGAACCACAGAGTTTGATGTGTTTTCCAAGCACAGCCTTGCACTGAAGTGCAGTCAGACCTTAACCTTTAAAAAATGGGAAGGATTTTTATGGACCTGTAGTTCTGAATTTATATTTTCTTCCCTTTCTCTTTAACTGTGCACTCCAGAAATGTCAAACACATTTAAATTACTAGTGAGGAGTTTCTGTAATCCCAAAATGCCAAGAATTTAGCTGCTCTTACTATGAAAGTGCTGTAAGACTTCAAGAATTGGAAATGTGGGTGGAGATTCTTAGATATATCACTATCTATAGGTTACATAAATAGTGATATATATATATATATAGATTCTGTTCAGAGATCCTCAAATTCTCCGTTTCTCGCATATTTTTATAAATGTACAAAGTAAGAAACCTTTGTAGAAATGTCCCAACAGCCCCTCAAATAGGCAGATTTGAGAAGTCAGATAAAATAATCCCAAACCTGCTCATTTCTTTCCAGCTTTGCTGACCATATGCCTTCTGCCCAGCAAATTCCGGTCATCTACTGAGTTTTTCAAACTAACTCACAAGTCATTGTATTCCTTCCCTACATGGTGATCAAAAACTCTCCGTGTGTCAGCTGGGTAGGAATTAGCATCTGCCATCTGTCTGCAGTGGGATCCTTATCAGCACATGGGGGGGGAAGAATTCCTGTGTATGCACTGACAAATGCAATTGGATTTTGTTTCTTTTTTGCAGTTCTTGGGAGCAGGAGAACCCAAAAGGTATCAGGAATGTGGAAAACAGAGCTTGAGATAATCAGTGAATAGAGAAGAGCACATATTTTAATGTTTAGGTTGTCTCTTTTGTTGAAACTCTAAATGAAAATTTTATCTTGGTAAATTATCAGAACTGTCCTGTCATAAAATAATTCTCTGCAAATTGTTTCCTGTTATTTCCCATGTTGCTATTCTGATACATTTATAAATTTCTCCATCACCTTGGCATAGATAATCAAAAACTTATTTCCCCACGTGATTTTTTTTTTAACTCTAGGTAAATTTTTACATGTCCATCAAAAATGATGAAAATTTGAAAAAAGTAGAATCCCTTTCTGCTGACAATCACTTTACTCTGCAAGGCCATGCCAGTGTAAAAGTGTTTGAAGGAGGACTTGAGTTATTAAGATGACATAAGGGAATGGGAGAGAATTGGGAGGGAAGGAAGGAAGTCTCAAAACAACCTGAAGAGGAAGGAGATGAATTTTTAGACAAAGAGCACAGTGAAAGTATTTTGTTGCATGCAGGAAATGGCTTCCTTTTGTCTTGCTATTGTTATAATATCACTGTTATATTGGCAAAAATGAATCTTTTTGTATCATAATTAATAAAGAGGTTCAAAGATAGACCTGCCATCAGTTTTCTCTCCAATCACAACGAGTTACTGGACTGTAAATTTTGTCTATCTGTGAAAGAGGCACATCTGTAAAGTTGAGGGGTTAACAGGTTCCAGGCTACCTTTTCCTTTGTAAATAAGATCATTCAAGAAGCGTTAATAGTGATTAGAAAACAAGCTACTTTTCCTCAAAGCTCTTTTGAGTCTTCAAACTTTACTGAGTTCCATATCTAAGAAACAAAAGCAGGTTAAATCTGTAGTGGTTGGAATCTGATTTACTTTTCAGTCTTAATGTAAAAGTAGAGCTTTTAGAGTGTGATAGAGTAGCCTTGTACATGTAAATAGCGTTTTAGAACATTGGAAACGTCCGTGAAGCAGACAGCACAATAAAATCTTTTCTGAATTTGCATTTCTAGAATTTCATAGTTTACAAATATTTTTTAGAATAAAAGTTCTAGAAGCATGAGGGCTGTCACATTGCGGTGTGAACGAGCATTGGTTCTAAAGGTGCTACCACTTTTGACTAGAAATAATATTCTGGAAGTTCACAGAATCGAAGAATAAAAAGCAGAAGGTTATAAAATACCAAGTTCCTGCAACGTGAAAAATTAATTGTCTCTACACCAGCACGTCTGGCTAAGCTGCCATGGCAACAATTGCAAAAGACACACTCCCTGATCAAATTTCCCTCAAATTAAAGATGCAGTTAGGAAGTGTTTGCTGCAGAACCACACTTTCTAAGTATTCCAGCACCACTCACCAGCAGGCTTCAGCTCCAGCATTGTAGGATGCTTTCTGAAACCAGACATTCTCTGCAGCTGGGGGTTGTTTTCATACGGTCACATTCCGGTGGACATCCTGTTTAATTCTGCGTGAGGCGAGGGTTTCGAGAAGGAAGGGACACTTTGGGAGATAAGTTTCTGCTCCTGTCACAGCCCAGTTTCCTATTTACTCTCAGGGAACAACATAAAATACAACCAGATAATTTTCTTAACTCTAATCCTGACACAGTGGTACTTACCAAAAGGGTACCAGTCAGCCTCAATATTATATAATTGAATGCTAATCTTAAAATATTACAGCTTTTATTAGAAATGTACAAACACAGAAAGAGAATTTATTCTTTTGTTTGAAACCTCACTGTCTTGCATAGGAAATACAGCTACTTCGTGTGTTTTGCTACTTTAGACACTATCTGGGCTTGTGCCTAAATAAAACCCTGGTGGGTTTTGATTCAAGGGTTGGGTTTTGGATGATTTTTAATTTTTTACTGAAGGGGTCCCTCTGCTGGCTCCTTCCAAAATTCCTTTCCGCAGGTTTGGAGGGTTGGAGCTGTTACCTTTGAAATATGAGTGCACTATTAGAAACATAAAGCATTTTCATGATGAAGATAAGAAAATAATATGTAGTGAATACAGCCATCTTCACACGATTTTAGAAATTAGTTTTACAAAGACATTTGCAAGAAAAAGATTGGGTTTTCCTAATGATATTTAAATGATAAATAAAATACACCATAACTATGTTTGAAGAAAATTATGAGAACACCCCTCAAGCTTGGGGGGACATCGACCTTTTTGTTTAAAAAAATAAAAATCCATATTGGAAGCAGAATGCTAAAGATAAAAATATTTACCTGGGTGAAATAATGTCCCTTTGTTTAGAGTCTAATTCCATTTATGTGCTAGACTGCATATAAATCTTTCAAAGATATTTAGAAGAGAAACACGTTAAACTTTTGTGTTTATCCAGATTGTTTAGATTTTAAATGAATATGAGAATTCGGGTTTAAATATGGATATCAGCCCTGGGCTGGGATTTTGGAGATGTAGATTCAGTTATTAGTGGCTTTGATCAGAATTTCTGTTAAAAGCACTGAAGCATCAATAATAACACCTGTAATGCATGGATAACACAAGGAATTCTGTGATTTCTGTAGATTCCCACTACTTCGTTAAGAATTTGAATGCAACTGCTTATAGTGGAAACTGTTACCTTTTAAGAATGCCTTTTATTGAAAAATAAGATTATGGAACTTCGAATGGATCCCATTGTAATTTCATACTATGTCTGAAACATATTCGAGTAAAAAACAATATTTTTTTTTCTATTTATCTTAGCAAACTGAGGCTTAATTGCTGTTATTCATAAATGTTCAGCCAGGAATAAAAGTGCTGCTGTTCTCAAAAAATTTATGTTTTGGCTCCATCCACTGATTTCATTGGGACAATCACACACGGTCCTTCTGTAAAGACTTATCTCCCTGCAGCCAGGTCCTCTCATCCCTTTGCCATGGTGTTATAAACCTGCCACTCCTGATGGAGCACCCGGGTGTGCCTTTCACACCTCAGTGCCGGCTCCTCCCTGGGATCTGCAGCTGAGGCTCTGAGCATTTCCCTGTCAGCACCACTGCCACTCATCCAGCACATGATCTGTGCCCAGCTATCACTCCTTCCTCTGGAGGTTTGATGTAGAGTCTCAGCAGGGTGTCAGATATCCACAATTACATCCTCCTGCACTGATGGGAACTCTCCCAGCAAGCATATTCATCATCTCACACAAGAAATGGGGTCAGCTCAGAGCATTCTGAGCTGCGGCTCCTCCACCCAGGGTGTTCAGGCTCTGTTATGGCCACGCTGCCCCTGAGGCTCTCCTGAACGAGCCCACAGAGAGGAGCACAGACATTTCCACCATCCAGTATCACTGAACTAGTAAGGGATAGAAAGTTCATTCCAGCCTGCTGAGAATAGCTGAGAGTGTAGAATGTCACCAGCAGAGCCCACTTGTAACCACCTCCCATACTCAGCTCTTCCAGCCCTCCTGGGAGCAGGAATCCCTGTCCACGTGAGCAGACATCTCCCACAAACAGAGCAGCTTTGCAGTAAGTTCCTTTGCTCACAGGGCCTAAAGTAGGTGCCACAGACCTTGCTAAAACCCAGAGTCGGGAATTTCCCTCAGATGCTGTTCTGGATGAAAAACATTGAAAGATTGCTGTGTGATCCCCTCTCTTTGTTGCAGGTAAGAAATGTGGAGAAAGTGAGGATATATTTGACCACTGATAGGTTTTCTTTCTGTACACCAGCCTAGAAATGCTTCCCAATAACATGGCAAATCATCTGCTGGTTACTTGAGAACGTGTTTTAAGATATTGTTCTGCATGGATAATCTCCAGTCTGAAATTACTCATCATATTCAATACCATAAATATGTAATAGCAACCCAAACACAGCATTTTTACTGCACACTGCTTGGCTACAGTTTCAATTGGGAGCCATGCTTTGAAGTCAGTTGCAAACATAATCACCAAAAATAAATTGGAATAGATATCTTGAGTAAACATAAATTACTACTACATATATTAATGACTACTATGATTCTCTTCATGATTGGAAAGAAAACCAAACCACTACAGCATTTAGGAAACAAAACTTCTTTTGGCTCAGAACTTCCACAAGGAAAGTGCTGGTCTCCCTTTGTTTAATCCCCATCGTAAATATTCAGTTCCCACTGACTGAAGTGTTTGTGCCTGAATTTACTGGGAGGGCAGAAACAAACCAGAAGGGAGCAGCAACTGATTGCACAGCTGCAGCTGAATGTCTTTCTGTTAATTCTGCTGTGAGTATACATTTAGAGCTGGATCACCAGAGCTGCTTAACACTTAAAATGCTCCTTTGGACATTCAGCAAGGCAGGAAGGTTCCTCAGCACTGTTCAGTTATACCGGAGAGTGCTGCCCTGTGAGGGAAAAAACAGCCTGGAACATCACAGAGTACTTCTCCACATTCATTGTTTGGTGTTTCCAGCAAAAAGTTCAACAAAGACTAAGCAAAATAGGCAAATATAGAAGATACTGCCTGACATCTCCTCCATCTTACCAATCACCTGTGGGCAAAGCAGACTTGACTGGGAGAGTACTGATTTAATTTATTACTAATTTCAGCAGGTTTCTGTAGTGTGAAGCAAAGACAAAGTATAACAACATATTCCTCTCCCACAGGGCAGGGACAGCATCATTCCCAGCGTCACTCTTTCATTTCCAGCCCTTCTATCTTCCCCCACCCTCCTTGGGCAGGGGCAGTGGGGAGTAACTCTTGCTGTGAGGGGGTGATTTTTAATCCCATAGCAGCTCTGAGGGTGTTTGTTATTTGTAATCCCACCAGGTGTGAGGACACTCTTCCCCTAGCTCTGCCAGGTGGGAGCTCAGCTGGGGCTGGGCTGGATCTCCTCCTGCTCCAGAGCAGGGCAGACAGCTCTGGGGAGGAGAATTGTGAGTATTGGATCCTTAGAATATACTTACTGATTTTCATTTCCTTGAGTTTATTCTCTCATCCCTCTGCCTGTTGCTAAGGCATTGTTTTGAGTTAAAATTTGGTTAATTTTGGGTTTTAGTGGAGAGTTTTGTCTGTGAGGTTTCAGGGGAGTAATTTAGTTTTCCCAGAGTCCTGAGAAAAGCTCTGAAATCTTCCAGGGAACTGTTAGACTCACTGCTATAGCCAAGCTCATGTAGCAGAGGCATCTGAGGGGATGGGGATACAAAACCTGTGTTTTTAGAGACCAACGATTCTCATTAAAATTTGCAAGGCAGGTAATTCCATAAGGAATGGCAAAGAGTGACTAAAGAACTCCATTGTGTGAGTTGGTCTTTGATGCAATGATTCTTGCCCAATTAACTGAATTTGGAGGGGCCTCTCTGCAGCCTCAATACAATGAAGAACTTGTTTAGCTTCAAGCCTGTTCTTAAGTCCCTCCACTGTTTGTGTATGTCAAAGCGCTGCTTTCAATCAGAGTTTCAGCATCTAATTTCAGAGTTGAGCATTATGTAAAATATAAGATTGGCCTGGTACATGCATTGCAATCCCAGGCTTTTGTCACCTCCTAATGAAGCTGGGCACTCGAGGCAAACTCTCCATTATCCAAACCCACCACTGTTCTCCTTTCCTTAGTAATCTGTTCCTGACGAAAGAAAAACAAACTCTGACCCAGAGAGTTAAATAGGCTTATATGTCTGAATCAATACACCTAAGTATAATATTGGCATTTAGATTTAGAAAGTAATTCATAGTAAGTTTGGACTTGAGCTTTAAGTACTCTGTAATGAGTTGATGTTTATCTGCTGCCCTTGTAATTGAAAGCAGTGACATTTTGTTTTCTTCAAGCACATTTATGTTACCCAGGTGAAATTGATAGTTGTCATTTCCACAAGGACAAAATGATTGAGCAGGTAAAAATGTGGCAGAAAAGTTGTTTGTACAGAACCAAAGCTGTATTTTTGTATAAGTTATAATAGGAATAAAATTGCCAAGGATCAACTACTTCTGATCCAAAGTCTCATTTGGTCTCTCATTTAGTAGCTGCATTTTACAGGGAGCTGAAGTTGTGAATGAAGTACCTGCAATCCTAGAGTGTTTTGCCTGCACGAGGATATTGTGTGTGATATTACTGGATTGCAGTTATGGATGGAATTTGACAAAGGAACTTTTGCAATTGCTGCTCCATAGTCAATGTTTTATTGTCACAGAAGTGCAGGAGCTGTTGGAGGAACAGCAGAGCATAACAAAGAAGAAAAATGAGAAATTCTCCGTTTTTTTTCCCAGACTGCCCAAGTTCAGAGAGCTTCAGAAGAGGAGTTCAGGCTCAGAAGAATGGATTTTGCGAATTATTCACAGGTAAGTCCCGAGAGCTGCTGAACTCCTCAGCACAGATATTCAACAATGTATAAAACGCAGCTACTCACAGAAATCCTATACCATAGTAATCAAATAGCTCAGTGCTTTTACTCGGGTTTTTCAGTGTTTTTGTTTTGTTTGGGATTTTTTTGCCATTTTAAATAAGGCAAGAACATTTCATGCGAAAAATACAATTCAATACAAAACATACAATGAAGTGCTGTGAGGAAATGAGCAGCTGACAGACATGGTTTGCTGTGATTGAGAGGAAACATTTATCTGCTTGTGAGAAGAGCATGTTTGCAGTCATATGTCTCAACAGAAGGAGAGCGATAGTGGAATATCCCCCGGAGCAGGGGCACCGGAGCATTCCGAGGGAAGAAAGTGTGGTTGTCCCCAGAGAAGTGAACACTTGTTTTGTCGGCCATTTCACAGCCTGGGTTGAAAGTGATATTATAGATGTTTTTGCACAGCTGACTGAGAAATTAATACACAGCAGAGCAGTGTATTAAAACACAGGTTTTGTGCAAGACAGCCTCCGATATCTGTGTGCTCTGTGTTTCTGGGCACGAGCAGCACAGGGCAGGGCAGTTCCAGCCAGACTCTGTGTCGGGCCCTGGGCTAAGCTGCAGCAGCACCACAGAGACCATTCCAGTCTGTACTGGTCTGTTGAGCACTCTGGAAACCCTCACCGGGTTCATCTGATGATGCTCTGGATGTCTGGCACGGCTCTACAGGAGTTAACCCTTTGGGGTTAGTTTCCAGGAGAGCTACTGTTCGTGCAGGACACCACACAGGGATCTTTGAGTTCTGTCCTGCTGGGTGTTACCCCCTTGTCCCAAAGCATCCGAGCATCCACTATTGCAGTGAACAGTTGCTGGATTTAGGGATTTTGGGGGAGACGTAATATGTATTGTTTGATTTTACTTGTCCTTGAGGAGGGATTGAAAGGTATCTCTCTGATTTTCAGACAAGACCCAAAACAATTTGATGCAAACTCATTAAGAGAATGGCTGCCTTGCAGTGACCTGAATCTGATGAAGAACTAGTATAGACGAATTTTAATTGTTAGTGGGGCAATATAAAAAAGTGTTAACAGTTGTCTAACAGATACTGTGTCATAAGTGATTCATGGAGAGTGTTTCCTAAGGTCAGGCTATATTTTGATTATTAACCATTCAGAAAAACCTTCCCCTGGACCCTTCAGGCTGAGCACTGGCACAAGACTACAATGTTGGTGTGCTTGGAGATGGTGATGGAGACGCTTTGATGTTGGGTGTACAGATTCAGTTAATTGACATCAATACAGTTCACTGTGTTCAGCCTTTCATGTTAAATCAAAAGATGTTTTTGAGGCTCCCCACTATTCACCTATTAAAAAAAAAAATTAAAAAACCCCACACTAACACTGATTAAATCTCTCAAGATCATACTAAAAGTTAATATCCCAGGAATAAAATTGTAAGAATATAAATATCTGCATGCCAGGAATTCATTGCCTGAACTTGGGGAGGGACAGAAAGATTTGAAGATGTTCATACATTTATATACTTGTTCTGGATTTGAAATATATATGTATTATCTTCTCCTGAACATTTTAAGTTTCTAATATCTGGAATATTTCGGGGAGATCTGAGGAGAGATGAAGAAATAAAACATTCACACTCTGAAAACTCTCTCAGTTCTTGTCCATCTCGCATTTAGCCACTGGAGGGCGGTAAAATATTTTCAACTTTCCTCTTTCCGTTCCTTTTATTTTTTAATTTTCCTTTTAATGTTTGAACTCCTGTTAAAACACGTACCGATTTTTAAAAAGGTGATTTACACAGTACACAACTCACCACCTCAGATTTTATAAGTCATAAGGATTTTTCCACTTTTGTTCTTAGGTGTCTCTTTCCTGCCCTTGTGTGTAGGAAACTGGGGTCATGGTAGAGGGAGGAAAGAAGGCCAGAGCTGATGGTCAAAGGTTTATTAAGATTTCCACGATGGAAAGTCTTTGGTGCTGGTGTAAGGGAGTTGAAAGGGGTGCATTGGCTTGGGCAGGTGTCAGCTGCCATGACCTGATTTTAAAAAGAAAAGCAAGCTTTCTCCATACCGTGTTTGTATTGATGATGTTACCCCTCAGTGCTGTCTCTCTATGTTAAATATGCTGTCTCTTCAACACTAAAGAGGACTATGCTCTGACCATGGCCCTTCCAAACAGTCTTTTCCAAAAGTCTACATTCTACCTATATTTTGATTCCTGTGTGTGTCTGTGCACCCTGATTTTCATTGTCAGAGGATTGATTTGGGAGTGTATCTTCAGACAGGGGTGTTCATTTTTTCTGGCTATTACTGCAAAGGTATCTAACGTCTTCAGATGAGCTTAATATCCCATTTTTACCAATTTTAGAAAGGTAAATAACATCACTGAAGAAAGCATACGTTGCAAACTACATGGTATTCATATTTTACTTCTACTTCAGCTGAAAAAATGGAAGGGTGACTTAGTCATTTTAGTTCCAGTAATTGCAAGCTGTAAGGTAAAACCTGAGTTTCTATTCCCCTTGGATCTTCTTTATTTCACTTTAATACAAATTATTCAAATAGGAGAACATGTCCACTTGGAGAAATATTAGGTTTCTTAAATGGTGTGTAAAATCCTGTACACAGCTGAACACTATTCTCTCTGTTCTGATGAGTTTACTCTGGAGCAGTTTTGGGTGAGGATGTCCTTGTAGGGACCAGCATCTAAGAAAAGGCACTGCAGGACCTGAGTGGAATTAGTCTGCTCACAGATTTGGCTCTTGGGCACTGTTTTATGGCCATTTCTGTGGGGTTTGGTAGCTGGGCACAGAAGCAGAATATTCTTCTCTTGTAAATTACCTTATCCTTTTTTAACCTTCAGCTGCCAGAATTAGTAGTTTGGCTTTGCTTTTTTGTTTGTTGACTGACCGAATTCTCTTTCTCAATGACTTCTGAATTATTTTGCAAAGCTTTTTTGACTGCTTTATCTCCCATTTCATTTCCTTTAATATCTACACCAGCTGGAATCCATACAAAAATGACATTGTTGCCGTGACATATTACCTTATTATAGACATCAATAATTTCCAGAGCTATTCCTACTCTAGTGATTGAAATTTCTAGGATGATATCAACGGCACGTAAAAGATCTGGAGAAGTGACAGATTGCAAAGGTTGTACTCCAGCAATCTAATTCAGTGCCATCAGGGTAGGAAATAACTCCACAGCATAACCAGGTAACCAATCTAACTGCCTTCCTCAACTAAGTCCACACAGGAGGCTGCTAAATCCTAGCTCTCTTCAATATCTAGAAAGAAAATGGGAAACAAAATAGACAGGGGGGGAGGGGAAAGATAAAAAAAAAAAACAAAAAACACATGAATTACAATTAAATTGTTGCAATGAAATTTTTAGAGAAGTAATTATTAATCTTCGAGAAGGAAATGTCAAGCCTGGCTCTTCCCCCACGCTGCTTGCAGCACAGCAGGGTAAATGTGACAGGGTGAACTTGGGGGTGGGGTTGGGTTGATGGTTGGACTTGCTGAACTTAAAAGTCTCTTCCAACCTTAACAATTCCATGATTCTACGACTGCTTTCTCCATAATTTTTCCAAATCCAATCAGACTTACCAGTGATCCATCATCTCTTCCTATTTCTTTCACTGCACTCTCATAATCTTTGAACCACCAACAATTAAATTGTTTCCTTGTGAGCACAAAACTCAGAGTTGCCCAGATCACCTTATTTGCACATTTCAATGCCCCCGCAAAGAGTTTCTGAATCCTTCAAGTATCTGATTTTCCACCATCTGTGGTTCAAAATTGAATTTTTTATACTACAAGGAGCTTCCCAACGGGGTGCTGCTTTAGCTGTGCCTTATCCATCTCTCCTCGTGGTGTCAGTGTTCCTGGCTTTGGCTTTTTCACTCCCACAGGGAAAGTCTCTGCTCAATAAGGAAAATGTCTGCAAATGTTAAACAGACATGATCGTGCCAGTCACTCCAAAAGTTCTGAGGAATCCTTTAAATCTGAGGAATCCTATTTAAACATTTCTTTAAATGTTATTTATTGAAGCTATTTCTTAGTAGCCAACCTCGACTCAAAAAGTGATAATAGAAAGGCATGTCCAAATCATGAAGATCAGCTTGCAGGGCTCAACGTTTGACGCATGCAAACAGTTTAAGTCAAAATTTTAGGATTTAGAAAGAATTCATTTTCCCAATTTCCCAGGGGCCTCTTGATATACTTCTAATTCTTTATTCCTTCATTGTTCCATTACAAAACTGAATTTGATGACCATAAGTCATTACTCAGTCATTCCTCTAAATATTTAAATTCTGCAGTAAATGTCATTTTCCCTTATTATTGGAGATATGGAGGTAATGAATTTTCAGTAGCTTGAAAGAATTCATAGATAATTTAAATTACCCACTCCTGAACATATCTGACCTGGAAATTACTGTGTGCTTGTGCTGGAGTTCCACGGGGCAATGTTGTGTGTTCTGCAGTCCTGACATTCCATTATCTTGTCATTTTATGATATATACAATGGAGAAGAGACAGGTTTAAAGTAAGCCTCAACATATATGCTGTTCCACGTTAATCCCTCTCTTTCTTATAACCTAAAAGGCAATCTTTGGGTTAGGTAGGAACATTAGGGTATACAGGAATACTAATTATAAATAAAAGTGAAACACCATAATTAGTTTACATGATGTCCATTACTCAGGCTGCACCTTCTGCTGACTTTTGTCTCCCTCACTTGATCCCTTTATTTGAGACAGCATTTCTGGCAAACTGTTGGTCTCTTGCACATAAAATACGCTGAAGAATTAAGAAACTTGTGTGTTAAACTTCATTTTTAAACAATGCCACAGGCAAGTTGTCCCCTCTTAAAGAGGACATTATAGCATTTCTGTGTCTATAAATACAACACATAAAGCTCCTTATTACCAAATGCTTTATTAACATCAGCAGACAGTCTTATGACATGATCTATGGTTGATTGATTTGCCTGAAAGCCACTTTAATACTGAGGAAGAAGATTATTCATCTCCAGAAAGAATGACAGTCAACAATAAATCATTCCCTCCATCTTCTTACATAGCCATGAAGTTAAGGCTATCAGATGATAAGGACCTAAATCAAAGTATGATCTGGTTTTGGGGGGGGTTGGGTTTTTTAATAAGAAATGCATAAGATTGATTTCTTATTTTTTGATCAACCTAATGCTACAAACACAGTCACTGCAGGTTTGATGAGCTATCAGAAATTCAACATGGGTTCAACATTTGACAGTAAGAACGTGAGCTTTTCTACCCTAAATTTAATTTGTACTTGATACTTAGGATCATTTTTGGCTTGTTTTGTAACCTGATTACAAAATTACCCAAGCTGAAGACTTTTTCCGTAATATCAAGGGTGAAAGTGTGGTTTAGTAGAGTTTGGGGCATTTTATGGAGCTCATTCAGTGAAATATTTTGCTGATCCAATAGCTGGATTATTTATGGGATGGTTTATTGCTTTGGTCTTCCATTGCTTTTCCACATGTGTACTTCTCCCTCCCTGTCCTTGCAACCCCGTGCTATCCCACGGAATTGCCAAGCCAGGGAAGCAAAAGCAGGGAGATGCTTTCCAAGAACACCAAGTGGTAGGGGCAAACCAGCAAAGTCCCCTGCTTTGCCTGTCCTCAGGACAAGTGTTCAACAGTGATTGAAATCCTGAATCTCAAAAGGATCTGGGATTTTTAAGCCTCAAACAAAAGCAGGAATACTCAGCTTTGAACACTTTGATGTCTGTCTGGATGTGAGTGAGCACAAACAGCAAAGGAAGAAGGTCCAAGAGCAGGGAGCAAGCTCAATATTTGAATGGTGACAATTTGCCAGACTGGGTAAATCTGTTTGTGCCCTGTTGGGCTTTGGGGAAGTAAAAAGTGGTTTACAAAGGAGGCAAAGAGTAGTATTACAGTAGTATGGAAAAGAAAAAAATGTAGAAGTTTCTGGCAAAATTTTACCTTTGATATTTCTGTTTCTGCTTGTTATGAAGTCTTTCCCCTTTCTGTGGAGGTTGGATGATCCAGTGAATTAGGGGTTCCTTGGCAGTGTTCTTATTTTGGTTTGCTTTTTAAAAAACCCTTATTGCTTTTAGCATTCTGAGAGCTTCATTGAGGCTCTGATTTTCCTTACTCTACTGCTGTAAAGCCGCTCTAGCATTGCCTTATCAAGTGCAACTAATTAACATCAAAGGGATATTGTTATTCATTATGGCTCTATGATCAGTCATGTATCCCCTATGTGCTGAATTGGCTCTTTTGAATCTCATTCCGTGTGCCGGCTTTAAGTCCCTTACAGATTGCCTTCTTCCTTTGCACAGTACCACACAAGTTAATATGCACATGCATTTAAGTGGAAAATTACCTCTTCCTGAAGGACCATCAGCCCTGTCTGGTGGCATTTTCTATAAAATCATATCACACTGCTAACGGGCAGAGCCTGCCCGTGCTTTATATCTCTGTTCCCTCTTGACTTAGCATGCCCGTGATCAAAACCCAACCTGCAAATTTCTGCTACATTTCACTGCATTGGATCTCCAGGGTTCTGCTTTCCTTAGCCATGTGTCACTATTGCTTAGGAGAACCCATAGGCGGGCAAGGGCTACAGGGAACATACCCCAGCCATTTTCTGCTTCCCTGACACCACAGTCTTCTACGCCCACGCTGTCTGTGCAGAAAACGCTGTCCAGTTCCCGGAACGAAGAGGGAATTCCATCAGCATAGCAGAAAAGTGGCTGAAGCAAAGCCCTGAAACTACAGCTCTGTGGGTTTTCAGTTTTCTCTTGGTCAGCACAGCAAACCAGGTCTGTTCCCAATATTCTGCAGGTTTAGAGGGAACCTTGACTCTCGGTGTTTGAGAAGGGAGTATAAACCATGCCAAAATGCAATGTTGCACTTTTCAAAAGCTCGTGTATAATTTTCCATTGGCAATAACTTCCCTGCCAATTCATGGAATCACCTTAATTCCTGTCTCGTGACACGCACGGCTATATCCAGAGAAGTTTGGCTAGTTTTCAGTTAGACATGATGGGAATATATATGCACCCTTTCCCTGAATTCCCAGCGTATTTATATACTGGCTTTATATTTTTATGCTTCTATAATGCCTTACAGCTTCTTGGAAGCCTATTTACGTGTTGTAGATATATTTCTGGCTTCATACAAGGTGTTCTGTGTGCATTTTATTTTCTTTTCTAATTCAAAGTATCTGAAATACAGTGAGGTTTGTGTTACAGTCCATAAAAATGACACTTTTCTGTTATAAAATTGAGATTGTGTTATGTGCTCTGGAGTGTTCTGAACTTCATGGGCGTTTGTTCACTGTTGCAAAACCTGACAAGAATGTCATTTGTACTAAGATGCAGGTTTGGGGGAGTATCTGCTTACTCCAAAAACTGCACTTTTTTACACTTAATTTGGTACCAAGTCAGGCAGAAACCACACCACTTAAAATACTTTTTTTTAGGCTAAAAGGAGGAGTACTGTATGTGTATTAATTGGGAGTTTCTAACTTTGCCTTGAAAAAGTGAAAAACTGCTTTAAAATAGTGGCATGCTTTAGTTTCAGATCGATGCAGTACAGGCAGGTGCTAAAAGTGATTCTCTATGATTTTAATTTTGGCACATCAGCAAGGCTATCTAGAATTCCAGCAGCTTGTGTGTCCTGGAGATCCACTGTGTTTTTGAAAAAATTGAGATCTTGTCAGTATAGCCCAAAATTAAATAGCCATGTGCTTATTTAAAAATATTTAGAATCAGTTCATGAAAACAAACAAACAAAATCAGTGTTGTATCATTAGAGAGTTTTTTGATTCTAAGTAACTTTTGTAATTCTGTGGATAAATTAATCTCTTTAGAAAAGCCCATCTATTTGGGGGATGTCTGATAACTCCAGGATCTTTTTTTACTCATCCTGCTTCTCACTCTTTTTTTCCCTGAGGTCTTGCAGTGTTTTGACACATGATAATGAACTGTCTGCTATTGCTGTTTGCCACCTTCTCCTCTTGTTCAGTCTCTGGTTGGTTGGGTGGCTTATCCTGCCTGTCCTTATGTTAATCATATGCAAAGCAGCAGAGCGTGGGCATCCTGAGCCTGCCCTGTCCTCTTTGGAAATCTTTCCTTACAGTTCCTCTTTGCTATCTGAGGTGGGCTTCTGGTGTCATAGTCTTAAACTCATCTTGAATATGCAGCAAAAACTAAGGTTTGGGAGGTTTTTTTGGTACAATTGATCTCCCTTAAGATATCATTTCTTCATCAAGTATTGTTTCAATGGCCTTCATATGTGATGTCAATCTACCTGGTCTAAACATTGTGTAAATCACCTTTTTTTTTTAACACCCTTTATGGCTGTACAATATACCAGGGTGACTGAAGTAAAGCATTACAGAATAAGTTTAGAATTAATGCCAAATCATGATCAATATTAAATTAATATATTCTTTTCCAAATCAAGTCGTTTTACAAGCTGGTCATACGTGCAAGTGTAATCACACGTGTCCTGGGAATGCAGATGAACCAGGAGCAATTTGTGACAGGTCAATGCCTGTTCCTCAGCCAAGCTGAGCTCATAAACCCAAAAATAAACAGAAAACAGGAAACAGACAAGGAAAACAAATTTATAGCACATTCATCCCTCAGGTTTAGAACCAGCATGAATTGGATGATCAGTTGTACTTAGAACTATAAAGTCATCCAAAAGTCTGCAGGTGACTTTTGTTGCATTATTGCAGCACTTGAGGAAATGCACAAACATACGGAGCAGAGTTCCTGTGGCAACTTTAACATTTGCATGAATTCCACACCATTATCCCTGGAAGTGCTCCCTCTTGAAGGAGCATGTAAAGGTCAGGATGTGAAAGAGAGACATTTCCCTGAAGAGGAATTAGAGCTGGTGTGATGCTGGAGAGGCTCACAGGGGGGATGAACATGTGTGTCCCCAGCTGAAGGTTCCAATTACACCGAACAGTTTGTACGAACGGGGGAGATAAAACACTCACCTGGCAGCTCTGGGAAGAGGTGCCATGACATGCATGCAAATCTTTGGAAATCACTGGGCTTTTTCAAGTGGATGAGGGGGTTTTATAAAATTCAGTGGTTGATTAAAAATACATGTTTTCCATGGCTGGCGGTAAAGCATAATTTGAATTTTGTATTTCCTCTCTTTCTATGATTTTAACATTAATGGTCTAGATAAGGATTGAAAAACTAATAAACAGCAACATGTCACGAGAATTATGGGGATTTGCATGCTAAGACCATTTCTTGTTGGAGCTGTCCACCTTTGCTAAATTTCATCCCTTAGAAAAATTGATATTTAATACAGCTTAGACTAAAGTTATCAGTTAGAAACACTTATTAGCGTGAATACCATGACTCTTGTCTGATACACCCTTTTGCAAAAAGCATCCCATAGTGAAATGGAAAGGTAATAGAAAACTTGTTTTGCTATATTAGAAAATGTTTTAAAATAAAACAAAGCAAATGTGAACAGTAAGTCTTTGTGTCTTTCTGTAGGCCAGGTCACACAATGGCATCTGGGGATGGAAATGATGATGAATAAAGAGGAAAAATACCTAAGTTCTTATTATTCAGCGTAAATGTTACTTAATTTGTAGGTATTTAAATATGAATCACCATCAATATTATTGTATAATATCATATACATGATATAATATAAATATTATCATGTACTCTTATTACTTAAATATGAATATTTGAATTTTAATTGTTTAAAGTAGGAGTTGGCAATGAAACAAGCACATGTGACACCTCTCGTAGTCATGTCCCTTGTTGAGGGCCAGGTAGACCTTTTTACATTTAAGACCAAAATGCCATCATTACTACTAATTTTGTAACTGTTTCACCTCCACCTTGTAGAGTTTGACAGAATTTTTGTTGAAATTTTTAATTTTTAATAGATCAAAAAAAAACTTACATGCCAACGCTATAAAAACCTTTGTACCTGGTCAACTTGCTTGTCCAAGGAGAGCAGCTGTTTAATGTGGGGAAAAAGAGAAAAATTAATCAGTTCCCTAAAGATTTTAATTGTCATAAAAATCCGGTATTAAACACAGTGCCTCTTTAGCCTTTTTGGGTTCCCCATAAGTTTGGAATAAGTCATTTTGTATTTGGTGCTGACTGAAAAATGTAATTTGACATTTTTAAAATTAAAACCGTCATGGTATTTAAAGATGAACTTAAGCTCTGCTAATTCTATTAAACTGCAGGCTGCCAATGAGTTATAAAGCCTAATTAATCATTTTGTCAGCTTTGCCTTCTGAAGCTAGTCAATATAAATTTGAATAAATAGGAAGCTGTTGACCCAGACACCTCTGGATGTTCTGAATAAAGATGTGCCAGTAGTAAAACACTCCAACAATTACCTACTTTGCACATAGTGTGCACAAATGTGGCAGGGAATTATATGCTAACACACAGGCGTGGCGTTAGTCTTAATTTAAATTATTTATTTGTGGTGATAAATAAAGGAATCTGTGTAGGCATTTCTCCTGTGTTTTGTCAAGACTGGGGTTTTGAGGAGGAAAACTTTTTAGCCCAAGTTTGTCGCTGACACTGCAGTGTGACATGTCACATCAGGTTGCATCAATAGAGCCATGTTATGTAAAAGTAATGAAATGTGACTGATAGAACCCAAGATACTGTAACATACTCTAACATAATGTGTCAGCATTTCTTTAATGGAGCCTTTCAGGAATGCTTTTTTTGGTAAAACACCTTAAAAAGTCAGTTACAAAGAGTGATGAGGAGAGAGAAAATATTTGCACTCAGTTGCTGCAAGAAACACAGGAAATAATTGAAATAAAAAATATTTCCAGTAATTTTTATATATATATATATATATATGAACTGTAAATTCAGAATAGTGAACCCTAGACATCATCCCAGATAATTCTCTAACTTTATTTTATGAAATTGATTTCCTGATCATGCACAAGAGTAAAAACTTGCCTGTGTTTGACACAAGATTATCAAGATGTCATGCCCGTGGTGTTGGAAGTTCTCTCTATCCAGCAGAAAAACTTAGATTTCCCTGCTATATCCTAACGATCCAGGAAACCTCATTTCCATTAAAAACAGCCCCATGATCCTAGAAACAAAATGATTATTTACATTTATAGAGGTCGGATTGCATCTTTTTCTCAATCCCTCACTGAGCTTTGAACCCGGGAGCGGAACGGCCCCGCGTGAAGGATGTGACACATAAACCACCAGTGCCACCGACATCCTTCTTCGGAGGAGGGGAGACACCGGGCTGTTTGTCTTCAGCAGATTAACAGGGAAGGTTGTTTTTGTTTGTCTGACTGGTCAAGGACAATTTACAGTTCAGTTACTCTGAAGGAAAGACTTGTTGATTTGAGAGCACTCCTATTATAGCTCCAGGTAGAGGATGATGGATTCAGCCGTCACCGTGATAAACGGCAGCGAGCGCGCTGGCAATGCACTAAATAAATAAAACACTGGTGGATCTGTTTGCTTCAGCTACTTAACAGCAAGGGCTGGCATGTAGGTGGAGGCTTCTTCGGTGGGGGGACCAAGGGTTTTAGAGCTCCCTGTAGTCCAAACGTATCTCGGGCTTTCTGAGAATATACGGATTTGTGAAGAGGGAAAACAAGGAAAGAAAATGAAAAGAACTTCCATTTTTCTATAGGAATTTTGAATTCCAGTAGGTCAAAGGCAAATCTTTAAACTTCCTACAAAATATTCTCCTTACCCAGCTGAACACTTGTTTTCTCCATTTTTTCCTTATCTTTGAATTTCTGAGACTAGAGCTGTTAAAAATCTGGTTTATCCCTTGGCTGTGGAAGACTGTTCTGTGTAGAACATCCTCTCCTGGAACAGCCACTGCGACAAAGTGGGCACAAATTCTCTTACAGGTTTAATTGATCTGTTAGCTCACTTGCTTATTATCTGGTTGGATATTACCCTTGATAGCCATTATCATTCCATTAGAGCAGTCCTGTCAATTTTTAATTGCTTATCATTTAAGATATATTCAATATACATAACAACTCCTTTTTTACTCGTCAGTGGGAATTGTTTGCTACGCTACTAAGCTTTTAACTAATAGGGATTTTTCCGCTGTGTCATGTTACTTTTTATGATTTTTCTCTTGGTGATGTGAGATAAATCCCTGATAACAGTACTAACTCCACCATATTCTAGTCAATTATACCACTACAAATTTACATTTTAAATTAAAATTTTTATGCTTGAGAAAAACTATTAAAAACTGCAGAATAAATCAATTAAAAGCCTATGTTTACCCTTGACTTTCCTGCACGTCTCATTCCATGCTCTTCAGTGCAGGCAGGGTGCACAGGCTGATCTTGAATTTTCCAGTATGTCGTGGTGCAAGTAGCACTAATGCTGACAGATATTATACCTGCATAGCTGCTGAGAGATCAGGAATAGAAAATTGGGAAAAATTCGTGTCCCCAACCCTAAATTTAAGCTCCATTTATCATTAGAAGGTGGTGCTGGGTGCTGCCCATGGCCGCTGAGTGTCTGTTGAATTTATTGGTTAGAGCAAGAATTGTCATATTCACGTTTTGTATTATTTTCATCATGCAGTTCAAGAAGCAAAGATGAGATCTAGATTGAGAGATCATACATCCAGAGTCAGTAAACCTTATTTCCAAAAGCAAGAGTTTTTTTCCAGAGTTTTTTGTTTTTCCTGATAGGTTTGGCTTTTTTCAAGTGTTCGGATTTGCAGAATTGCTTGAGAGGTTGATGATAGCACCCAAAGCCCCAGGTGAATTTCCTCCCTGTGAAAACACTGATCTTTTGTTGTCCTGTGGCCTTTCCATGGTGTGATTGTTAATCTCGAGATGAATTTTTATCTGTTTAAATGCTGTGAAATCCCCACTGAGTCAGGAAACCTTTAAAACACGGGGAACTGGCAATTCTACATGAAAAAGTTTGGCACACAAAAGGCACATGGAATTCACCTCTTCTGCCCTCCAAAAAGGGGATGGGAGAAGAAAACAAACCTTCTGCTTTGTTCCCATCTGAGCCTTGAGTGGAAGAGATAACATTATTAAAGGAAATACTACAGAGTCGTGTTGGATAGTCCTTTCAGCAAGGATGGACTCTGTTGTTCTCATTCTCTGATAATATTGACATTGCTTTGGTGGCCACAAAATACTAATTTATGAGTGTTGTTTCTTTGCTATCAGGAGGACCCACGTGGGTAAACACCTGCCACTTGTAATAATAGTGACTATTTGGGGGTAAAGTTGGAAGGGATGATAATGCAAATAAAAGCCAGTTTGACAAGGAAGGGTGAAACCAGTGTTACTGTTGTGTTTGTTTCTGAAGAAGCGTTGATAAATTGAAAAGTCAAATTAAAGCATTGGTTCTACATAACAAATGAGAATTAATGATCTGATAAAAAATATGGCATTAGTAGGTAATAACAAAGGAGATGTAAACATTATGGGTAGGGCTTCAGTGCAGATAAGCTTTACTCTGGAACACAGAAGTGTGGCAATGGCTTTGCTTGCTGCAGGTGGCTTTGGTTCCCTCTGTCCTTTATTTAGCAAATTCATTACTGGAAGGGAAATGAGGATCTAACATTGCAAATCTGTCAGTTTCTATTCTTCCAAATCAAACTTTTGTGTGGAGGATACTTAAGGTTTTTTATTGGTACATTTAATATTTTCTTGGCTTTTTTAGCAAGTTTTACCCAATTCTCTTCTTCCTGTCTATAGGTCGATATTTTTTAACCTTTTCCTGGTTTTTTTACAACTATTTTTGGTTTATTTCACTGAGTTCTTAAAAGAGTTCTACTTATCCGTGCTCACAGTAAGCTTAATTCATCGCTCTTGCTCTGCACAGCACTCCAGTAACTACTGAAACTGCCAATGAAAGAACAACTCCCAAGCAATGAATAAAATGCGTTTTATAGATAAGATATTGGATTCTATTTGACTGCACAGGGCAACAATTTCTAAAAGATGCTGAAGAGTCCAAAAAGCAAGGTAGAGCATTTCACTTGAAGATGTTGTGTCAGTACAAACCTGCACAGAAACAGCCACAAGTTGCTTTGTACAAATGTGAAGTGAGATGAAGTTTTAAACTTGCAAGTACTTAAACACATTATTAGTTGTTCTAAGAATATACAGGGGGAAATCAGGGAGAATCCAAAATGGGCTTGTTCTTGTGCATATCCTTCATCTTCAGAGTGAGCAATTCTTAACCAAATTGCACGGTTCACACTTCACCCTTTTCCTGGCAGATGTTTCTAATGAATTTCTTCATCAGTATAGCAAGCTTTGGAGGGTGGAAATGGTGAATATGTTGGAGGTAACTGCGAGCAGGACTAAAAGGTGACTCAGCCCCAAGTTTCTCTGCAGCTCAGCTACCAAACACCTATTTAAGTCCCTGACTCCCAAAATAATGTTCAGAGCAGCCCTGAGTGTCAATTCCAAGATTTTCAAGTCTGTTTTCCACAGAAAATTTGATTTGATTTGATTTAGGAGTCAGATGAAAATCAGGTGGTCCAAGTGCCATTTAAAGTGGAATAATTCCTGTAAGTGTGAGAGTCATCCTTGAAAGCTCAAAAGCAAATCCTTTGTAGCTGGGGACTCTCTGGGAGGTGGCTCACAGGCCAGCTGAGGTTGGAGAATTAACATTGTACACTGAGACATTTTGGTTGCCCCTCCAGAAGCAAAACCTTTACAAATTATAAGATTTGAGAATAAGGTGACTCATCCACACTGATGTGATTTTAATGGGAGATTCAGCTGGAAATGCACTTGCTATACCTGTTGCATGAAGATACTGTAAATGCGTTCTGCTTGGATATAATTTATTGCTTTCTCCTCTGTGATTAGAGAAAGCAGACAAGCCCATCTCTGCACTCAAGGAAATTAGGGAATCAATTTCATGGAAGAGGCAATAACAAACAAACAGAAAGCTCTGGGTTAGCACAGGAATATTCACATTTACAAAGTTGTGCAGGTTAAGCAAAAAAGTTTCTTCTTTTTGTACAGTGATTTTTCATTTTGCACCACAGGCTTTTAGGGTTATTAAATGTCTAGATTTTAAAGTGTATTTCATCAACTGAAGCAGAACAGGAGCCAAATTTGGGGTTTTGATACGCAAGCATCACTCTCGCTAATTTCATTATGAACTTTACATTTATATTCAAACAAGCATTGCCTGACTCTGCTGTGGTGTGTTGCATGAGAGATCACTGAGTCACAGAATATTCCGAGTTGGAAGGGGCCCACAAGATTGAGTCCCACTCTTAAGTGAATGATCCATACAGGGATCAAACCCTCAAACTTGGTGGTTTTGCACCTCAGGAATGAGGGTTATGTG
>NW_008236209.1:3987909-4016084 GCF_000691975.1 Corvus brachyrhynchos
TTAATCTTGTTCTTTTTAACCTTGAAATGGTGTTCCGTCTCCACTAGGGAGCAGCAAATGACATAAAAATGTCATTACTCCTCTAATCCCACGGAAAGGAACAGTGGAGAAACTGGACTAAGACTTTTTAATACAATAATCTGGCAGGTTACAAATGCATTCACTTTCATTCTTGTTGGAACAGTTGTGATTTTTGAAAACTACATAGCTTTATCTCTTTTTTCTCTTTTTAGCTCAGTTCATTTTAAGTCCCCCCTGTATAATTTATCTTTAGGTGGATAAAATGGATTTTCTTTCATCTTCAAACTGCTGTAAAAGGGTTAAGGAAGGGACTGAATGTTTCAATTTCCTCGGATGGAAGCTCAGTTGGATTTCTGTTTTACTACATATATATTTTTAATAGTATCTTTGTTATAAAAGCACTTTGATTTAAGGCATATATATATTCTGAATATTTAAAATTTATTTTTTTATGTTATTTGATTCCTTATCCCCTTGCTTGTCTTTGTGCTCTGAAGAAGAAGAAATAAAGATTCATTAAAGAGTTCACTAAAAAGAAATATATCACATTCATCATTTTTGGTCTGGATAGACTAAACACATGAGATAATGTAAGGAGAGTGTATATACACACACAAATTAAAAGAGCAAGCACCTGGGATGGCATTGAGTTTCTTCTGGACTAATGGGCTAAAACTTCAGAAAAAATTAAACTTTTATTTTTTTGTGGCTGTCAGCTGCTAAACTAGGGAATCATTTTCCAATAAAAGTGATGAATGCTCTTTTTTGGAGTCCTTTAAGAGTGAACACAGAAAAGCTCTAAACAAGATAGTGCAGGAAACCTTGCAGTGACAGCAAGGGAGGCTCCTTCACCGTATTTCTTGCTCTGATCTCTTCTTCCTTCTGCCACTTAACTGGACTATGCAAACAACAGATACAAAAAACGGGAAACTTCTGAAATACATTTGTGGCTTAGGTTTTCAGGAGATTTCTTGGTTTGAGAAAGACATAACTTTGTAGAAATAACAATGACAAGGATGTATAACCAGTGCTCTTTATACATTTACTTTTGCAGTGGATACTGCTGGGTGTTAAAAAGTACCTCTAAAAACTCACCACCTGCCCAGAGACACAGGAAATGGTGGTTTTGAAAGACAGATTTTTTTGGTTGTTTTTTATCAAATACGTAAGAAGGAGAAAAGACCTCACAACAACTTTGGAAGCTGCTTGCTCTTAATTCTTTGTGGACTGGAAAAACACTGTGGAATGCATGTTTTGAATATCAGCACTCCAAAGGTGACGCTCCCAGTCCATGAGGCAGCACTGATGGCACATTTTGTCCTGGCTCTTTGGTACATTAGGCAGCGACTGAGAAGCCTGTGAGGATCTCATCCACCTGACCTTCCTGTTTCAGCTCCTTTCTCCTGTCTGTCACACACATGGGAAATCCAGATCATTTAAATGTTTCCAACTCAACTCAAAGCCTGCTTCTGCCCTAGCCTTCACTTCCAGTCTTATGTGCTTAACTCCTTTGACTGAACTGGAGTGGGTGTCTTTAAAGCTGCTGAGCATGTGGCAGGAGCTCTATGGCCATGTCTGTTTTGGGTCTGAGTAACACTGCCCACCGAAAGGAGAGCGCTGAGGGTGCACCCAGCTCTCCCAAGAGCAGACAGGGATCACACCTTGGAGACTCTCAGCTGAAATCCCCTGGGAAAATATTAATCAGCAGGACTGGATCCAGACCACAGCACGTCTGCCTTAATGGCACAGCTCCTTCCAGCCCCAGGCCTCGCAGCTGGGAGCTTTCTTTGCTCTGCAAAGGGCTGAGGGGAGCAGGCGTGAGCCCAGAGCTCCAGAGCTGCTCCATGGGATAACATTTCCTCCCTTGCCCCAGCTCGGAGTTGTCTGGCCCTGATGTGGAGGGAGAATGTGCTGCAGTGTTTTCCTGCTTTGTCTGGTGTGAGTTGTTTGTGTCCAGGCTGGGGAAAGGGGCAGCAGAAAATGAGAGTACTGTGGGTGAGAAAAATACATGATGAGAAGGTACTGAAAGGATTTTCAGTTGACTCTTTCCTCTACCAAAAGGAAATATAAACACTCGGATTTCTCAGTTTTCATGTGCCATACATGAAAGTGATTGGGATAATTTACATTCACACTCATTTTGATAGGCAGGGAATAGATAAGTAGTGAATTAAACTTTTTCTCTCCACCATCTGTATCCAAAAGCAGGAGCATTAGGAGCACAGCAAACGATTCTGGTTTGGGAGGCAATTACATTTCAATGGAAAAGTAAGTGTATGGAAAATACCTGAAAGCTGACCATAAGTCTGTGGACGTATTAGGATTGCAATGAACATAAACTATTGAATTCCATTGAATTATTTATGGAGTTTCAGGACATAAGATTTCTGTCATTCTGTTGACTGTGTTATAATTAGAATAACTCTGGCATCAGCTTCAAGTTGCACACGAACCAAAAATAAATAAGATCAATCATAAGATCATGATATTGAGTGAAAGAGCTAAAGTATGATGAGTTCCTAATATATGAAAAAAAAACCAAACTTCAGCTGCTCTGTTAAGACAGAATGTTGAAGGTGTTGGAATTTTTCACTGACACAATGGTACAGATTTCATAACATATTTAAATATTTTATGCTTCTTCCTTGTAAATCTAACATGGAATCATCAGTAACTATTCTGGTCAAATTTACACATTTGTCAGAGCCTGAGTTGCCTCCTTAGCTGAGCTGTTAACTCTGACAAAAGCAGTCTGTAGTCTCAGATGCATTTGCAGCAGTGATCTAGTTTCATTTCTTGGAGCTTACTCTATAACTAAGAGTAGAATTTTGCCCCAGCATCTCCAGGAAAAGTCTTCTGCCATTATCTTTTATTTTTATGAAGTTTTTAAGTTTAGAAACTAATTTGTCGAAAGTTTTTCTAATGCAAACCTCTGTCCTTGAGAATTGGAATGGATTTTTCATCCCTCTTAAGCAGTCATCAGTTTTCCTACAACCAGTCTCTGTGTTTTCCAGGATTACTTAGTGTCAGCAAATTTCCATTCTTTTGATTTGCTTTCCTAAGTAGAACTTCTAGTAGAAATAAATTACTCTATAACTAATCCAGCTTGCATATTTTATCAGCATTCTTTCCATCATTTGTTTTCTTTGCATTTATTTTAATCTTGCCTGTTAGAAATAATGTTGTGATTTAAGAATCTACCCTGTGCAGCATTGTTGTAATATCTGTCAGGAGCAAGATGGGACCCTTTTATGCTTCATTTTACCTGAGGTTGTTCCCTTGAAAAAAGAGAGTGAAAAATAATTTGTGATACACACCAGTGAACCAAACCTCAGCTGCTTTTTTGCACTGTGGTGTTGGTTATTGCTGTCCCACATTCTAAGAAATGGAAAGTGGGGAGACCTTCAGTGGGGGTGTTTTAGGAGTGCTTTGTTTTGCACCAGTCCCATCCAGGACCCCAGTGCCAGCCCTGCAGTGTGGCAGGACCGAGCTGGGAGTCCTGACTTATGGGAACTCAGTATTTTGTACACATAATGAACATCTGGTGACAAGACGCTCAGAGCAGCAACAACAAAAAAGAGAAGGGGAGAACGAAGAGGAGAAGGAAAAGCAAAGGGCAGTAAAATCTTTTGCCTGCCTGCTACTTTTATGGCTTAAAACATTTTTCCTTCAATCAGTGCATCTAGGGAAACTTTTTTTTGATGTAACAATCAATTTTTAACAAGGAAAAAAGTCTGAACTCATAAATATTGTATGCATTAATTGTGAAGCTTAATGGAACACTTTGTGTTTCTGAACAACTCGTTTACATAATTAAAATCTCCTTTGATCTGTGAGTAAATGATTTAATCTTAATGCTCATTAGGCTAAATGGGTCTTCTATTCAATTGTATCAAGATGCTATGGAAAATTCTCAGACCTTTAGAAAATATTTGTTAGTTGTTAGGTAAACAGAAACCTATCTGTGAACAGAAACCTTTTATCTCTGCAGAAGAATTTGACTCTAAAACTAATTCAGATTAAAGCTTTATTTTTCCTTTATCTGGCATTTTTGTTTCAAGATCAGTTCAATGAAATATGGGAGGGGGTTGTTCAATTTATATTCATTAACTACTTCACTACAAAAAGAATTTAGTCCTTGAAAATAAAATATGAAATGAAAAAAAAAAGTCAGGTGCATCTCCAACTGAGGTATGAATTTCTGTAGCTATAGATCACTTCACTGGTATTTTCTTTTGGGTGTTGCTCAGAAATCCCTGTGGAGATGGCAAAGCTCAGGAACATCTGGGAAATATGCGACAAGATTTTTCATCTTCTTTAGAATTCATGTAACAACAGCAATACCATGACAGTATTTATCTGTCAAAGGTTGTCACCTTTAGGTGTTCAAGATGGGCAGAATCCTTTCTTCCAGTCTTTTCCCTCTCAAATGCTGCATACAAAACCTCTTACCCAATACAAGGTGCTGTAGATCTCCCTTGGATCTTCAGGCACTTGTCTGACAAACCCATTTCCTGATATCATGATTCAAACAAAGAAAGCTGAGAAATTTGGCATCAGTGTCATGATACTCATTTTTTTCCTCAAAACATCTAAACCAAATAATTTATTTTGAAAATAGTCCTTTTTCATTATCCCATCTGTAATTTTTCTTTTTTAAAGCCACTTCTCATTACCACAGGGAGCTTTTTCCTTTTTTTAAAAAGGTAAGAATTTTAATTAGCTCAGGTGGTGCAATAAACACAAACATCTGTGTCCCTTTATTAAAGGCTGTTCTCAGTCCCTTCCCTCTCTCAAGAACAAATGCGTGGCACAAAAATACTCCAGAGTCACCTTGCTGAGAACTCCAGTGCGTGGTGACCACGGGCCCTGCCAGGCTGTGTCACACCAGCCTCTCTCCAGCACTGGAGGATCTCTTGGAATATTGGGAAAAGGAAAGCAAACACTCAGCCACTCCTGCCCTGTCCCCAGGGATGCTTCTGGCAGTCTGCAGTTTAGGGACATCTTGAGCCAGAAGGTTGTATCCATATTTAATTTCTCTTGAAAGTGTTCTCTTCCATGCAGTAATCCATGGAACACATATTAATTGTGCTATTACACAGCTGCAAAGGCAGTTGGGATGAAACCCACTTCTGCACACTGGCAAAATATTCCATGTTTAAATAGTGAGAGTGAATATTTCTTTAATATTTCCTATGTATAGTTTATTTTATTTTCCTCTAGTAGAGTTTGAGCTGTTGTGTTTGCTTTATTTACTTAAAAAAAAAAATTAAAATTGTCAGGGCTTTATTTGGAAGTTCCATTTTCAGGACTAGGTTTATATTATGATTACCTGTTTCCAAAGGTCACCTTTCATCAAGGTGAAACTTTGGGTTTATGATACCAATTCGCTCTTTAACAAAAAAACAAAATCTGTCTTGGCTACAACATTCAGTAAATTGAACTGAGCTGATTTCAGTGTTTAATTTGGATTATTTTCTGCTGAAATTCCAGATTTACTATATTTTAATTCCAGAAAATGTGACATATCTTTTTACCCAGTTTTATCTCATTAGAATTCTTTCATATTTGTCAAAAAATATTGACTATAATTCAGACTACATACAAGCAAAATGTGGAACTCATGTAAATAATTAAGGCTTGAGTTTAATGACTAAAGTTGTGGGGGGTTTTTTTATCAAAACAAAAAATATCCCTGTGCTATCAATTTCAGCTGAAGGAAACAGGTTTTTGGCTGTGCTGAGTGTTGAGAATTTACATAGCAAAGTGCAAACACCCAAGAAAACACACCTCTGTCCTCGGAAGGATTGGTGTAATATATCTGCAAACAGAGTATGAAACATGGATTTGGCACGGTTTGCTTTGGCATTGCACTGAGGATATGGAACATTTTTGGAATCACACGAGGGATTTGGGGTCCTGAACAACTCAGAGTAGAAAAGAGCACCAGTGCTCTGCATTGATGGTCTGCAACACTCAGTGCTGCTTTGCATCTGACAGAACCCAATGCATATTTTAACTATTACTTGCTTTTAAATTTGAAACAGACAAAGAATTTTAATGTGGAAAATCAACGTGAAAGAGGGGACTTTTTTTTCACTTTCATGGTTTTGTAGCTTGAATAAGCATTTCCTCTCTCGCTGTTTATAAAGACTGATAATAACATGAAAAAACTGCCTGAGCATCCCTTAAATCATTGTGAGGACTGTGGGGTGGATTTCTCATTGCAGCAACATCAATACAATAATAACCACAAAATAGAGATGATGTTCCCTTAGCCCAAGTTACTGCCTAGGATTTATTTGCATGGCTTTATAATAAGATAATAGAAATAAGCATCTAAATTTGGGAACAAAACTAAAGAATTTGAACTCTATTAGGCTGATAAAGTTTGGGAAAAAGAAAAGTCAGAAAAAGGCTTTTTAGCAATAGTCTCATCAGTCCTTAATTTCTGTGCAAATAAGTGGTGTGCAGTGATTTTAGAATTGTTTTTGTTGGTCAGAGGATTTTGCAATGAGACATCTGGGGTGGTGACATGTTTTTGAACGAGACATCAGAGTTTGGATTTCTCTCCATAGAAGTGTGTGTTGTGCAATCCCCATTTCTGATGCCAAGGTACAAAGCATCTTCCATAAAACCAGCCTAATGTTATTGCTGTAAAAATGTTACAGAATTAACACACAGACATTTACAATCAGCTTATTGAAACATTATCTTCGTGGACTTGAGTCATGGAGAGATGATTCTGGAGTGTATTTGTGCTGAAATCTCATGGGCAGATTGAAATATGCTTAAACCTTAAATAAGTGCATAATAAATGGTGAATTCTAGTAATGCTGTATTAATACATCTTCAGTGAGCTCTAGCAATTTTTTTTCAAGTCATATTATTTTCCTCAGTCTCAATGAAAAGTTGTCCATGACTTAAAATTTAAGGCACTTTGTAAAAATATTCTGAGTGAAGTTCCATTCAATGCACACTGCGGAGATGGAATCCATGGAGCACAGATTAAAGAAAGGTGTGTTTCACAAGTCTATTCATGTATTTTCAGCCTAATTATATTGGTCTGAAGTCAGCTTTATATTTGTAAAGAATTTTAAGTATTTTCACTATTTTTGCTGGTTTTTACTTACCTAAATTTCTTGAGTAACCCTACTACATGATGGATTATTGTCAGAATAATAGCTTGCATTATTGAATATGATATGACAGAGAAGCATTTGTGTTATTTCTGTACACCAGAGGCTGGATTTCCTTTAAAAGAGCTAACTAGAAATTTTCATTTCTGAAACATTGTTGACCAAGCTATGGAGTTATAAGTAGCTCAAGAATTTATTTTATAAAATTATTATTGTTCCATCAGCAAAAGACAACTGGAGAAAATTGGCCATTCCTGCAAAATTTCTGCATTTAAAAAGAAAGGAATACGGAAGAAGGGGAAAATATGACTTGATATAAAAGAATAAGTAGAAGTTAAGAAACTGAGCTGCTCCAAAGGATATAGTCAAAGATTGCCTTGTCTGTAAAATTTGGGATCAAAGACTTTCTTTGCCAAGTCAGAAGGATTCTTGCAATGAACTTACTTTCTGTAACATTGGGGATAAAGTGTTTTGCCCAGGGTAAATATTTTTACAGGAGATTCTGGCAAATACAATTTTTGTGCCATTTTCTAAGCAGTCATATGAGTACTTGTTCTTTGGAGATCTAAGGCCAGGGGTTTTCCCTGAAGACCAGGAAAACAGTGGCCCTTTATGTAAGAACACTGGCTCATTCAGGAAGAAACTAAATATCACAGGGAAGAGTGTCAGCAAGCTGGCTGGTAGTCACAGCAAAACCAGTGAAAGTACCAGTGAAATATCTTTTATCTGCCTTCACAATTAACGTTCAGGGAGGTAGAGATAAAAATAGTTTAAAATAATTTGGTCATTGTCACTAAAATTTCCAATTCCCCTCAATATTTCCCTCTTCCAGAACAGGTTTGTTCATGGCAACTGAATGTCCCATTAGGAAAGGCACTTTACAAGGTCAGGCCAATATCCAGGATGAGCCCAGACTGAAACTTTCCCAGAGTGTTTCCCACCTGCAGCTTGCATTCCCCAGGGCACTCGGGGATGTGCCTTTCCTTGGTCACCTTTGATGGATTTTTCTTCCATGAACTCGCTCAGGTCCTTCAGCTGAGCATGTGAGGCTGTTTCACTCCAGTTGTGATATTTTAGCAGGTTTTAGTACAGATAAGAGCCACGATGGCTGTACCTCCACAGCACAGAGAGCAAAGCCTGACTCCAGTGTCCCTGACCCCTTCACTCCTGCATGGACTCTCTGACTGAGCCACACCTGTGCCAGAGGGCTGATTGTGCCACATCCAGTCTGTGCCCACATTCCTGATCTGCATTATTCTGAAAAGGTAATGCCAGCCTTATTTTCTAACTCAGCACTGGAATTTTTCATTGTGTTGCATATTGCTATTTGCATTAAAGTCCAAACTCTGATTAATGACGTAAGTATTGGAATTGCTAAAATTGGATTTGATGTTCACTGAAAGAGCTGGAGCACAATAAAATTGCTTAGCTTCGAGCTGCTACCAGAACACTGTGATTTAGAGTTAGGGAACAATCCTTTGCAGCCATTATTTACATTATTTGTTTACATAATTTTAATGGTAAATTTTGGACTGAAGTTACGGAGCAGATGTTCCGCGGAGCAACTGGTAAATATTAGAGAAGAAATTTTTTAACTTGTTACTCCTTGTTCCCTCAAGTGTGCTGGAGATCTAACAAGGTACTTCAGATGCACTTACCTCATGTGAGGTACCTGCTGTACTGATGTCCCACTAGCTCACCTGATATCTGGAGAAAACCTTTAAATTGGCTCCTGAAGTCATCCCAGTTCTGAGCTATTCCCACACTATAAATTTTCCTGCTTGCATCCTACAGTCTGTCCTTTCGTCAGTCCATTCATCCCTCATTTTCCTTTAATCACTTGTAGCAGTTTATTTTGCCGAGATAGAGAAGGGTCTTTTTAACAGCACTTTAAGGTTTCCAAATCCCAATTCAGAATTAAAAACCATAATAGCATTCTGAAGTAATTTTACGGCTCCTGGTACATTACAATTAGTGATCAAACTGTGCTGGTGCACTACATTGTCAGCCAGCTTTTATCTCTGGTAACAGCTCAGTAATTAGGATTTCATGGATCACAATAAGTCCCAGATTTTACTTACACATTTTGAGGCTGAGACTTTCTTCCTTGGGTTATAAATTTGTGTGAAAGTCTGGCATTACAGGTAGAAAATTGAAATCAAAAATCAAATTTCCTTAGAATGCAGAGTCAGGTGTCAATGCCTGACTCAGGTACAGGAGGTCTTGATTCCCCCCTTTATGGTGATTCCAGAGGCTCCCTCATGATCCATCTGTTCATTATAAACTATTTTTAGAAGTTTTTTGGAAGTGCAGACCAGAATTTTCTCTATGCATTTATATTTTAAGGCTGATGAAATATATACATAAATGTTTCCTTTCGTTATTCCATGGGCTGCCTTTTATTCTAGAGATGGTGGGGTTTTTTATAGTTTTATTATGGAAAATAAAAATTTCTCTGTGTATTTTTTTCATATTAACATAATTACTGAAGCTCTTTAAACACCCAAGTATTAGAATTTCAAAGTCTCTTGTCTTTTTCAAAATACCAAGGACACCAAGAAAACTTTGAATGTAACATTTTTCCTGAAATGGAACTATGTATTTTTCTAAAGCACAGCACGCTATTAAATGAACTTGCAATATTTTTGGGGATATTATGACAAAGTGTGGACTATTCTAGATAAATTACTGACGTACCAACAACTGAGACACTGAAATTCAGATTGCTTTTGAATATACAACTATTTTTAACCCATAAAGGCAGGGATTATGAAGGACAAATAGCCTTGGTTGACACTGTATCATCATAGGTTGCTCCGATTAGCTCTTCTAACAATTCATTGTTTTACAAATGACACCTCAGACCACAATCACACCAATCACTCAGCTTGGCTGGCAAGGTTCATTTCTCACCTATGGATGAAAAACCAGGAATTTAATTATAAAACTGTGGTATCTAGGAAGTGTTTTACTAACATGAGAACCTGGTAAAAGAGAGCAGTTCCCAATCACAAAATAGATAATGGATGATAATTTGTTGTAAACAAATGGGAATATGCTGAGGCTTCAGGAGCACACTTCGAGAAATCAGATCTTTGCAAGATTTTTAGGAAAATTAAATTACCTGAACACTTTTAGCTAGCCATGGATGTTGTTTAAAAGGTGAAAGAACAAGTGAATAATAATCTAGATGGTATTATCATTGTTATTGTTGTTTATTATTATTGTTATTATTATTATTACTATTATTATTATTATCTGTGTCACCTCCTCGGGAGAGACAGGGATGAGTGATGCAGGTGACACTGAGATTTCCTTCCTCAGGAAAACTAACCTGATATTTAAACCAGAATGTGGGTGACACTTCACAGAAGTTTCCCTCTGCTCCCAGGATTTCTGCCTGCTCCAAACAAAACTCTGTCAGCCACATTCTGCTTCTTTTGGCTCTGCTTAATGATTAAATAAGACTTCATTATAACAGCTAATCTTTAAATTAATTCAATTCAATACTTGCCATTTTGCTTAAATCAGAAAAAGGAGCAAAGGGGAAGAACATCAATATTTTAACAGGCATAGAGCACAGAAATTTCATAAATAAATGACCCATCGGTACAGAACAAATCCCTACAGACCATATCCTGTTGTACAGCCTTACAATTTACATAATTGACTAAAAGAACATTCCTAAAACAAAACAAGCTTGCTTAGAGGAGTTTAGAAGCAGAGATTGAACAATTTTTAAAAATTGACTAAAAGATATTTAATTTAAAAATAAAATTTCTATTCAGTCAGGTTTCACAGACACATTGAATTGTAGACTAAAGATTGTACAAATTAATATAGTATAAGATGTTTCTTTAACTATGAAGCATTTTAATGTTAGGCTCAGTGTGGGAGAAAATTTATTAAACACAAATATGTGTTTAATTTTCTAAAGAACTTCTTTAAAGCTGAGAAAGTTGTCTCATCTAAAGCAAAAATATTTTGTCACTTGGAGATCTATCTATTCTTCTTAGGAAAATCTTTTTTCTACAGGAAACCAGGTAGGCTACAATTTTATTTTTAATTCTTATTAGTCAGTGGAGGTTCACTTCTTTTGTAGTTGTCAAGTGATTGAAAGAAACTCATTACTATTTACCTCAATTCACAGGAGCCTTTACATGATAAAAAAATGAAACACCTTCCAAAACAGAAACTTTGAATCTTTCACTTGTGGCAAAGGTATCAATGGAAGTTGTGTAGGAAATCTGAATTTGTTGAAAAAGTTAAGTTTGGGGTTTTTTTGTTTGTTTCCTTAGAATGTCTCTAGATCAGGCTATAATTCTTTCTTTTTAATGTTTTATCCCCAGAAGAACAGAATCAAACAAGTACCACCTGTACAAAACAAGAAAATATACCGTTCCCTATTCACCTTTGACAGAGTAGACCTCGGAAACTTTGGCAATCTGTATCAGGGAACTTTAAAAACATTCAGCTCATCCCTGTGGGGGAACAGGGCTGCCTGATAGCTCAGGAGGAGAGATCTGCACAGTTTCTTCCTGGGAAATCTGTTTGAAAAGCAAAGTACATTGGAACTACAGTAAATTTTCATGGACTTCTGAATTTGAGACTCTGCATTATCAAAGGCATTTAGCTACAAGGAATAGTGCACTGGAAATTTAGTACAGCACTCCAAATACTGATGAGATTAGTATAAATTCTCACTGCCCTGTAGCATTTTTCACCTCCTAGTAAGAGTCTGTTAGAAAGGAGGAATCCTTGGTTTTCTTAGTTTATGTCAAGAGAGTTTAGTTCCTGTAGGAACAGCTTAAAAGTCTTAGGTTGGAAAAGACCTCCAAGAGCATCCAGTGTTTGATCTTGTATTGATTTGGAGTTTTGCACTGATCGCTGAGGGCTGCTGAGCTGAGCTGAGCTGAGCCGAGCCGAGCCCACTTCAGGCTGTGCCCTGGTGTGTCCATCCCACCACTATTGTGGGTCCGTGTTTGTTCTTCACCAGAAAATTCCTGAGAACAAGCCCCAAACCCAGGAGAGGGATGGGCCATAGGGTGGGGAGGGGTTAGGAGGCATTTTCTTACCTCTCTGTGTTTATTAAGTCTTTCCATCAATGTTATTGCCCCAGCAGAAGGCACAGTCCCTTTTTAGTTCTGTGGGGTCACATGAAAAAGAAAAATCAGCTTCCCAGGTGCATGTTATTAGACACACAAAGCACTTGTTAACAGAAAATATGAGATGGCTCACATTTATCAAAATTATCCCTGACGTTCCCTTTTGCTCAGCTGAAAACAATATCTTAAGCTCCCAGAGCAGCATGTAATGTGTGAGGGGGAAACAAACCTAAACCACAACCACAGTTATTTTTTCATAAAAGACACCCAAAGGAATATGTGGTGAGCAAGTTGTGTTTGTGGGAAAGACCAGAGTTGTCCAAAGAGCCATATTTTATATGTGCTTATTACAATTAAGTGGGTTTAAAATTTTTCTATCCGTATTTCTAATACACTGACAGCTAGGGACTCTCATACCTCTGAAACATAAAAATCATAATCCTGACAGTCTTGAGAACCGATGTGCTATTATTGACAGAACAGACATTGTGCCACAGGCAAGGGAAGCACAAACGTGGCCATTATTCTCCCAGCTGTGGTTTCTTATGGCAAAAAGGGCTACTAATAGGGATGAACAATCCAGCCCTGGTCAATTAGAGGTCCCTGTACCAAAACTGCAAAGAGAAGTGTGCTTTAGCCACAGTTTCAGAGATTGTTTTGTCTGTTAATTATTTACTTCAAAACTCTGTCTGAAGGAGACTTTTTTTCCTCCCTTGAGACTGCTATTGTGATGTTAATAAGTATCTGTATGTACTTTGTTTGTGTGTTAATTAAATGCTGTCACTACAAAATTTAACTTGGATAGCTCATTCTCAAGATGATGTGTATCAATAAATAAAATATGGTACCTAAAACAAAAGCAGTTTTGCTTGCAGAGGAAGAGAGAAGATGAGCTTTAAAAAGAAGTCATTTAGTAATTGCATGATGTATTAAGGCTAATAAATCTGCTTAATTGTCACATTTGCCTTAAATTAATAATTTATATCAACATTTGGTGTGGGCAGATATGATGAATATTTTTATGTTGCGATAATCCTAGAAAGTGGCACTTTGAACACTTTAAAAACCAATTAATTGCAAGTCCTGTCTGGTTTTACACATTTGTGGTAATAACTGAATAAACAAAGGTGAGAAAATTTCACAGAAACCAGTAGGCAGGACAGAGCTTAAACCCATTAAACCCTCCCAGTAAATTCATTGTGCTAATAAGATGAGTTAATAACGTGCCAGGCTGTGTCTGCTGCTGTGGCAGGTCATCAACACAAGCTCTTCACCTGGAGAACTTTACCACCCGTGGGTTTGCTGCTTCCTGGTGCTCTGTGTGCTGGAGGAGAGAGGAAGTCTGCTCTATCTGACACTGGGGGATGATTTGGGGCTGGCTGAATTCACTGCACTCCCTCTGTGCCCCTGTTACACCTGAAGCTCTCTGCAGCCCCTTCCCACCTCGTGCTCTCACCACAAACACACTGCAGGGACTCGCTTTCTTTTATATGTTTACATATCATTTAACATAAAGTAAGTGTGATGCTTCAAAAATAGGAATTTGTTTATCACAGGTTTACTGGGAAACCTGTTTTGAGTGATTTGTAGGTTCCTGTCTCCCTTGGTGCTGGCCTAGGGAGGCTCATGGCTCCTCTGCTAATGGCCTGACTCTTCTCCTGCTGTTCCCATCCTCCTCCACCTCACTTTACATCTTAATGGTGTACATCTGTTACTGGACAGATTGCACAAGATGAACATAAGGCACTCTTTTCCAGGGTCAGCTAAATTGCCAAGCTAGGTCCACTTAGGCTATTGAAATGTATGTTCAAAATTCCAGAAATTCTACTAATGACAGATATCTCTGTCATATTATGCTGCATAATAATTATACTTACCCAGGCCTGTATGAGGTCAGAATAAAAACATTGTTTCAGTATCAGCTATATATTGGTGTGAGAAAGGAGTAAGTGTAATAATGTGGGGTTTCTTGCCATTTCAAAAATGGGGATTTTTAAATTTTCGTGTTCACACTTGCTTTGCTTTAGAATAACACGTGAAGGTTGGGAAGTTTGGAATCAGTAGTTTTGGAGTATCCTTGTCTTGAAGCGTTATTTTCAAACGCTCTGGCTGTGTTTAAGGATCCAACAGATGTTAACAATTAGGAATAGATAAAATGAAACTGGGGTACCTCTTGGCCCACTGTTCTTTGTGTACATGTGTTTCCTAAGACTTTTGGTTTTTTTTAACTGTGGGATTAATGCAGAGTAACAAGGCACTGATTTGTCTTGGTTCTGCACTGTGGAGTCGGACAAGGAACTGTTGCAACACATGGCTTTCAAATGAGTTGATTGTAGACATATTGTCTGTCAGTCAAAACTACAATATTGTAATTAGAGCAGGCCCTGTCTCTCCATACGTGCTTCAGATGGCAATGAAATAATCTCAGGAGTGAGCTATGGGGATGCTACAGTGTGGATCAAAGATTATATCCTGCTCTAGTGTAAATTTTAACTAATTCACAGTAGGAATTACTGAAAAAATCATATTTTATCCTGTCATTCTTGCGGTCTTTTTATTTTTGAAAGCTAAAGTATCACAGGTATAATATTTCTCAGTAACAGTATATCAAATTATTGTGTTGGAAAATCCTGAGAAGCTCAAGAAAGTAAAGTTCTCTCTATTTTTCCTGATTCCTGTGACTGACTCAGTTGGTCACTCTACTTGAAATGGGGTTCAGTACTAGTGCTGCTGAAAATCAATTTTTATACTACAGATTATACACTAGAAGTCCACAGCATAAGGCTTACACAGGTCTATCCCAAACGTGGAGAGGAGGGATCTTCAGAATTGCTGATGGAGTACAATAAATATGCAAGAAAAAGGTATTGTTTGGATACCCCAGAAAAGAAGCAAACTTTGGGGAAGAGAGGAAATTCTGCTGCCATGAAATGAAGCTCCCTGGTTACAGACTGTAACCTGCCTGTTTTATTCACTGATATGTCACAAAAAGCAGATTTACTTCCAGATTCTGCTTGACTCTGGGTCCTGTGCAAGGGAGATGGAAGGAAGATGTTTAATTTAAATAAGGTCATCTTACTTAAATAATTGGTAATAGATAACTAGGAATAATAGAAAGTAGGATCAAAACAGCAGCGTGGCACTGGTACAGCTGATGCTGGCGACGTCCCTGTTGGTTTGCATAAAACTTACAGAAAAATGCTTAGGTTGAATGTTTACTGGATATTGTATTCACCTAGAGGGGAGCCAAGGAGCTCCAGAAAAGACACGCAAGATAAAAGTAAACCCTTGAGAAGGTAAAAATAATTTTTTAAAAAGGGGAGGACGCAGAAGAAGGAGAATTGAGTTACTCCCAGAGTCACTCCCAGTTCACCCTGGGCTCTAACTGGGATATTGTAATTCTTTGGCTCTGTGAGAAGCCCAAATTCATGTCATGGACACAGTCAGTGGCAGTGCTGATGAGTCAGACTTCTGATTTTGTGATTTACAGGGAAGTCATTTGAAAAGTAGTGCCATATGGGATGATGCTTGATTTGTAATTCTAGAAGTTAACAATTCGGTCTCCTGCAAATCCTGAGTCTGTCAGGGATTTCTCAAGTGATGTGCAGCATAGAAATTGTCCACTTTTATTTTTCTATTCTAAGTTATTTTATACAAATCAGCCCTGGATTTACTGGCAGAGAACATAACAGAGCAGGGAGGTACAAAGGAAGGAAAAGTTGCTTCATTCTCTGCCAGCACAGCCATTCCCAGAGTTTTTCCCTAACATAACTCCATCCACTCTTGAAAACCAAAGTATTATTAATACATTTTTTTTAAATCCCAGTGTAAAGTTTATGCTTCAATAGTACCATATTCTGCATCTCTACATGCATTATTAAGGAGTTAAACCCTAATTTAATGCCTCTGGAATAAAATCCCTTTTTCTCTATGTCTCCTACAGTAGGGCATGGCTAGGGCAAGGTCTCTATCAACCATTGCAAGGGAAAGGAAATTCTGCTTTCTCCATAAATAAATGCATTCGTTTCAAAAGGGTTTTGAGGCAGTCAATACAATACTTTTTCTGATATTTGTATAAACAGAAAGCACTTGAAAATTTCTCATTTTGTTTTAATACACTTACTAAAATTCAGATTTTAAGTTCCTCTTGGCCTGATAATTGACTTGGAGCTTCTCATAAAAGTCATTTTCTTGGTGAGAAAGAATCCTCAGCCATTTTTACTCATTAGTATGGCATGAATAGGGGTTCTTTAGCCCAGCACTTATAAAATAGGTGCCATCTCTGGTACTCTGAAAGTATATTTGATATCAGAAAAAAACCCTGTGACTGTGCCAGTGCATGGTGGTGGTGAAGCAGGTGGTGGATGGTGATGAGGAAATCTGCATCCCAGCAAAGCCTAAGCTTCCCTGTTTGCTCTGTACAGATATCTGCCTGCATGTTTGAGCATATTTAGCTATCTAAAAATGTGATTTTGCACTAAGGAATGAAACCCTGTCTCCCCAGCCTGGCTCAGTGTGTCCACTTCCGCAGCAAAAAGCAGCTGCTGCTGAATTTTCCATTAACTTCCCAGCCCTGTCATAATTGACTCTTGAGGTGATAAGAACGGGGCTTGGCTGTTGTCACTTGCCCTAATTGGTCCAGCCTTGTGCAGGACTAAGTTTCAGAGCCTAGTCAAGCTGTCTCTTTGCCAGGATTAGCCCCTGGAAATTCCCTACAAGCACAGTGAGAGGAGGTCAGGAATGGGGCAAACGCTGCCACTGACACCACAACAGACACTGCTCCTGCAAGGGCTTTTCCCAACCCTTTTCAGCGCTGCCAAATTAGAGTTTGTAATTCTCTCTCTCTCTGATACATTTTAGAAGGCCATCCAATGACTCTGCTTGCGCTTTTTTTATTCCATTTTTTTTTTCCATTTGATCAGCATTGATTTGTTGTCTTGTTTCTTATGGAGCTTGAAATTACCGCTGGCAATGCCAGTGCAGTGCAGGAAATGCTCTTATACACACCTTGGTGGTGCAACTCCATTGCCACCTTGGGACAGCATTGGTTAGCTGATTAATAATGCTGAGGGTAGAAATTGTGGAGGAAAATCCTTGCCAATGTTTTAGAAGTCAGATTTCCATCATCAATTATGTCATTAAAATATTTGTACTTTTCTCTCCTAAATTCACAGTTGACTGAAGAGCTTCTGGCTTACCTGACATCACTTCTTTCATTGTATCTTATCCATTAATACTTGTTCTTGCTGAAATGCAGGGATTCTTCTCAATCTCAGCACAGAAATCTTGCTTCAATTTCAAAGTGGATGAGAATTAAACTATTTTTTAAAGTGTCTTTTTTCTTGCACAACTGTTTTATTCCAGCTCTCTCCAATTGGGCTTCATGTGAAGGTTTTAGACATAACAGCTTAAGTTCGAGTTGCCTCCCTTCAAAGATTTGAAAATGTGCACAGATCCTGATCAACATAAATTAGCATGGCTATGCCTTCTGTTATCAGTTATTTCAACTATATGAAACAATCTGTTTCTGTTTCAATATAAAATAAGATGGTGTGCACGTTTACAATACATATCACTTCCAGACATAAGCGGGAATACCTGTTGAAGAGCCCTGTGAGTAAAGACAGCCTGTTAAGGATCTTTTTTATGCATGAGAGGAGCATCCATACAGTCACTGCATTTGCAGGAATGTGTGGGACTGGTTTGGAATACAAAACAGCATTTCTGCACTGTGACATAGCCTTTTCCTTATTTATTTATTTATTTATTTTGCTGAGGGGGGGGAAACGTTGGAGTGGTGATAGCACATCATTATAATCCATGGGAATTCTGACAATAATTCAAGGGATTCAGGATAAAGGTTACACTGGAAAAAACATCAGAGGAAAGGTAGGAGCCAAGAAGTGTGTACGTGGCTCTGCTGGTATTGTCTGTCCCTTTTCCTTACAGAAGTCTTGGGAAAGGAGGTTGCTGCCTATATTATGAATCGTTATCTTGTGCTGGCACTTAGCTATCAGGATGCCTCTGACGTTTGATGGGGTCTGGAACAAACTTTTTTTTTGTAATAGAATTTTTATGTCTCTGACTAGTCAAGGAAAGAAAGAATGAATTTTGTGAGCACAGAGTAAATATAAACCAGAACTTTTGTCCTTCTCCAAACGTTACTTTGCCTTTATTTTTGCTTTATAGCTAAAGGATGTCAGCAGCTCAGAGGACACTTTTCCATCAACATTCTTCACTCCTTGTCTGAAATTTCTGGTTCTGCCCATGGCACACATCTGTCACTCCATGAGGTGGAGTGTCACTGCCCACCAACTGAACACATGAAGTATAAGTGAGGCTGTGCTGTCTTGAGATATTGCAGGATGCAAAAGGGACACTTCCACCACAGGTGAGAAACAAGGATGTGGGAGCAGAGGGAATACTTTCATTTACTCCTCCTTTTTCACCCCCACATGGAGTTCAGCACCAGGGAAACACCCTGAGGGCTTCACAGTAACTGCACATCTGGGAGAGGGATGGACAAATGCATCCAGATGAGGTGAAAACACAGGTCCTGTCTTTTGTTGGAATACTTAAACCTTGGGTGAGAAAAGAGGTACGAGAATGTTGGGCACAAGATTCTGGAAATCAGACCATGTGAGTGTGAGGAAATCACACAGGTTCTCTCTCCTGCATCACCTGCTTTGTCCTTATCAGAAACAGCACATCTCCCTTCACTAACTGGTTGTTTTAAAACAAATAATAAACTATTAACAGAGAATAATATTATTATAGAAAATATATCTATTAATAAACTCAACAGTCTATGTTACAAGGTTTTCTACCTGAGTAGAAATGAGTGCACAGAAGGATCTTGGAGTTTATTTTTTTTTTCCTACTCCATTTATTTTTATACCAGGCCCCAGTGGAGGCACCTGGAATATTACAGTTAAAGGCAGCCACAAAAATTTGATTATGTTTAACAAATCATTGCTATGCACTAACAAGGTAAATTGGGTCCATAGAAATAATTTTCCTAGCATTTAAGAAATCTGTTGACAGAGCAAAACACAAAAGAATAATCTGCAAGGTCTATAATTTTGATGTTTTATAGTAGCTGAGGTATGTGAATAGATAAATTATCTACTGAGACATCAAAGAGAGGTATTTGTGAGTGGGTAGTGGCTTGGGAAAGAGGAAAGTGATTAGTGGAGTGCCAAAGGAGATCAGTATTAGGACCAATTTTGTTCATTTTATAAGCCAATGGTCTGGAAAAGAGAAAAGACCATGCAGCCAAGGGACAGCACACACTTTGGTTCCTGTGTTGCAGGGGAGTGGCAGGCCATGAAAAACAAGAGGTCATGCAGCCAAATTCAGAAAGATTTATCCAAGATTCAGGCAGATAAGCAGCTATCATTTTAGCTGAGTGGATGTAAATTGTGTGGAAAGATTAAGGAAAAGCAAGGAAATAAGAATACGTGAAAAGGCTGCAGGAGGATGGTGCTTCACTGGACAGTGTGGTTTAAGGGAAATATTTTAAACAATTTTAGTAAATCTGAATGTGTATTATTTGATTTGTTTCACTTTTTCAGTGAGGAAGTAGGTTTAAACTCCATATATTTAAAAGCTTATGTAAAAACTTGATGGAAATATTTTCCTCAAATCCAGTATCTTCAACTTTCTAACTGATTTCCATAGATCCTGGGGGAAAAGGGTAAGGAACACATGAACAGATTCAGGCCCTGGCTCATGGCACTGGAATGGTGCAGAACTAAATCCACTTGCTGAACCAACCTTCCAGCAACTGGATAGCCTGGATTTCTCTAGGCATTGGGAAGGGGGTATTCCCTTGGTTTTGCCCAAACAATGGTAAAATTATTCCCCTGCCCAAGACTGTGGCAAGTTCCTGGGTGCAGAAATTCTTTTCCTAGCCACACAATAAAGGTAAACTCCACCAGTGTGTTATTTTGGAAGGCTTTGCACAGGCAGGGGAAAGTCAAGGATCCTTTAATGCTTGTAGGAGAAAAGCCAATCAGCCTGGTTTGTTTGCTCCAGAAACGTGAGGACACTTCAACTGGATCTTGTAACGTTGCTCCCAAGAAATGTGTGCAGAATGGAAATTGGTTTACAGGTCACTTTCATAACGAAGATTGCATTTAGGGACTAATAACTTTTCATTATACTGTTGAACAATTTATAGCAAATACCAAATATAAGTCCCATGGAGTTACATGTAACAGACTCGTATTCTTACAGGTATATATGGGAATTTGTAAATCACTATTGCTAAGTAGCTGTCTAAGGAAACATTGTAGAATTGTACTCGCCATAATCAAAGGCAATATACCCAACCTGGTCTCTGTGTCTTCACTAAGCAGCTTGTTTTGATGTTCTGGATCTAACCTAATACTATATTTTTTAAAATTATATATATTATAAATATAATAAATATAAAATATTATTAATTTAGATCATTATTAATATAATATAATATAATATAATATAAATGTTATAAATATTTCTATATACTTTATTTAAAAGATTAAACAAGGCACATGTAACATCTAAGAAATAACTAGAGGGAAGATCCTGGGTGGTTTTGCCACCTGTTGTCTCACACAAACCCCTGGGACCATGGAAATAAGGTCATGTTACAGAAGAGGTCAGAAGGCTCTAAAGGAGGAATGGCTCTAAAGGGTATGTGTGATGGAAAATGCTGGAATATGGATAATTTTAGTGGAGATTTCAGGTCATTGACTAAAAACTGAAAATTAATCCAATTTGTCTCTCATTTTGAAATTCCCCTGTTCCATTTACCAAAGGGATTAAGGAGGTTCCAGAACCCGCAGCGTGTTTACTTTTACTTGAACATTATCACAAATGGTGATTGCCAAAGAGCACAAATGTCTCTGCAGCAATTGTTTCAATTAAATAACGGAGCAGTCATTAGAGAATCATTAAACTTTGATCTTACGACATTTCTTCATTGAAATAACATCATCTACAAGCTACTGCTGGAATATTTTGGTTTAATCTATGCTAGAGTTTATTATAACTGAAATTTAATTTAAAAAATAAGCTCCAAGCCAAGTATAAGAGTAATAAGTAATAAGAAACTCTCATACTACTTGAGGAGATAAAATAAAACTAACACTGCCTGAAATAAGGACAATTTCTACTGAAATCTCTTCCTGCAAATTGAGTAATCTCAGCAGTTATTACATGGTTTTCCATTTTTTAAAGTTTTTCCCCGAAAGCTTCGCTTCTAGTTTAGAAAGAGGTATTTATCTTGGGTAGCTCATGGGCAGTGGATGATCTGCTCTTATTAAGCTTTTACCACCACAGAGTCACTTTCTTTCACTTACTCTGCCCTTAATTTTTTTCTAATCTATCCAACACTTGCACAATTTGTTCAAAATACTTGATTCAGCACAGGTATATATTTTATTCACAAGCCTGAGGTGAATAAAAAATACTGATGCTTGGAAAGATTGCAGCCTGATCCTTGTTGTGAAGAAATTCAAACACAAAAAATTAATCTCATGCTTTGGAGACTATTGGAAACTTGATCATGAGAATTACTGCTTATTCAGTTGTGCTAGTTCCTTTTTAATTCAGTATGAAAAAGAAATGCTTTAATTATTAGCATAATTAATGTTTTAGGAAATGAGAAAATGATTAGCTCAGAGTTGCTTTGTGTTGCATGTCTCTCGTAGTGAATAAACAAGAATCCACAGAAGTGAATGTGAGCAAATGCAGTTGCCATGAGCTGTGAGCTCCAGAGCCAATGCTCAAAGCTCCACAATTTACCTGGCAGTGTTACTGAATATTGACTGGTGATGAAGTGTCTCTCCCTGCAAGTTCCAATGTCATGAGTCATTTCATCTTTGTCCAAATAATGGTGTGTTTTGTTTTAGGCGATATCTGGCTTCTGAGGCCAATAAATGCCTTTCCTGGTGGATGGATGTTTTATGTGAGGCTGTGTATTCCCTTTGAGTTATGTGGTATTATCAAAGAAAACCAGAAAAGTGTATATTTTCCAAAGAGCCGTGTAAAGGTTTGTAATTGTTTTTATCTTCTTTTATATTTCTGCTTCACCTTTTGAGCACTATAAACTGTGATGGTCTTCTTTCAGCAAAGGTTGAAGGGATCTGTTTCATTTTTAAAGTGTTTTATTTCTTATTTCCTATCGGAGCAGGGAATCAAATGGGGCTGTTATGGAATGTTTTTCCTAGTGGCATTCACTGCCTTTGAGCTCCCCATGAGATGAGTGGGCTTGAGGAGTGAAGAATCCTAAAATACAGGTCCTAGTCCTGTATGAGTGAAGGCAGAGAATCCTGATTACTCTGAATATGGTGGACTCTTTAGGGATCTCCTGGAGGAGGAACATTAGACCATGAAGTGTCTCTGGTTGAAACTCATCGTGTCTTAAAAATCCAATTTTGTACAAGTCTTTCTTGACTTGACCAACATCCAGCATCTTTAACATCTGCTTTTTAAAAGACATTCCCTCCAAACTCACTCTTGTGCCTCTGGGAGTAGGAAACAACCTTCTGCACATTTCTGGCCATTTTAGGTCCTCACTGAAATTCCAAGCACTTGTGCCAGTTTGGAGAGCAAGGAATCCACGACCAATTTGAGAAGGTGACCTTGGTTTTCTTTTTGACATGTTCCTCTTATTTTTTTGTCATTTATTTCCCGTTTAAGATGGGGAATAAAAAAGCTGTCTACCTGGAGGTTCAAATTCTCTTAAGAGTGTGACAGTATAGGACAGGCACTAAAATACAGTTCTTTGTGAGAGAAATGTTCTGGGCTTTAAAAAACCTGAATACATATCTTTATAATGGACTATCCAAGAAAGTGTATGAAAGTGGGCAGGATTTCACTGCAACTTCTTTAAGTTTTCTACGTTTACATTTCTTCTTTGAGTAATTTGAGGTGTTACCTTTGTGAGTAACACCACCAATGTAATCTGACCCACTTGTTCCAATCATTCTTGTGCTTGCCAATTTTCCTAGGTCACTTTTGGCTCGGTTTTAATATGTACAATGTGGTTTGGTTTAATTTGCTACAATCTATAACTTGCAGGCGAATGTTTTAATTTATCCATGGGAAATAAAGCAGGAGAGTGGATGTGGACAAATAAAACCTGTGGGCTAAAGCCATGCAGTACCAGGGTGCTCGTGCCATGTGGCAAGGGACTTGTGCTGTCTTTCAGTGGCAGCTTAGGAGATTGATTGGGCAAAACACTGGAGTCAGTGATTTAAAGGAAAATGCCAACAATCTGCATGCCCTGCTTTCATATCCAGTGTGAGAGATCTGTAACTTTGGCTTTTCACTATTGGCAGCCCCCAGATAAAAATTAAAATAAGATTTCAAGGTGTGGAAACTGAGTTTGTTTTAAAATCAATTAGCAGCTGTTTTCTCTGCTGGTTTTGCTACTTCCTTTTTCCCTGTTCTAAATCACAATTTGTGTACTCTGAGGCCAGCATTGCTCAAAGCACTGTTTTAGACATCTTTATTAGCTGGGAAATGCTATCAGTTGTGTTTTCCTCTAAAACCTCCAGCACTCTGAACTCAGGTTTCTCATTGGCAATGAGATCTACATGCTCTGCAGTGTTACAACACCAGAGCTTGGTCAAACAGCTGTTTTGTAACTTCGCAAGAACAGTGGAAAATTACATGTTTATTACAGAGTGAGGCAATACTATTATTCATACTGTAGTAGGATGAGGCAATGCAATCTTCTGACTCTGACGAAGACTTATGGAGTCTAAAAATAACTCATCCCCAGTGCAGAAAAATATGTGAAAATATACAGTCTATCCCTTAAATCCACAGCATTAAGTTAAATTAAGAGAAGAACTTGTAGACTGCGTGATTGAATCCATGAGGGATATAGTGTGATAGTGTGTATTTGCCTAAAAGCTCACTCTGACAGCAAAAACAATGTACCACAGTATGTTTCTTTCTTATCTAATGGAAAGAATAACACACAGAGGCTCAGTTCTTGTAATGAAAACCCCCACATTAATTTTATTTTTTGATGTGTCATTGTAATTCAAGAGATGTTTTTAATCTCAGGATTGCTAGGGCACAATAAACCATTTAAAAAGTATTTGGCAAAGATCCCTGTGCTTAGCAACAGCTCCTTTCATTTAAAACTGTTTTTTGAACCAAGCTATTGAAAGCTTTGTTCCACTTATTAAAATAAAATATCTTACTTCAAACAAGTATTTCAGAGAACATAATCAAGAGGACAGCATTCAAATACAATGCACAGAAAACATAAAAGGCAGCAGCATGAAAAACTCAAATACTTTGTGTATGTTTCCTTGTTTTTCATTAAGAAAAACCATATAAAAATATACTCACAATCTTATTTCTCTTTGTGCCATTATGGGATATTTAATACTACATTTCTTACCATGTTCTGAAATCCATTGCTAGATTTAGAGTAAAATGAGCTGTGTAGTATTTTAGTGAATGAAATATTGCATTGCTGGTGTATTTTCTAGTCATCTAGGTGACATAAGACAGCAAGAGGGGAGCTAAATATAGAATAATATCTATTTTTTTGCTGTTGGCTTGGTGCTCTTCTGTGAACTACAGCGTCAATTCATGGCACAGTGTCACCATGCAAGCTCTGCTTTCCAGCAAGGTAAAGACTTGCTCAGCTTCATTACATAACTTCACATTGACAATTTATTTCAGACTTTTGGGGATATCATTTGCACTTTGGTTTAGTTCTGCCTTAATTTCATTCAGTTTTGATAGCAGAGGCATTGCCAAGAAAAAATGGCTCCAGCAGCAACGCAAATGCAGTTTCTCTCCACCAGTGGAGGGATGTTGTTCCTTAGTGTTTCCTATTTCACCTGCACACTTTAGAAAATAAGAATGGATGCATCATGCCAGGATCCTCTTCTGTGAAGAGGTCCCAAAGCACAGTTTTGTGGGATGTCAGATTCTTTTTATAGTCCTGAGTCCTCAGTTCTCTCTGAACTCAAGAGAGATTGCAGTGACGACTAAAGAGGACTGAGTATAAAGAATAATTTGTTCTGCAGATTTCGTTATTTTAAAATTTTGGTTTTTTTAGAACTGAGAACCCCAGACTTGAAAATTCCCCATCAACAGATGGCCCTGGATCTGTACTCTGGCTCAAGCTCTGACCTCATTCCTCAGGTTATAGTTATGGGGTTACCAGCACAGCAAACAAAGCTTCTACCCCACCAAGGGTTCATAGGAAACTGTATTGGCCATTGTAGATGTAATTGATAAAATTGTCATAATCCACCAAAATTTGGGGGGTAAAAACCTGAAAAGGAGCTTTGAATGATGGTAACTCTGCACAGATCATGCTGTTTAACTTTCAAGATGGCAGTGACTGTAAAATCAGTGTAATTTTTGATTTCACGTTGTGTGGGCAGAAAAATGGTTATTTCCAAGATGTTAAAAAGCTAATCTATTCTGTTAAGTTTTTGTATCTTGCATAGATATAGCTTAATTCTTTTTTTTTTTCTCTTTTAATTTTACAAACCAAGTTGGGAGCCTTGACATTTATTGGGCCCCCATATTTTTCATTTATATTCTCTCTAGTCTTCACCATCTGTTATGACAGTAAATAAGTTTCAAATAAGCCATATCTTCCTCAGCATGAGTTGCTTTTTCTGCAAAAAAAAAAAATTTAAGTTGCAGTTGGATGTGATATTTGAAGTCACAGCTTGTCTTCAAATATTTAGTAGCGTATTCTTGTGCCAAGGGATATCAATCTGCCATTTGCCTTGCTTACAGTATAATAAAGATTATCCAGGCCCTTCTTTCATAGATATGTCAAGGCTTTTAATTACTATAGCTCAGGAAGCAGCTCTTTCCAGTGGCTTTTTCCATTTTGCTTTGGATTATATGGTTCCCTCTTATCTTTTTGCATATTAAATTCCAAAAGGAATTTTTGTACACAAGTAGTGTCTGATTCTGGTGGATGAGATGTGATCTTCCCATAAAAATAAATTCTTTGGCTATACCAACAGCATTTTTTTTGTTGTCAAAGTCAGTGGTTGATGGATATTTCAGATGTTGGTACCCAAACTCAGGAAATTCTGCAATGAAGTTCTTGGGTATTTTTAGTTCTGGTATAGGCCGAGATAAATTCATTTTGTATCTTTCCTTTATGCCACACAAGAACACTCCAGTGAGACGGGATGTGACCTGGAAGTCACCTTTGTACCAACATGCCATTTTGCTTTCCAAATCTATCTGTTCCCTTGATTATGAGTTTTGTGTCACATGGAGGCATTTCCTCATCCTTTGAGGACAGTGGTGCAAAATCATGGGTTGCTTTCACTGGTTGTCTATTAAACTGCAACAAATTCACCTTGAAACTCTCTCAGAGTAGCTCCTCTGACAAGGAGGACATTTCAACCCATTCAACTCAAAACTGAAAACATTGCTAGAACACCAAACATTAATGTTTCTTGTGGACTGTATTTTTTACAGATTTTTAAATTGTTTCCCAGGTAATCTCTACCCCAGGAGCTTCCCAGATGTGTTAGAGGTTTTCCAGGATAAACCAGGAATAATCAGACATAAATTCTCCTTGTCCCCTCCACCCCTTTCATGTAATTCTGTGGCTCCAACTGGCCCCATCCCAAAGCATCTTTTTGCCTCATTTTTTGATATTTCTGAAGGCTGTACATGTATTTAGTGGGTGGATTTTAAAATCTGCATCTTTCACCAGTAGGAATTTGTACTACCAGAATGGCATCAAAGAGGATATTGGTATATCATACCAAAGTATAAACATCAGCTCTGCAAAACAAAAGGAGTGACTGCCGAGTGATTTATGTGGAAAGACTCAGGCAACTTCTGCAACAGCCACAACATTCATTATGCAAAGGCACTGTTGAGTAAAGAAACAGGTTTTATAGCATTAAAATAATGGTCAAAACTGATGCACAATTAAGATTAACTCTTTTGTTTGTAGGAGGACTTCCCTTTCATTCCAATGTTCATAAGCGTCTCACTAAAACAATAAAGCTTTTCTTTTTATGTGTGCAATTGTTTTTCCTTTTCACCTGTAAATAGAGTAATTGCGCCTTTTTATGATTTTCCAGTATTAGATTAGTTTTATAGCATGTTCTGAAATTTCATTCTCTTTCAGCATCAATCTTTGTTTTGTTTTTATTACAGAATTATACTTACAAATAACATCATTTCATAACAATAAACATAAAAATATAATGCAATATAACAGTTACAGCTTTATAGAGTAAACATTTCATTGGAAGAAAATTCCACTCTCACACCGTTATTTCACAAAAGCAGCAAGGTCAGAAACTCTGAGGGTTAATAACAAAGCTGTTTCTATCCTAAAATGGGGGGACAAATATTCAGGGATCAATGACTACACCTGTGAAAAAACACAGAAAGAGGATTTCTTGTCTACAGCTTAATTTTTTTGAAGAAGAGGTCTTGGACAAAAAACTGATTTTCAGTTTGGAGTTAGTGTACAATGAAGGGTAAATTGTATCAAAGCCAAATGATATTCCACAAAATTAAATTTCTTTCACCTTACGTTGCTCAGTGCCAGGTACTTCAAGAGAATTAAAATTTTTCCATGCTACTTTTGCAGACTAAGCACACTCTGGATAGTGTAGAAAGATGGCAAATATGAAGTCAGAAGATTAGTGCAAGGCAGCAGTTGCTTAAGCACAATATATTTTTCTTAGACTTATAAGAATTTTCCAAGGTGCTGAATGGAAATTGTGATCAAGGAGTGAAAAGAAGAAATACAAGTCAGGGGATTGATAGGAAATTTGGAGTAAGGAAGGGTTTTGCCTTAGATGAGGGCATCTCTTGATCTCATCACTTACCAAATTCTCTGTTCACTAAATACAGATTTTCTTTCCATAAAACACTGTGCCAGACCAAC
>NW_008236209.1:4016129-4023495 GCF_000691975.1 Corvus brachyrhynchos
CTTTCCCTAGCTTTCTTTTACAGTAGCTGTAATATTAAATTAGAAATATTTTGGAATTATACCCATGTCAAAAGGAAACTTTACAATTAAAAAGATGTTCTGGGCTAAGAGTCCAATTTTCTGATAGTTATATGTCATTTTGATTTTTTCACTTTGCAGTGTAAAAATGTACTTAAATTTATGCTAAAGAACTTTAAGAATTACATGAATCTTAAGTGAGGAGTTTTGTCTCATGGTACAGTGCAAGTTTTTCCCACATGGAATGGCCCCCTCTGAGGTCCCTGGCACATCCTGTAAATGTTTGTCTCTCGTGCTCAGCGAAAGCTCTTCCATTTTCCTAAGGTAAAGTTTCATTTTTCAAAAACTCTTCTTTAGAAACCCAAGAACTCTCTGAAGTCAGAGCCTTCCTAGATTTATTTTATTTCTTCATTTTTAAGTCATATTTAAGAAAGAAAGAAATGCGATGAAAAATGAAATAAGGTGGATTTTCTTTGCTCTATTTTTAGCAAAGTAGTGTTTGTTGACTTCTATTTCCTTATTACCAGGATTTGCAAGTAGTGCCTTTGATTACGGACCACAGCCTCTAGTTCCCAGCTCCACATCCCATTTCCTGTTCTTCTATTTCCTGTTCATTGATATTGTCAGCTTTGCAGCACTTTGTCCTTTTTCCATCCTCTAAGACACCAATACTTGCCCTGAGATCCTGTGAACAGTTAACCAGCTGGCAGATTATCAGCTCCTGCTAATTTGAAAGGGTCTGTTTTAGTCGGTGTTTTCTGACCTGTTATTTCTCTATTCCAGACTGAGATTTTACCTCTTTCTTGTTTATGTTTGTGACAGTCCCCTCCCTGCCTGGCCATGGAGTGAAGGTGGGTGCACATGGTTGAAGGTTTTAGTCTGTAATTGTCATTTGTTGATGATGCCATTGAATGTGGAACTACTGAGCCACCGTTCTCCTGCTGCTGACCTGCTCACAGCACAACTTCTTTTTTTGCTTTAATAACTTCAATGTTTCTTGCTACTTGCCACTGTCTCCTTCTGAGAGTAACCCCTCATTGTATGCATCCCCTTCTGACCTGTTTTCTGGGTGCTTCTCTCTGTGACATCAGCAAGTAATTCACATTTGGAGTGCTCATCGTTTATCTACCTGCTTAAAATCTACAGATTTTACTTTGCTGGCTTCTTGTTTTTCTTTTTTTTTAGGTTCTGAACTTTCTCATCCCATTCCACTTGCCTTATACCCACCCATCCTCAGCAAGCTTCTCCCTACAAACACTAAGAACATTTCTTGTAGTACCTCCTTCAGTTGCAAGAGCTGTCATTGACACTTTCTAAGAATTTGCAGGCCAATTTTTGTTTTACTTCCTTTGCAAATAATAAAATCTCCCTGTCTTGGAAAACTGTTTTTTAGTGATTCTACCAGTACTTCACAAAAAACAAAGCAAGCCTCACCCACCTAATTTTCTTGCTCTGGTATTCTGTAGTAGATAGTTATCATGATAAATGCACATGTTCTTTATCGTTGTGTGTAATCTTGCTCTTTGCATTGCTGATCTTGAGGTAAATATATAAAGTGTTGTCTTCTAACATAGACAAATGATGCGAGAGAAGAGGCAGAACTCTGGAGTGCCATCCTTCAAAGTCGATCTCTTGGAGGCCTAATTCAGCTGGAGGAGCAGAGAGGGCAATCTTATAATATTTGCCCTTTGAAACGCTATCTTTCAGAGGTGACCTTTAAGCTAACTTGGGAGTCTGACAACCTGGGGCCTCAGCACAAGATCCTTCTCTCTGTCAGCCCCTCACAGCTGATATCTCCTCTGCCTTTGTTCAAAATAGTACCTCCTTCTGATTTTACCTGCCTGGTTTCATAACTTCTAACTCAGGCTATCATTCAAGTCAAATACAGTTAGCAGCCTGTTCCCTTTCTCTTCCAGATACTTCTCTGAGTTTATAGTTCTGTTGTGTTCTTTAGAGACCTTATTCCTTCCAGGTTAAATTTCTTCCCTCCAGTAACAAAACCTTTCAAGAACACTCTGGGGAGATTCATAGTCCCACAGCACTGCACACTCATTTTGGAACTTAAGCAAATGTAAACTATGAAGTTAATCAGGAAAGAGCTCAAACACTCTCATGACCTGGCAGGAGTGAAATATCAATGTGGCAGCCTACAAAATAAGTGAAAACTGTATTAAATTCTATGGGTGCTTTCCAAGCACAGAGGAGTCCCTACGATTACCAAATTAGCAGTTGCCATCTCTAGCCATGACCATTGTCCAGGTGTGCTCATGCTTGTCGAGGCTGTGACAAATGCAGGTGTGTCTAACAGCAGCTTTTAAGAATTCATGCATCCATTTCCATAGCTTTTGGAGTGCTGAACCAAAGCTATCCCTTTTAATAAATGAGCTACAAATTTTAGAAAGCAGATTCTTACAAAAGTAGTTGAAAATTCAGTAGAACCTTGATCTGTATTACACACTTCAGGAGTTATTTTTAGTTTCTTTAAAAATGTTGAAAACTGTTTGGGTCCACACTTCTCCTAAGGCCTACTTCTTTGAAAACTCCTCTTGCTGAGGAATGCTGCTGGAGCTCACACCTTCAACCCTGGTGACACCTCCATGGTGCCTCAGAAGCAGAGGCTGCGTGTGGGATGGAGTTGCCTGGGACACAATGCTTTTCTCTACAGCTCTTGAGCCAAGGCCCTTCTCCCACCCTGTTTCCCTTGGTTCATCTGCACTGTGCAAAAGTCATGACCTGAGACGTGTCCCTGGTTCATGGGACCTTGTACATCTTTATCAACAAGAAAATCAGGGAAGGGAAGGCCTGGGATTTCAGCGTTTTTCCAGTGCGTTGCCAGGCCCTGTCAGCACTTTGTCCCTGATTAGCCGGGCAGCTAATGGAACCCCACTGGTATCTCTGTACTTCTCCACACTATTCTGTGCTGTATTGTGTTCTTGCCTTGCCAGTGCTTTGGGGTTTTTATCTGTACAATTGTTTCCTTGCTTGACTCCAATGTGTTTGTTTTTCTAAATGATAGCAAACCCCTATTTTGGTGTAGTTCCATATTACTTCATCAATCACTGGAAGGGGACGTTGACACAGTGTTAGTTTCTTTTGAGTAAAACAAGGCTGGTTTTATTATTTTGTTGTGTATTATTTTCCACTATTCCCATTGGACTGGGAAAATTGAGTTTTCATAGGCCTAATCTTCTCAGCTAATATTATGAGCTAAAGCTAAGTAGCATTTGTTGGGAAAAAAGAGGTTCATTTTATGCTCAACTCATTCTTTTTTTTGGCAGATATGTAACAGATACCGTGCAGGAATTCAAACTGGGGTTTATTTATTCACTGTATGGCCCAAGTTCTATTTAGATGGTTGCTATTTAACTGTATTTCAAATACTATGTTTATTTTTTTAATGAGAAATTTTTTTACTTAGCATCTATAGTTGAAGTAATGTCATGTGATGCAATGAACAAATTTGTAAGAGTTGTGCAAGATGATCTGAAGGGAAGGGACAACATGAAAGAGAAACAGAATTTACAGAAGATCAGAACAGAAAAAACCTCTGGTTTGGCCAAAAATAGGTCTGTGACCATCAGATATGAATTAATTTGTTAGGTGGATTAAAGGCCATGTGAAGGTTGAAAGGCAAATGGGTAAGATGAAGTCAAAAGACTGTGCTCTGCTGGAGAAGAGCAGCACGTCTGCAAACTAAAGAGGTGGTGGTGGGGTTGTAATTAGTACTATGAGCAGTATTTTGAGAAAGGGAGTAAAATGTATGAGTGGTTTCTGTTCTGGGAAAGAAGGAAAGCTGCCAGAGGAGAGGGTTGCTTGGTATGTGAGACCGTGGATGGAGGCTGGGGAAAAGTGATACATTCACAGTGACTGTAGATTCCCTGCAGGAAAGCAGAACATGTGAAGAATCGGGTGCTGTTCCCCAAAATTGTCTATTTTGCAGAGAATCTGAAGTGCTGAAGGGTTTGTGTAATATATTGCCATGTAGGAGAGAGATGGGACAGGATTTCTGTTCAGGAAATCCAGAACAAGGGAACAGGGATGTCAGGGAAGATCAACTCACTGGAGAGGAACCACCTCGTGTTTGGATGTTCTCCAGATGAGCTCCTGAACACACAGGGAGGAATTCTGGATACTCTACACATGACATTAGTGAGTGTGAGTTTTTCATGGTATATCCTTGTATTCGTGGCTGTCTGAGTTAGACTTTCTAGTCTTGTCAAATTCTCATCAGGTAAGAATTTTTAAATGCTTCTAAAAATTTTTGCATCATCTTTCTCAGACCATTATTACGGATAAAAGCAGAATTTTTTTATGAAATAGCATACACTTCACCTTTCTCCCCCATCATTCCATAATAATAATAATATTTATTTCTTGATTACACCTGTTCAGCTATGTTGGATCTACCTCCTGACAAGTTTAGTACAGTTGATGGCATTGATTTAGAATTGTGTAAAATCTATGAGTGGAATTTTATTTTTCTTACAAAAATGTTAGAATAGCTAGAAAATTCAAGGTTTTTATACAAATTTTATTACATTACAAATGCAATGTATTTCATATGCCTTGGGACTAAACCTTGCAGTACTCTGTTCATCCTTTGCCATGGTGAACATCGACCACTTGCTTCTACCGAACATTTCCAGCTCCTTAGACAGCCTCAACATTTGTAAAGAAACTTTCCCTCTTATTAATTATTATTTTCTTTAATGAATGATGTTGAAAAACTACCAAATTTTTGAAAGCTCAGTAACTCTCATGATCCTCACAATTGTCATAACAACTATTGGAAAAAAAAATGAATAAAATATGTGGAGTTTAGTGCACTGTCCAGAGAACGGTGTCTAAAAATCCGACTAGTCTTATTCCGACAGATTTGGTAGTTACAGAACCCTGGTTATGGAAAGTTCAGATGCCTCTGCTCCTTCTCCAGGCCAGCAGCTGGAGTGGAAACCACAAACTGCTGTGGAAACCCCCCTGTGGCAGGAGTTTTGGGGAGATTTTGTCCCCTGGGATCTGTCTGGTGTTCCATGCGCAGCCACCTCACTCGGCCGTTGCAGAGAACGTGGGGGGACTGCTCTTGCTGAACAAAGATTATTCTTCATGAGTAATTTTCTTGCCTGTCGTTTTTTGGATAAGAAGCAATTTTTAAAATGTGTTGTCAGAAATCCATCCCTTATGCAATAAAAAACTCAAAAGCTGTGCCTGATGACATACAAGATGTCCAGATCTGCATTGGCTCCTTCTCTGCAATCTGTTTACAAAAGTTAAAAAATGCAGCAGAATGAGTTGGTTTGTAAAGGTGCTTTTTTGAATGCTAAATCATATCTGCAAAACTGAAAGACTAAAATTTGTCTTGTTTCACTACATGAGAGTCTTCTGAAACAAGATTTAATTTAAATCGAAACATAAGATAACACAAATAGAACAGAAGAATGATTACACAGAGTCCATTTCTCTCTCTCTCAATGGGAAGAATTGTATGAATTGATTTGAGGTGTCTATGGTAATTTGTGTTATTTGCAAAAAAAAATCTTAATTATATGTGTGCGATTACTATCATTTTTTCCAGAAGTATTCATCTTAAACTGTCACGTGGAATTTTTCATCTCATGAAAATCCCCATCAAAATACTTTTGAATTTACCCAAATATTAATTACTAATACATTTTGAATTTTAAAAATGCATATGCCAGATATTTCAAAGTTGTATTTGGATCCTGAATGAGTAATCTGCCTTTTAGAGATGTGATGTACCTCATTTGCCATTGATTTAATGTGAGCTAAAAGGCTTAGCATATCTAAAACTAATTCAATAATTTTATGCTTCTCTTGAGATTTCTTTAAGCCTGCAAGGAATTGGAAATTGCCAAATAGTGGTTAGGAAACACTGCAAAAGAAACAACTTCTTCTGTCTGAGGTTTTGTTTTTTTGAGGTAATTCCAATTATTGTATGGAGTCATATTTCTGCTCCCTCTAACCACTAGAACTGTTTTAGCCTAGTAAAAGTTATGAATTTCTGGAATGAATTTCTGGAATTATATGGCAGCTGAGCTCAGTATGTTATTTTCAGTGGATTTTGGTAGCTCTCTTTGAAGGACAGTCCTTGTTTCCCTCCAGCATTCCTCACAGAGAACATCCAGGGACCAAAATCCGTGCATCCACCAGGACACGTGTGCCATGGAACCTCTCAGGGTTAACTCCTCGGGGCTCCTCAAGGCAGCAGCTGCTGGTGAGCTGAGCTCGTGTCCTGCCCTGTTGATTAATGGTGCCTTGGTGTTTCCTTAAATGCCCCTGGCTGGCTGTGTTTCCGTGCTTTCCCAGCTGGAATCAGCCCTCACTCGCTGCTGGTTTCTGTTTGTCAGCACCGAGCCTCCCCTGCACCAGTGCAGGGAAATAACAATAATTCAGGTTATCTGGCCAGCTCAAACAATTGTCACGGATTTCTAAAATACTTTAAGCATGAACTGAAGCAATATTAAGAGATCCTAAAACTTTCTGTTCCGTTTCTTGTCCACAGTGAGTGTCTGAAGACAAATTTCAGCAGCAGTGCGCTCCAGGCAGCCCTTTTGGTGTCAGGAGGGCCGTGCTCTTCCCCTCTTGTCCCCAAGACCCTGCTAGTTTTCCTTGGCATTTTTGTCTCATTATTTGTCACGTTTGTGTCCATCCCTGAGCCATTAAGGAAAAATCCCTTTCTTTATTGTCAAAGTAACAATGGGATTACTGATCTGTGAGGGGTTTTTTTGTTTGTTTGGGGTTTTTCTCAATGTTGCATGACATGGTGCTATTAATGATCTTATGGAGTAACAATGATGAAAGAGGAAACTGCATTCCACTGGCAGGTCACCTCCAGGTGAAAAGAGGAAAAAAATAAGCATTCTCTGTCATAATTGCCATGGAAGAAATAGTGCCTGAACATTAATGTCAGGCATTTTGTACCGAGTTGTCATCTGAAATATACCTGGTGCAAGCCCAAAAGTACACAACAGGGTAAAATGCAGAATTATTTACACAAAGATAAAAGTATATGTGGAGGCAAATAAGTTACAGACCTTGGGCTGTAGACAAATTTAATTCTGTGTCCTGTTTGAACCTTAGAGTTTACATTATTCCATCTGCTAATACTCATAAGCAACTGTCCTGACTTCATGAATTTTATGTTATCAAGACAACTTTCACAATCATTAATTTTTTTTTTAATTCTATAAGGATTTACCATATATTTTCACCATGGTCTTCCACAAGTGTATAAAAATGTGAACACAGGGGTTGACACAATGTTCACATACAGAGAAACACGATCTGTTTTCTTTAAGATATGTAACCTTTCTAATGTTTCAGAGCATCT
>NW_008236209.1:4023527-4114256 GCF_000691975.1 Corvus brachyrhynchos
TGTTGTCTTCTCTTGACTCACGTCACAGAGTAATGGCAAAGGTTACCTGTGTGATCCAATCTGTTGACAAAAGTAGTTTTTATTTGGCTCTTTTAGCCCAGGATGCTCTTGCTGGTTTGTGAATGTCCATGTTTTTCCTTGTCATTAATGAAAATATTCAAAAAGCTGAAAAAAAATTATATTCATCTCATTAAGGTACCTTTCAAGCTCTAGCCATATGGACTGAATTAAGGAAGAGTATTTTTGTACTCCTGGACCACAAAGGAAATGAGTTGCATTGACTGGGTACTAAAATGATCTTCAGAGAGCAGTATTAGGCTGAAAATATAAAGATCGTGAATAAAACTGCAGAGGGAAAAAGAACCTCAATCAGTTGGTTTAGGTTTGATTTGGTACCAGAACAAACCCTCACTTTAACCACGAAATATCGTGAAACACTTCACTCTTTTCTGAGAGGCAAAAGCTTGAATTCTCACAAGTCTGGTTCAGATTCATCACAAGTTCTGCTGGTTGGCTGAATCCAATTCCTCCAGAAATGCAGGTGTGAACTCAAAAAAAAGAGAGGTCCTATGCAAAATGTGTGGTGTTTGGTGTTAGAAATGAGTTCAGGGAGCCAGTCTCTCAGCCTTCCATGATTTCCAGCTCCATCTGGGCCTGCAGGGGCAATGCCATGGGTTTGATAAAATTGAGCGTTTTTCAGAGGTTGTTTATTTATTTGGGGGGTATTGGAATATTCTGACTGAACACGAGTATCAGATAATGCTGCTTGGGGAAGCAGTAGGAAAGACCTCGTAAATTTTTAATATACCTGAAGTATCTGATGCATCTGTATCTCCATTAATTAGAATATTCTAGTTTTGAGGAAGGTAACATTTGTAGCATCTTCATTACCGTTTTATATAATATTACCTTCTACAGAAGCATTATCACTAAAAAAAATTTAAAGTAATTTAGCTGCACTAATATTTCCTTCTTTTCAGCTCTAAATGTTTCATTTCTTCAACTAAAATTTAATTTATTACAAGAAGAACTTTAAACAAGCTAAAATTACTATTTGCAAAAATAACCACCCTGATTAGATTAAAATCACAATTTCTCAATTTGCCCGTGGAAACATATTAATGTAATGGATTCTGTTCTGCATTGAATGACAGACAGATTGATGTGTCAACAGAGAAAAGAGTTAGAACCATCAACGTGTCTCTCATTGTTTGACAGTGATTTACTACTGTCCAAAAGTCTGTTAGCTCAACTTTCAGATTGAGTTAATCAGACTTATTCCGAGGTGTCACCCCCTCAAAGACATTATCTGTCAGCCCCTGCTGCTGCAGGGGACCCCAAAGTCATGTTGGAACTTCTCCTGTTATAGGGACAGGCTGTAACTCAGGATGTAGTTTTGGGGTTTAGAATATCTCTTTCGGAAACTCAAAGCTGCGTTTTCTTTTTATGATTTCATTTTCAGGTCTGAAAGGTGCTTTTTCACGTTAAATGGAAAATCCTGATGAAGACCCAAATTCTGTAAAACTAGAAAATTTCTAATATGTGCACCATCAAGGCAACAGAGATCTTGGGGATGCAACATCTACACACTATTTAATGAATGGGTAGCCCAGGATTTCAAATAGAGTTAGTACAATTTCACAACCTAAACATAAATTCCTGTGCTCTTGTATCCCGAAGTTTAGCGCAGGCAGTGGGGAAAGCTGTGAGATCCCAAATCCTTGCCGAAGCAGCCAAGAGAATCCCTTTTCCTTTCAGCTGTTTCAGAGTCAAAGCATTCATTTTTCTCTGTGTTATCACTGGATTTTCAGAATTTATTGCATCAGAATATTTTCATTTACCATTGATAATTTTGTATTTCTAATTTTCATTGTGTCTACATTTATTTATGATCTGATAAAACAACTTTGCTGTTGATTTCATTACAAAGAAAATCTGCACTTCCATAGCTGGTTAGCTCAATTATCTATTTGATCACTCTTATTAAAATAGCTTGCAAGAAGTGTAGACTGCACTGAAAAGTAAATTTTGTTGCAATATAGCACTCCTCAGAGTAGGAAGCTGCTTGTCTTCATTCCTGGCGTAATAAAAAAAATAGTGCAAATACTGATTTTGAACATTTAAAATTAATAACTTTAAAGATATTGAAACACCTTCAAAAGAAAACAGTAATTTTGATCAGAATGGGCAAGGCTGCAATTCTGTCTTTGTTTTTTTTCTCTGTTATTTCGGTACAATATATCCAGATTAACAGAACACTTCCCAGCCTAGTTTTCATAGTTTTGTGTGTCTGTGCTTTGCTTTTTCTGAGCTGGGTTTGACCAGCCACCACATTTTTCACATCACTTGGAAAGCCATTGTGTCCTTGGGCCCTTTTTCAGCCATGTGACTGAACTTTCACAGTAGTTTTCTGTAATCTGTGTTGGCATTAGCAAAGGACATCCTTATGTCCCTGACTCTCTGGGCTTGAATAATTATATTTGCTGATAATTATATTTGAATTGAGAAGTAAATTTAAGGGTTCAATACATACACAGTTAACAGTGACTTAACTCTTGTTTGCTCTATCACCCTCTGTGGCCTGTTCTTAAAAACTTGCTGGTTTTTAATGAAATAATTTGGTATTTGAATGAAGTACATCAGGCCATCATGTAAATGTCGGTGTTCTGCACCCAGAGCTTTCAGAGGTGCTGAATTGGGTCTTTCACTCCTAGAGCCCGTTGATTTATGTGATCAGCAGCAGGTTGTAATTCTGAGACAGTTCAGAACAAAGTCGGAATATCCGCTGAATTCTCAGGGAGGGTAGGGCTGTTGCACTCCTGCCATGAAAAGAACTTTAAAATAGCAAAATAATGTAGGAAAGTTATGTACATCTGAAATTAATAGCTTATATTCGGAGGGGGAATGCAGAGCTGAGTGAAATGGACATCAGGCTGCATCCTGTGATCACAGTCAGGCATTGCACAGCACGAGGAGCAGTGTCCAGAGCAGCCTAAGAAAATTCTACAGGCTGAAAGGTTGTTTGTTGTCCAAAGTCCCAGCATCAATTACTGTGACAAATAAAACATGGTCTGAAGAAGGAATTGCAGTTGCTCTCACACGGAACTGATTCTATTGTAATTCAGCCATCCCATCTGTCAGACCAAAAGCCAAAGTTTACAATAGCACATATGTGACTCGAGCACTGTGTTTCTCCTTTAATGGGCCTCAGTGTTAGAAAAACAATTGTATTGTTTGTAGTCGTCCTAGCAACTCTCAGGGCTTTTTATTAAATAATATGTATCCTATGAAAACTATTAGGTGATGGCACCATTTTCCAAATTAATGAAATTTATGGGGAATATATGTATAATTTCAGAACACTGAAGATTCTCAAGCAGCTTTGATTGTCCATTGAGCCATGTTTCAGCTGAGCCTTAAGGAGTCCCTTCAGTAGCAGCTCAGCTGAGGGACAGGCCCAGGATCACCCCTCAGTGAGGTTACATCAAATCTTAATTCCATTTACCATCTTCAGACCACAGTTTATTCAGTTCTAGGGAATAGAAAGTGTCTATTCCAGTCTAAAATCTGGTGGAATCTGGTTTTTTCTCTTTGTTTTATGGCTGTTGGATTCCTCAATAATAATGCCAGAATACTTGGCCCGGAGGAAACAAAAGAGTTGTACACTCATTTTTATATTTCCTACCAAGTGGTGTTTTGTGTCGTTAATTTTCGTTCTGTGTTAGTTATTCACTCGTTCTTGAGTGAATATCACACAAGTGATTACACTACACAGGAATTCAGTTATTCTACATCCTTGACAAACTGATAAATTTCCAACACCTTCTCCATTTGTCAAGTTCCTTATATTTTTTACTTACATAGCAGCTGATCTTCAGATTTCCTGTATTGTCTGGAACAGGAATAATACTCAGGTGTGTTTCAGAGGTGATGTGGAACCAAATATTCCAAAGTTTGTGTCAGTTGAGTCAGGCATAAAAGTTGAGTCAGGCATAAAAGCCACTGCAATACCCTCAGTGTTCCCACAGTGCAATTTGAAAATTAATAAGCATTTGATGGATATTTATTGTCAGGATCTTTTGGCTTAAACATCTTAATTTTTTTTAAATATATATTAGTGTCCTGCCAAATCTTTTCCTTTGACTCTGTCTACTTTCTGTAGACTTTAAAACTATTGCCTAGGGACTTTTCAAGGGAAACACACTTTTTTATAAAATACCAGCAAAAAGGGTGAAATTTGGCATTAAATTAAAAGACAATAAATTACTCTTTTTTTGCTGTTAAATTAATTATCATCAAAGGTTTCATTAACTGATTTTTTATCAGCAAAGTCAACAACAAAATTGGAAACTGGACAATTTTCTCTCATTATCAAAAAAGAAAACATTTTACAGGCCCTTTTTCCTTGCTTTGTCCTTTCTAGAAGACTGACTACAGCATGCAGATTGGGACTCAAAAGTCCTCAAATCTCTTCCTGCCTTCTTTGTTTTAACTGGAGTTGAAAACTGTAATATCAAAAAAAAAATCTATATGTTAGTCTGAGTCTATCTGAAAATAGGCTTCTGTAGATCATTAATACAGATATATTGAGTTTAGGATGCTGTGTCCATTTTAAATAAGCTTGCTTTTTTCAATAATTATCTAAAAATTATTCAATAATTCAATAACTATCTAATCATCCATAATTGCTCTTCTATCTGCTAAAGTTTCCTTGAAGTTCAGGTAAAATTACTTTAAGAAGCCTTGTATGAGCTCAAAACATTTGCCTGCTGAAATTTCAGCTCAGCTTTACTGGAACATTTGGGCTGCTCAGTAGCCATTTAATGGGCAAAAACCCAAAACCCACAAACTCTTTTGTTCTTCTGTTACGAATTGTTCTGGTTTCCTTTTCCAAGGGGCGTTCAGTGCTCATAGTAAGGAGAGGGGTTGGCTTTGCACAGAGGGTCAGCACTAGCACAGGGCTCTTGCTGAGGTCCTTGTGGTGCCTCTGGAAGGAGGGAAGCTTTGGGATGAGCTGATTCCCTGGGTTTAATTCCCTAGTTTCCTTCACAATTCAGGGTGCACAGGCAGGGAGATGGGGGGGAGCTGCTGCCTCACTCACTGCACAGGGACTGATGCAAGGGGTCCGCAAGGTTTGTGGGCTGTAATTATCCCGAGTAATTTAAGAATCCATTTACCCTCTGCAGATGGAGATACAGTTTAATCAAATACGGTGTAAATCAGCCTTTATTAGGCACATTCTGTAGGCTATGATGGAGGTGTTAACGTTTAAAATGCTTCTGTGTTAAAATGCTTCCCAGGTGAACAGGCACAGGTTTCAATTGTAAAACAGAATTTTGCAGTAATGACCAACAAAGCACTTTTTCTTCAGAATTTCTGCTACTTTGAACAGACTCTTGATATTTGCAATCCACATGCCGTGGTCACTCTGTAAACCAAATGGCTTCTGTGGACAATTAGTAGCTGAAGTCCTGATTTGGTCAATAATTAACCAAAAAATTTTGAAGCTGAACATTTTCAGCAATACATTTTTAAATTAAGATGGCAGTTTACAGATTTGCTTTTAATTACTTCAAGTGAAGGGATGCAAATCCAAATTCCTTTTGTAGATCTTTGTTTGCATGTGAGTTGAGCTCACATACAAAATGGAAATACCATTTTTATGTACAGAGCTCTAGTTTTGGGAAACTCTCTATTAATATTACACTTCTTTCTGGATTTTAAAACGTAAATGCTTTGTGGATTTCTCTCATTAAGGGCATGGCAAGGGAATTATCCACCTAGCACTCTCAAGGCAGCAAGTCCCACAACAAATCTGGAGTAGAGAGGTGTTTCTGTCCAAAGCTGGATTGGTGTTTATGGAGTCCTGTGTTATTAGGATGAACTTTTGGTCTGCAGTTAGCACTAAAAGCATAATTTTCTAAGGCTTTTCCAGTCCAAATATAAAAGTATCTTCCCCAAAGACTCGAAATCTGCAGAGGCCTGTGGTGATCTCAGGTATCAGGCGCAGATCTCCCATGGCAGCTACTTTGGCTGTTAGCAGGATATTCTCATCATAAATTCCAAAACCTTATATATGGACATTTTGGTGGGAACGTTGAGTGTTGGCAGTTTGACATCTTTGTGACTCAGAGTAACTTTCCTACCCACCTTTTCAGGTTGGGGAACAGAAAGGTCCTTCAGTCCTTCCAGGATCTGGTACTCGAAGAAAGGATTATACCTACTTTTCTGAGTGGTACATCTGGCCTGAAGTGTCTCAGCTTGCATTTACTGCAGAGTTCTGTGTTCAGTGACTCAAAACAGTATTTAACGTGCTCAGTTAGCCCCTGGTTATAGCAAAGGCACTTGTTGGGGGTTCAGGTGAGCCGGGCTGAGCCGTTCCTGGTTCACTGCACACAAAAGCCATGGAAAGCTGTAAATGGCAGCACACAGTGATGATAATGAGAGCGATCAGAGAAAAGGTGGAATGAAGAACAACAGCAGGCTGGCGAGGTGCATTCCATTTCCATGTGATGTATTTCAAACTGAGTCGTGGGTGCATTATGAGCAGGATTTCTCCTCAAAAGCTAAATGCTAATCATCAGCTCTGGTAGATTTATCTATCAGACACTGCCCTCTAGATTTATGGAAATTGTGAGTTTGGCTTACTCTGAATCTTGAGAAAATAATAGAAATGGAAGGAATGCCAGCTGGCCTTTTTGTTCCAAGGAATTAAAAAGAAAAGGAAAAGCAAACATTTGATGGGGCTGATAGTTGTTTGCTTTCTGGGCAAAAAGCAGCATCTAATTTCCATTTATCCATCCCTCACAGGGCTGCTGCTTTCAAGATTCCCCATGTAAAAAGAGTGAAAATAGTTTCTCAGTTAGTAAGAGCCACTACTGCATTTCCTGGGCAAAAATGAGAGCTTTTAATACCCGTAACGTGGTGTCCTGGTAGAGCTTGCCTGGTCTGGGATTTGATGTTGCAGTGTGAAAGGCAGACACCGTGTGGCCCAGGTGTTCTGACTTAGCACATACAGGCAATAAGGTGCAAACTGGGCACCCTTGGCTAATAAAGACTTCACTCCTGCCATCCCAAAAATAAAGGCATAGGGTCAAATCAAAGTCAAGTCTTTCCTTTTTTAATGCTGATAGAGCCAGTGATAATTCAAATATAAATGGCAAATATTTTCTAGACTGAGGGTTGGCCTTTATGTTTTATTATTATCTGTGTATGATTCAATGATTTTGTGTGATAGTTTATTCATTAATTAAATATTATAATAAATATCTTTGTTGTGTATGTTTGTTTAAATTACCAACTTTTGAGTAGTCCAATCAGTTTTGTGGTTTAGAGGTAAAAGGCCAGTGTGAATATCCTCAGTTGTCCTGAATGAATGGAACATTTACAGCTCTTCATTTTTGCAAATGACACTGAAAACAGCATTAAAGAGAGTCAGATAGGGGGGCAATGAGTATTGGAAAATAAGAACAGGGAAATGGAACTTAGTTCCTTCTGAAAAGCTAACAAAGATCTTAACCTATGAATCTTAAGGTCTTAAAAGAAGATGATTATAATAATAGTAATAATCATAATTCCCTCTCACATAGCAGTGGGTTAAATTCAGCTGCTCTCAGGATCACTGTGTGATCTGTGCAAGGAGAGGGGATAAAACCCCATCATTTCCTCTAGAGCACTTTGAAAGCCATTTCTGGCAGTACAGCTAAAATCTTGTATTTTTAGTGGGATTCACTCTGCTTCTTTGTATCCCATCCTGTTCGAGATTAAAGAGATCCTGAGCCTCTTTGTTTCGGATAATGCACTGGATTCTGTGTATTTTTTGTGTTTTGATTCATATTTATTGCAATTTATTAATCTACATGGCCCATAAGAGCTTGGATTGAAAGTCCAAATATTTTACAGGCTGTGAAATTGCCTCCCACTCCCACCCTGCAGTCTTGGCATTGCCTGGTTTAGGACTTTCTTTTGTGTCCTGTAAAACATCTCTTTCAGGAGTTTCTATTTCATGGTTCTATGAGATTTTTGGGTTTTACAGCTTTCAACCGGCCTGGCACACTAGCAGAATTTAGCACTAAACAAATTCTGACTTTTTTTGTCAATCTCTCAATTATTTCTTCCTTCAGGTGAAGTACAAATAGAGTTGAGCAGCAGATTAAAGTGTTGCTGGAGGGTCTGATCCCCTGCCATCATCCTCAGGAATGTTATACATGTGTTTTTTCATAACAAAACAAACAAAAAACCCCATAAATATGTCATTTTTTTCTTTCATTCTTCATGAAAAATGCTTTTTGTAGGGTGTAGTCCCAAAGAAAGCCTCTACCTTCTGTCTCTGAAACTATTCCATTAGCAGCCTTTGCTCTGTGACATAACGTTTGTTGAAGGAGAGATAAGAAAGAGAAGGGGCTTTTTGTAAAGATTGTTTATTGGGAAGGAAAAACAAAGCAGTAAAACAGAACACATAAAAAATGAAAATTGCCATATAGTTTAATGAATATTTTGTAAAAATCATTTTCTATTCTCCTACAAATTCATGATAGCAGCACTGCAGGCTGCTTGTACATGATTTATCATGTCAGATTATATTGCAGCAAGCAGACTATCTACCCTTTGACCTTGAAGACTCCTACTATGCTGCAATAAATTTTGGTTTCTTAAAAGCAGCGAGGGAAAATGCTCTTTTGGACAGTTAGAGCTTAAATACTTAGCAAAAAGAGAGTCAGTTCTTTTTTATTCTGCTTTGTGCTAACAGATAATATTTTGTCATTCTGGATTTATGTGGAAAAATATTTGGAATTTTTTGCATCTCTGACTTGGTGTGTGTGTGTCTGCAGCTAAATGTCATTTTCAGCACAAGTATGTGAACCATGTTAACAGAGCTTTTCCATGGCAGTGTTTGCTGAGCTGTGAAAAATGTGAAGTTCTCAGTGCAGCCTCTTTCAGAACCTGATTTTTAAGTATTTCAGCTTCAACTTTGTGACAAACAATTGCTATGGGATGAAAACCTGGAAAGACACCTTGTAAAACAAGGCAGCCTCATTTCTGGTAAATGTGTTCTTACATTCAGGAGGCCTGGAACCAGAGTTTCCCTCAAGCCCAGCACTTCTTTACCCACTGACCCACAAAATGGTGTCACCTGGCTCCAAAAATGCCTAGAAAACTGGTAAAATATACAGTTTGTTGAAACAGAAAATGTCAAACTCTCATTCTTTCCTTCTGTGGGGTCAGTGGTTTCCTCTCAGGCTGCTGGTCTTCACAGAATTTGGGTTGGAAGGGACCTTAAATCTCATCCCATTCTTCATAATATCCAATTTAAACCTGCCCTCTGTCAGCTTAAAGCCATTCCTCCCCACACTGTGACTATTTTCATATTTCCTGGGTTGTGTTTCTTTGAGATCTCTACTGTTTGTCAAAGTGAAGCTGATAAGTGGATCCAAAAGTCTGGATGTTGGGGAAGGGCTGGGTTGTTTCCAAAATAAGAAGAAAAAAGACAGTCTACAAAGTGTATTGTGGTTAGGGAAAAAGTAAATTTGTGATGTAGTTGAAAGGACCCAAATAGGCAGTTCCCACTTTTTCCATAGAAATCTGTATTTTGGTCTCTAAAACCTTCAAAACCATACTTTGCAGAGCCATGTCTGCAGAAAATATATCTGCTAAATACATGTTTTATAAATATTCTGTTACACAAAGAGTTCAACGTTGTGGGATTTCCCTCTTCTGTTCTTTAATGTGATCCTTAAGTTCTTCCCCCTATGTAATTAAGCTTGCTCTTGTCTCAGCCTGTTTAATCACAGGCAGCTTAGGCTAATGCACACCTCATCCACTGATGAGCCCAAATTCAATGGCCACTTTATTTTGCTTTGTGGTAAAGATATTGAAGAGCCTCTTCATCCAAGAATAAAAAAAAATAAATTATACATACCTCTATTGAGCGAGGTAAATTATGCCCTGGAGCACTCAGAGAAGTTCCAGCTACAGGAATGTTGACTTTGATCCCAGGGAATGGATCTGTGCAGAGGAGGGGTCCTGGGGAGAATTGTGTAGTAATGGAGTAGCTGCATCGTTAGTGTAAATTAATTACCCATTTTGCAAAGGTGTGCAGCACGTTGCCACAGCAGAAACTCACGTGAAAAAGGCAGAGACAGTTTTGGTGTTCAACTCATTTTTTCAAGACTGAATTGGAGGAACCTTCTGTGAAGGAAAAAGGAATTTCAAGTTCTGTGTCACTGCTGTCATTTAGATAATGACAACTCGATGGAACTTATTGCAACCCAACCACAAAAACCACGTTAATTCTGAAAATGCCTTTACATGAAAATCAACCTGGACACTTAAAGCTGAAACTTTCCATTCTTTATCCTGTGGAGGTGAAGAAATTTAGGCTTTTTCCTTTCTTTCTTTTTTTTATTTTACTGAGACCTTATATTTTATTAACAACATCCTAAACCATGCAGACTTCTGTAGTCAGTACTAAGAGAATTGTCAAAATCCAAACCAAGAATCAACTCCTTTTTTTTTTTTTTTAATTATCATTTCAATTAAGAAATTTCATTACTGGAAGGATTACTTTAAACTGAAAAGCAGAAAAAAAAATCCAAGCTACTTATAAAAATTATGTTTAACTTATTATAAAGAGCAAAAATACAAATATTAAGATGTATAAATTAGGCTTTATGTGTAAAACTTTCATATGGTAAATAGTAAAAAAAGAATAAAGCAGGAAATAACAAGAAAAAGGGCATGAATTTATAGCCCAGTGATGACAGCACCTATGGAGGAGTCCATGGTTCTAATGCAGGCTCAGATGCTGATTTTTAATTACTTTAAGTGTTCATTCAGTGCAGAGTAAAACAACTGAGCAGCTCTGATTTCAGCACTAGCAATGGTAATCCAGTGAAATACCTCATTGATTAGGATACTGCCTCTCCCTTTTATTTCTTCTGCTGTTCATGGAATTTTAATTTCTTTCCTCTGTGCTGTCACACTTGGAGAGAAGGAGGAGAGGATTCCTTTTTAGAGGATTTTCAGGACCTGAGTGGGTCCTGAACTGGAAGAAACATTTTCCTGCAGCTCTGCCCAGGAGCCACAGGCAGCAGCTTCAACACTGACCTGATAGAAGGAGCGCTAACTTTTGCTCCACCCTGAGGAATTCTATGTTGATTGAAAAGATCCACACATGACCTGAGTTTCTATTTTTGCCTAGTAAATATTAGGACAAAATATGTGAAGCACTGTAATGCTGACCGAGTATCACAGTGGGATTCACTTAGCAGGGAATTGTGCATTTTTAAAATTGCAGGAAAACAAAAAAGTAAGAATTATCTGCCACATCTGTAAGCAGCAACTGAAAATACCTTTACAAATTGTGATGGATTTAGGGAACTCTGTTGGTTTTTAATTTACTTTCAATAATTCATTAACATGCACTTTAACCTTCATCGCCAGTCCCCACAGGATTCATGGGCTGTGCCAAACGAGGTTTCTCATAGGAAAAATTAATTTTCTACAAATAACTTCCCTCTTTTTCCTGATTCAGGAGCACCAGAAGGTAGCACAGCTTTGGTGATTTGATCTCGATACATAAGATTTCAGCACTTGTTTTAGCCGGTATTCTTGTGTATTGAATTTTCATTTTTAGACTGCTTAAATATTGGGTGTGACTTAGAGAAGGATATGATTCATTTTGATGAAACAGCTTCTAGGTATCTGTATTGGTGCTTATTAATTACTTTAGCAGAAGTGTTTTGTTCCTACAGTTCCTCTGGAGGATTAAATACCACATAACATATGTTAGATTTTGGCAATCTTATGTTTACAGAAGTTTAAAAAATATTTTGAGCAGTTGTGCATGAAATTATTTAATATCCCTCATGAGAGGAAATGCTAACAATGTTAAACCCAAATACAACTGCTTTCTATGAATACTTTTTTCATATCTCATGAGAAGGTGCTGAATGGAATATGAAATTTCCACATTTTGAGCTCTGGAAAATCAAGTCAACAATGATACCTGAACACAAATACTAAGAGAGGAAAATGTAGCACTGAAAACAGTTGAAAATAACACATATTGGCCCTGTTACAGTTCCTAAGTAGGAAAAAAGCTGTTTGTTTCAGAAGTGCAGCTGAGTTAAATATTTGAGAGCCAGATTATTGTACAGAAATACAGACACATGAGGATGTAACAAGTTCTCAAATTTTCTTTATTTTCTTTAGTTTCATGTCATTATAGAGGTGATGACACACCAGAAGATAATTCCTAAATTAAATTGAAAAGGCCTCTGCAGGAGAACTGGGAGTTGCCCTTCCTTTGCCTTCCCCAACTGGCCCAGCATTGCATTCCTCTGGAGTGAAGTTTTAGGAACTGGAGAAAAGGGAATTTTCTCCTTCTGTATCAAACTCTGGAATCACACCTTGCTGCTCACGTTCTTCCTTTCACCTCCTGTTACAGCCTCTGCTGGCTTTAGAGGGGGAAAAAACCTCTAAAAGCAGAAAACTGTTCAAATCTCCCCTCTACTCCCACCTGGATTCCCTTTGGGAAATACAGCTGATCCCATCGCCACCGAGACTGATGATCTCCCTTCCCAACATTCCTTATTAATTTGGAAAGTCAGATATACAGGTGAGAAATTTGCATCCTCCTGCTAGCAGCAGTTCACACATGCTCAATTGTTTTCATTTAATTTTTTGCTTTCTGCTGCTGCACTTCAGGAGAGTTTCCAGTGTTTCACTGCTGCCCTATTTCCTCCACCCAAAAAAAATCCCCAATTGTGAGACATTTTTGGAACCTACCTTTCTTTATATTAATTTTTTTCCCACAAATTCATTTTATTTAGGAAGTCAATAATGATTTCTGAGTGCTATCTTCTGGTTTACATATTAGTGAAGAAGGACATTATTTGTTATTGCTGGCTAAAAATCACTTATTTAAACCCACTGTGAACCTCTAGAAGAAGAGACCACCTGAACATTGGCCTTGTTGCTCTGACTTTTTTTTTGTGTCTCATTCATCCCTATACACAGGGATGGTTCAAAGTACAGGCAGAGTAAATATCCACCTCTTTTACCTACAGCCCTTCCTAGGACTGCTTTTTGGAGACTGGAATGGGACTTGCACACAGAAATCTTCAACAGGGGAAGAGAAGGAGCTCAGATGTTCTGTATGGTGAGCAACTGGTGACAAGCTGAACTGGGATGGGTAAAAAAAGTCAGTAAAAAAAAAAACATTCCACCTCTAAAGCTGCTTCTTGCCCTTCTCAAGAAATTCCCTTTTCCCTTTCCTTTCCTGTGTTTTCTCTGAGCAGCAAACTCACCTTCCAGCTCCCAGGTCTCCTTCCCTCTATTCCACCCAATTCCCTCTCTGTCCCTACCTCAGAGGTGCACATTGTCCCCATGGCCAACCTTTAATGACTCTCTAAATGTCTCCTCCTAAACTGAGTCATTACTGAGCCAAGCACTAAATTTCAGTGACAGCTGAAATGCACCTTATCAGTTCCTGCACCCCTGAACACCAACCCCATCCCTCAGCTCCCCAGCAGGAAAGAGCATTTGTAGGAAATATTTGCCACAGAAATCAGTGACCTGTGCTTGTGGAAACCACCACTGGCAGCTGTAACACCTTGCTCTCCTTTGTGCTCTTATCAATGTGATGCTGAGCAAAAAGGGATTTTTGCCTTATATATTCCCACAGGAGTTCCCATAGGACTGAAATGGCTGTTCTAAACTAAACACTTCCCTACAGAGGAGTGACTTTGCTTGGTGGATTCAACTCTGTTCTGACTCCCTCAGGATAAGTCCCTCCCTTCCAAAACTCTCGTGGTGCAGCAGATTCAATCTCTTCATAGCTGTTCGTTGCAGGAGTAACTGTGTCAGAACTTTGAAGAACTCTAAAAATGAAAGCTTGAATTGATGTTTTACTTGGGAATATCATGCCAAATACCCACTCCTTAAAAGCAGTGGTGCTGCTGTTTGGGCTGTCATAATGGAAGAGGATTAATTTCTGTTATTAGGTGACTCACTGTGAGTTGTCAGAAATCTATCTGAATATTCTGTGTTCCTTAAAATAATTCAAAATTGGAAGAGCAGATTTGCAGAAAACTGGCAATACCTGAGTGGGCCTATCCATACCTTCTGACATTAAACACTCTGGGAACAAAGACCTGCTGTGGATTTTCTGTGTGATGTTTTCCAAAAGTGCTTCAGATTGTGTTATGTGTTGTTTGTCATCAGAATGTGATCAGAAGGAGGTGCAAGGATCTATTTACTCTGAACTGCAGGAGTGAGAGAATCATTTAAAATTCTATAAAATTTCAAGTATTTTTAATTGGTTTTGATGCCATTCATCTTTTTTTTTTCCTTTTCCACATGAGTAAAACTCTCCAGCTGTGCACTCTCTCCACCAGGTCTTTGGAGAACACAAAAGAAAAGGCAAAACCAAAGCAAGCAACTTTCCCTTTTGAGCACAAACATTCAACACAAGATTTTCATTGTTCTGGCAGTACAGCAAGACCTGTAATAAAATGCGTGGTAAAAGAAAATTCAGATTTATATCTTATTGCTAAATTAGATAAAATTTACTGAAACCAAAGACACCATTAGACTTGAACATTTCTTCCCCCAATCCCTCAGTGAGGCTGTATGAGTTTTCTTGAGGAAAAATTATTCTTTTTCTCTATATAAAGCACATGGAGCTGTCCCTTGTGTTGTCTTCATGGGCTTTGGAATGATAAAGCTGAGAGTGTTGGATTTCCTGCATATGAGCTTGGATGAGGTTATTTTCCAATTTAGGGGCTTTTTGGCTTTTGTTCTTTGGCCTTCAGGAGGAAAATAATTTGTAGACAAACATGTGCACCTGGTGCTGAAACAATAGGTACTAATGCGTTTACAGAGAGGATGGGACTGGAGCCCTCCCAGGCTGGGTTTCCAGGAAAGCACTCAGCCATGACTTGCTCCATGCCAGCAAAATCCCTGGTTTGTTTTCTTGTTTGCACTCACGACGATTTTCTCCCTTTTTCTTGCACAGAAATTGATTCCAGCCATCACACACAAATAGTGTTGGAAGTTGGAAACACTGGTAGAGGCAAAAGATAAAGACAGTCGTGAATTAATAAAATTGTTTTCCCCTGGAATAGCGTAAATTTTATTTTGGGGGGAAAATAATGCTCTTTGTTTATTCTGCTAGAAAAGGCAAACTCTTCTGAAGTTGTGTATCAAGGAAGCTGATATTGTGGAAATGATTAAGGCTAAAGCATGGTGATACCAATCACAGAATTATAATTTTGTCTAAAAAATTTGAAGGAAATTACATTAGCAACCCAACACAGTCCAGCACTGCAGCTGCAGGTGTAATGTTTTTATCCATTGAAATAAATTCAAGGTGAACATTGTCAGACCATTAAAATTATTTTAGCTATTTGGGATATAACATCTAATATTTTTACACCAAAACCTGAATATTGATCTCCTTTGTTTTCTGCATTCACTCTCCTATCCTATCTATCTACCCCCAGCTGAAGTCTTACTCAAAAAAGCTGAGTGATACGAAACTCCAGTTGGATATTATTTAGAATATTTGCTTATGTTTTCATTTTCCCCTTTTCCTGAGCTGTAAAACAATAATTCTCAAAATATAATCAGACAAGTCTGGAAGAAAATCTAGCAAAAGGTATAAAAACCCCATGAGAGACATATGATGAGTGGGTGGGTTTTCTTCAGAGTCCATCTGTAAAACATTTTAGAAAAATGACATCCCACAAATCTATGTTAGAGGGAAGGATTGGGTCTGAGATGTTCAGAGAAGATAGTTAATGGAATTGTGACAATTTAACTGGGATATGTATCTCAGAACTGTGTATTGAAATCTGAAAAGATCAGGATGTGAGAAAAGAGTAGCACCTTAAGCAAAAAAAAAAAAAAAAAAAAGAAAGAAAAAAGAAAAGAAAAATTATGGGTAGAATTAATTCCTCGATCCAAAGAAGTATTTCAATTTATATCTAACTAAACTTATTGGACCACCACCGAACTGGGAAGGAATTGTGTGTGTGAGACCCCAGACAGAGGTGTGAAATCAAGGGAAAGAAGGATGGAATGTGTATACTGGGATTGCTACCAGTTTGGAACAAGGAATAAGAAAGGGAAAAGCTGGAATAAAACCTTGAAAGGGATGTGATAGAAGGAGAACAGAGCTTCTGAAGGGCACAAGGCAGGGCAGAAACACATTCCTGTGTCATGAAGGGAGGAGCAGGATGGTCAGTGAGGGGAAACAGAGTTAAGCTGGGATGAAGAAATTGATCCTGTAAGTGTGAGTGGGGATTAATTTTGTTTGCCTGTGGGCAAACCCGATCAATTCATAAAGACTGGCTGGTGGGCTGGATTGCTGCTGCTGGTGCACGCACTAAGTGGGGTTGTTACAGGGGGAGACATTTGAATATGTATGTCAGCATGAGGGGAATTGACTTTGACTGGGGAAGACAAAGTGACTGAGAATTGATTTTTATTGTGGAAGGAAATTGATCCAGAGGGAGGAGGAAAATCACTTTGATTAGTGTGTAAGGAGAGCTCCCACAGTGGTAGGGAACTGACGACAGAAGAAATGGACTTTGATTTTGGTCATGACATGATTCTGAGCGTAGTATTTGTAGCAGTTGGTAAGTGCCCTTCATGAGATAAGATTTTATGCTCCTTTCTGTGAGGTGGCACTAGTCAGCTTCCATTCAGAAGAGCAGAAATTCATATTTGAGCCAAAAATCTCGTTATTGAAAACAGCATTGACCAAAAATTAGAACTAGGAACCATATCTCGAATCATTTCAGTATATTCACACTGTTAGTTACAAGCATGATGAACTTGTTGAATCCAAATTTTCAAGTTTTAATTTATTTTTATGCCTTTAAAAAATTGGCATGCTGTTTCAGTTGCCATTTCTAATCCAAGGGAGGTCCATTTACTCGATGCTGAAAAAGTCCAAAAGAAAAAAAATAATTCAAGCAAGTTTACTCCACTGCCAACCATTGTGTTGCTTTATATTTGGCACCTGGCAGAAATATTTTCCTCCTGCCACCATAAACTGTTTTAATGTTTGAATCTGGCTGTAAGACTCACAGGTGGGATTCCTTCTTGAAGGCAAGGAGGGGGTGGAGAATCCTGGGCCAGGAAAAACCAACTTCAGCTGTGTCCTCATGGAAATCGTTTTCGGGTACAAGATGGAAAAGGCAACTGGGCTGAACAGGAACAAATCATTCCTGGCCAAGCTGATTGATTTCTCTGCTAAATTAACAGCCTCTCTGGGCTGCCTCTGCTGATTACAGAATATTATTTCTCTGTTGGGTTTTTTGCTGTTGAGTGAATATTGGTATTTCCTTGAACACTCTTGAAGAGAATGAGGTTTTAGTAACCATTTTATCAGCAGATTTCACGCTGAGCTGTTTATTATCAATATTTTTCTCTAAGTTAATTTTTTGGTCCTTAATTTATCCATCACAAAGCTTTAATATCCCTTTGCTATTACCTGTCACCCATAGGTGCTCACTGAATTAAATACCTAGGAAAGGCATTTTTTTTTAAAGTTAGCTGAAGTGCCTTTCAGTTTCTGTGTGGGAAAATATATACAAATATTTAGCTTTGGTCATATGAATATCTCAATCATACTCTTCCCATTTTTAAAGAGGTGAATATATGGACAAGCAGGAGCAAGTTCAGCATCCTTTCTTTGGCATGGGGCTGTAAAGCAGGAAATTGCAGTACAGAGAGATTGCGGAAAGTGAGAATTCCGCAGGAGTTTATGAAACAAAAATGATAAAATAATTTTTTGCTCTTATGCAGAATTTTTATCTCAAATCTTTTGCAGAAAGCAAACCCCAGGGCAATCACAGTTTGTCATTCCAAAGCCAAAATCCGTCTGGAACCACGAGTATTAAAAAATAGATGGACAAAATAGTTTAAAAAATGCAATGATGAATAATCTAGACAAATCCTACTGTTTCTGTGCAGGTGGCTCATAAATACTGTCATTGTCATGAATTTTGCTGTCCTTCTTTTCAGTTTATCTCATTACACTTGCTACTATTATTTGTGTCTGACAAGATCACCTTAGTCCTTTTTAAGATTATTGGTTTGTGATAAAATACTTTTTTAAGTATAATGGCAAAAAATGCAGGCAACCTAAATACTTCAGTGCATATTTAGTGGTTCAAAATCAAACAATTCACAATTATAGTCAAAGCTTAACTGTTGGCAGGTGAAGTGGTTTGGCATAGAATTACACTTATCTTTTAATGGGTGAGTTCAACACATCAAAAAGATAATAAAGATACAAGGCAGTACATGCCAGGTCCCAGTTCAGGAAAGCTAAGGAAGGGCTAGTTTTAACAAAAAGAGATAAAATTGAAACAAGTACTACGAGAAAGGAAATTATTCTTTTCATACAGGTTTTCTTTCATTAGGTAATATATGGGATGTAATAGGAAATATATAGGATGTAATAAATCCCAAAAACAGCACAAGATTTTTCTCAGACTTTAGAGGTCTGTGTGATACATGGTATTTTATAAATATTGGGTACTTAATTGTCTGTGTGAGAAATAACTGTTATTTATGGCCATTTTACATTTAAACTAAATTAGGAGCTGTAACCAAAGCTATCACTCCAGGGTTTATACAGCAATGTCTAGATCCATGTGATGTATTTTAACCTATGCACACATCCATTTAAAAGGGGCTTTATCTCCTGTTTGACAATCCTTAATAACACAATAGACCACTCCTGTATCCCCTTTCCATCCATTAGTCAATACATCCACAGCAACCAGCAGTAACCCAGCAGCAAAAAGCCTACTTAAGTTCTTTAAAACCTCCCACCTGAATTGCTGTAGCCAGGAAAAACAAATGGGCCCAAAACCGCGTGGCTACATTTTAAAACGTGCTGAGCACCTGCAGCTTCATCAAAGGATGCTGGATGTCAGCACTTAACAATTTAGACCACGAAATTAAAAATATTAACCCTGTGAATTCGTAAAGGCTGCAGTGGTCTGCGTCAGGGCTGGCGTTTTCCCAGGGATCCCTCCTCAGCTGGGGATCTTTTCCATGCCACTGCACCTGGTTCTTTTTGGGACTGCCTGTCCCATGCCTTGCTGGCCCTGCTGGGATCTGCTCTTGCTGTTGGGGTACGTTGGCTCCAGAGCCACCACCCGGGAGCTGCTTTGGGATCATCCCCAAAACCAAGAGAAATCGACAACTGTGGTTTTCCAAGACCTGGTTTTGAGTGCAGTGTGAGCTCCTTGCCCCAAATCCCTCTCATTTTTTCTTTCCCCAGACTTGTCCCTGTGCTCAAGGCTGTCATCCCAAGGAGTGCAGACAGAAACTGGAAAAAAAGCAGGGCTGATGTTTTTCCAAGATCCGTCACCTTTTATACGTCTGTAGAGGGTAGCTGTGAGCCTGCATTTTTGTACCTGGTTCTCAGAGGACATTAGTTCCTAATAAAAAATAATTAAATTAAAACCTCATAAATATGAGACTACAGTGCTATGAGAAATGCAGAATTGGAGGCTCATGCTGAAAGGATTTACAGAACTCTCAGCTTTTTACTGTTGCTCAATATCATATAAAAGGTTTGTTTCAATGTCATGGACCTGGGATTTTCCTGGAATTAAGTCTGTAATGAAATCTTTTATTAACTGCTCACAGTCATGCAGAAAAACAAGTATATTAAATAAGGAGAATATGTTCTGGGTTGGGGGTTAGTTTTTCATACAGTTTTAAATTGAGCAGTCTGAGCATTTTAACCATCTTCCTACTGCTATATGACACCTTAATAATACTATTTAAAAGGTTTGAATTGTTATTTTTGATGCTGGGTCTAGAAACATGGCTGTCTACCTCCCTCTCTGCCTCTCTCTATTTCTCTCTCTGTAAACATATCCCTGGTTTCCCAGCAGGTTCAAACACAGATGGCTGCCTTATTGCGACAGAAGCAAAAATGCTACATTAATGTTTAAAGAGATTAAAAATCCTCTTGGCAGCAGTGGCATATGTTACCAGTTAATTGTAGCACTGGAAGCTTCCCTGCTGTTTTAAAACATGGACTCATTTTACTTGCTTTCTGCAGAGCAGTATGAAATGTCAAATTTGTTGGTATAAGTTTTGAATCCAGTCTGACAAAAATGAGTCATAAAGACAATGTTGTTGTCCTTCTCTAACATAGTTTTTGAATCCAAATAATGTTCTACTCCCATGCCAGCTCTGGCAGAAAGCTGGCTCCCTGCTCCAACCCAGCGATCATGTGCACGCTTTATGATTTCAGCAGAGGGCTTTGCGTTTGGAAGGCAGATTTTAGCTCTTCACCTGCATTATTTCTGCTTATTGTCGTTCTGGCCCAAGCAGGCTGCTGGTTTAAATTACTTTAAAGACATAACAGTGGCTTTTTCTGGAGGCCCAGCCTCCAGCTGGAAGCAGAGCAGTCAAAGCCACCCCATGATAGCCTGCGAGCGATGAGCGGCTCTGCTGTGCTGGAGCTGTTTGTGAGTGCCGTGGTCAGGATGAGCACGCTGCTGAGGAACATCACCCTTCCCACATCCCACATTAACAATCCTCAGCAGGGCACTGCTGACACTGTGCAGCTACTGCAGGCTACTTTTTGATTGAGGAAAGAAATAGGAAAAAAAGTGTTGAAAACCTGAAAATTTCTGTCGTTCCTTGCGTTAAATTCTGCTGCCATTATTGGAGATCTTCTTAAACCAGGGAGCAGCTGCCACATCAGATATACATTAGGACAAAATAAAGTCTTCCTAAGTAGCCTTTCAACCTCAGACCCTGTTAACAGAACACTTTTTCCTGAGAAAAGCTGATGATAAAACTTCGTGTTCCTGCACTGAATGATGTCACCTCACCCCAGTTAGAGCTGCACAAGCTTTATTGGGCTTAAGTATTCTGGAAAGTAATTGTGGCATAAATACACTCTCGTGTTGGAAAGGTAAACAAAACTTAGCCTCACATATTGTCTGTGAACCTTTTTACTATTTGTTCTTTGCCATATGTGCACATTAGGTTTTACAGACAAGTAGGTGTGATCTCTGTCCCTCAGGGGTTTGCAGTGGGATTAAATATCACATGGAGATGAGACGTTCTTGTTGGTATTCTCAGCAGGGAAGGCCAAGTGTAGAGTAGGCATGAACTATCCTGGCTTGTCTGAAAAAGAGACCTTTGAAATCAAGGCTGAAACACATCAGTGGGGGGGAGAGCACAGCTCCTTCTCATTTCTTCAGGGAGCTTCAGACTGCACAGAACGTACCTGATACCAATTCCTGGCATTGAGAGCTACATTTTGAAAAATCTGTGCAAACCCTGTTGGTTTTCCCTGGATTCTGATCAGTCTCATTGCTCTAAGTTCGTGGCTCCTCCTCCTATTATTTTTCCTCTCCTGATTTGATTAGATCGTAAGTTCAGAATATAGACAGTGAAAAATATGGCCCAAGATGTCCAATTAAAAGAGCAGCTTGCTTGCTAAGACGACAGGGATTTGAATTCCCCATGTCCCACGCCATGGATTCCTGTCCTGGGAGGTTGATTTTTACAGGACCCATACGAGTCACTGGGTTACAGAGTTACCAAAGGAAATTCTCTTTCCTGAGCATAAAAGGTTCTGTACTGACACAATTTACAGTTACATAAATTGTATTTGTGTGCTAATTAATACAAGCCTTTCAGGATAGACACCAGAAATTAGCAGGAAATTTTACTTAATTCTGAAGAGTGGGGAATGAGCTGTTGTCTGTCACTCACTGTCTCCTGCTAATGGAAAAACTCAGTCCAGTGGTAACAGGTTCTTGCTCAACTGCAACAGAACATTTATTCTAGATAGAAAACCAGATCATGTCTTTGAGCTGTTTGCAGCAGAGCAGGCGCACAAAACCAGTAACACTGGCTACTTTCTAAGCACGAATAATGAATGAAATCTTCATATGGGACATTAATATTCTGGAGCAGCCGATTAAATCTTGTTTACATCTTACAGCAACATTAGAGTACACAAATTATGTACCAATGATCAAGAAGTTGCAGAGAAAAAGATTTTGTAAAAATGATTTTAGATAAGAGATACCATTTTCTTGGCCCAAGCTGTAAACACACTGTGCATATCAAGACATCTACTTTCATAAAATATCTTATAAAGCATTGATTTTAGAGATTAGTGTTAAGAATTCCAGCCTTCCAAAAATTTGGGTAGTAGTTCATAAAAGAGTAATCCAGCAGAAAAGCAAACTCCTTTTTCCAGACATTCAAAGTCTGAAACATATGATCAAAATATTATTTTCAGATGGATAAATCTCAAATTCCTTCTCTAAAGGCAGATTGAAAATGGAGGTTGTCTTCTGTTTGTGAGGGTACTTGAGATTTACCAGAATTTTGTCCCACTATTTACAGATACTCTTTGCTAAAATGCTAAAAACACAGACACAATTTCACAAAGGCAGTTGGAAAACACTCTGTAATTTTCTGTGCAGCAATAGGCATCACTTACACTGTTTAAATTACAATTACTGGTGTCCTATTATTTGTTTACAGTTTTATTGGAGCAACAAGATGAGTGCAGATGTAGCAGCAGTACTAATTCCTCGGGATTCACAGATACCCTAATTAAATTATTTTTGTACTTTGTTTTCTGCAAGTGAAGTTTGCAGTTGTAGAAGAGAGTGTTTTTATCCTTCTTTCTGCTGTTTGTGAACTTGTGATTGTAGCATAAAACACTAAAAAAATGAGTTTTTAGCTTTGAAGTTATAGTGAATCTGTTAAATACATAAACAAGCATATTTAGTTACTTTGCATTATTCATGTAACTGCAAAAAGATTCGCTCTGGGCAGACAATTACTGTGTATTAACATCTTGCCTTAGGGCAGTTGAAATGGTTTTTAATGAGGTGTTACCAATCCTGAATATCTTTCACTTGCCCCTCGACCCAACAATTTATTTTTTGCTGTACGTGGGACATCTTGAAATAAAATACTTTATTACAGGGATTCTGTTAATCATCTGCTATACTTACACAGAATTTTTATTGGTGTAAAAGGTACTTATCAAACCAATTCATATTGTTCTAAATAAGGATAACTATTACCTATAGATTGAAATTAATTTGAATTTCCAGAGTATTCAGATCCAGAGCCTAAGAAGTACACTACTATATTAGTATTCAGGTCATGAAAACAACTAATGAGGCTTCAGACCTATAAAAATCCACTCAAACAAACACCTGCCAGTGTTCTAGAGAATATTCTAGCCCTGGCATCTGCTATGACCTGAAGGGCAGAGCCATATGAACTTAACTAAGACAGTATTTCAGATAATTTGAGATCTAGGGACCAGAGCAATAAAGAGAAGGAAAATGGTTCTTCCTCCAGTGTGAAGACACAAATATCCACTGTTCACAAATATCAGCCACACAGCAGCAGCTTGAAAGAAACAGGATTTCCAAAGTTATTTTCTCCAAATAATGTGGTTCAGGTGCTTGCACTGTGCCAGTGGGACTGAGTGGTCTGCTCATAGTTGTATCTGGTGGGCAAAATGATGTTTCTGAAAATCTTTGGTGTGACGAGGCTGTCGGTGGCTTCAGTGTGAATTTTCTACGTGAATTACTCACACCAGCAGCTACGATGTGGTAAGAGCATCCTTGCCAAGGCACACCTTGGCCTGACCAGAGTTTGCAGCTATGCCTGGAACCAGCTCTGATCTGTTCTCACCTCCACTGTTTGCTCCATGGCACAGAGCAAAGCTCACAGTAAATCCAGTTTGGATCCCGGAGTACAGAGAAACACCAGCCCAGAGCTTTTCTCAGGCTGTTCTTACCTTGGACAGAGTTCAGGCATCTTTCTCTCCTGCTTTGCTGCCACAGAGGTATTCCCACAGCACCACGTGCTCTGCCACGGCACCAGCATGGATGCCACGGCACCAGCATGGAAGTGACAGTGCAGGGGTGCAGTAATTAGACACCTCAGTCTTTTACAAGCCACAATATGACTGTGTTTGGCCCAGAACCTCTTGTCTAGAAAGGGGAAAACAGACATAACACAAATTAATTTATAAAGAAATTACAGCTATCAAGACGAAGAGGTTGACCACTGCTTCGTCTCATGCTGGAGCATATGGTGCACAAATATAATTCATCTTTGTGATTGGAGGGGATACAGGGGAAAGGGGAATCTCTCTGGCATAGATGCCCGTACAACGCCAGTTACTCTGCTGGAGCCTCTCTCTCCCTGTATATGTAATCTATGTTGAATTAATTTGTACTTGGCTGAATTTCAAACACATCAACTTCGTTTTCATGTATGTTGATGGGATTTTCTTTTGGATCAGTTTCTTATGTTAATTAGCCCTCCATTTATGCTACATTGTAATGAGGTTTAGCAACTCTGCGTGTGCAAGCCTGGTGGGAAATCGGCTGGATGCACACAATTTCAACTTCTGCAGTTGTCTGGGTTTGATATTTTCCTGTTTCCCAAGTCATGGACAGTCTTAAGTGGGCCAATCAGTTATGTTGTAATTTTTCAGTGGAGAGGTTTTATTTGATGAGATATAAAGCCTGATGTATTAATTTGCATTTTAAAGGAATGAGGGGGGATTTTTGCTGGGAGACTTGTTGGTTCTTCAGCTCTTGGGTGGTGAAGTTAAAAAGAGTACATGGGATGGGTTTGCTGCGGCTTCCAGTCACGCCTCTACTTGGAAGGGAAATACCAGAGATCTAAAGCAAACTGCTCTATATTTAAGAAGAGATTAATGCAAGCAAATCTTAAATGTCTTTCTTTTTAGCAGAACAGAGGCATAAGTTTTTCTGCTGCAAAGGAATTTCCACATTAATTGCTTTGCTCATCAGTTCAATACCTGAAAAAAATTCTGATCTATTAACCATTGATATTTTGTGTTGCTTTATTGGAAGTTCCAGGGTGAACAGGACCTTTGTGGGGCGCAGAGGCTTCCTGAATGTCCCTGCAGGAGCTGGTGCCACACTTCGGGTATCAGCACGAGTATCTGGGATTTTGTGGGCAGAAGTTCTTGCTCTGCCCTTGCCCCAAGGGAAGCAGAGCAAGTTGAGCACGGCCAGTCCGTGCCAAAGCTCAGGGTGATGCGATGCCCAAGCTCATGAGGCTTTTACAACCTCTGTTAAGTCAGTCCAGCGTTGTACTAAAAGTGTTTTTTGGTCACCCAGCCGAGCAGGGGCAGAGCCTGTTCCTGCCTGTGAAACACCTCCCACTCACCCACTCCTTAATACAACCACCTCAGCTAGCCTGGCACTTAAAAGCTTTTTTCTTCAGGAGCCCGAGGCAGGAGCTCTAATTGCCAGGTCATGAGTAGCTTCTTTAAAACAAAACCTTATTTATTCCTCCTCCCACACAGCACAAATGTTAACGGAGAAGGAGTTAAGAGCAATCATCCTTTTTTCTCTTTATAACTACCTTCATTTTCCCTTACAACAGTAGAACTTGATAAGTACAAGTTTCTCTCAAGCAACATTCCCTTTCAAACACAAGAGTCTTTATCTCTCCAAATATATTTGCATAGCAAAAAATACTCCTGTTGCCTACTGAAGTACCTTAAAATATTTAGTATTTTTCTGCTATGTTGTGGGAAAAAAAAGTTAATCTAGATGACGTGGCTTAGACTGTTCCCATTTCTCAGAAGAAGTTTGCAATAAATATTCATCTTAACCTGAGGCATTATAGTTAATATTCAAACTCAGGCTTTTCAGCTTTGTATTTTAAATAAGTGCTCTGGAAATGTATGAATGGACCCTCATTCTCAACAAATCCATGTTCCACGCAGAGATGTATTTTTACATGTAGAATTATTGATAGGATAATTATGAACTTGTCTGTCCAAACCATTGGGTTCATTCAGCCATTATGGTCAAAATTTATTGTGTTGGAACATGCCTAAAACTCCTCTCCTCACTTAAGTGAAATAATCTGTGTAGAGCCAGAAACAGAATTTCTGAAAGGTGTTTGTAGGATGTCCTCCCATGTGAGCACTGAGCAGTGCCATTATGATAAGAATTATATCAGCACTGCGTGTTATGTAATCAGTAGTGGGGAAATTATGCTTTATTTTCTGTTGAGTGTTGCAGTGATCATGAAGCAGGAGGAGGACTGAGCCCGAGTTTCCCCTGTAAATTACAAAATCAATACCCAATGTTTATTTGTGCTGAGGCTTGTCTGCTTTACCACAGTGAAAATTGGAGGCTGCACAGAGAACGAGCACTGGATAAATAATAAGCACTGGCCTTTAACGGGGCATTTTAGGAGGTCGGGTGGTCAATGCAGTAGAAGCATTTGCTGGCTCTGGGAACCCATCCAGCTTCAGACTGTGGTCAAATACAAAGATGACTGAAATCCCAGTGTTTCCTGAATTTAACCTTTTAGGAAATCAGACCCTCAATATATAATTGAATATGCCATTCCTTGGGGAAACAGAAAAGCATCCTTGCCTACTACATTCAGCTCTTCACTTCTGTGGTTCTTGCAATGTTTTAAGTAAATCAATGTGAAATAGAAAAAGTTTGCAGTATTTAGTTGATTAAAGTAGTTTTTAGAGCAGGAAAGAAAGTCCCTGGTGCCTATGAAGTGGCAAGGCTTTCTTAATGTGCACTTTCTCAACAGAACTTGCTGCATAGTCACCCATGGTCAAGAATCTAGAGAAGAGAAATGTGCAAAACAATTTGCAGCCGTGCATTGCACCAGCAACCAAGGGGAAAAGAAAATATCAGACTAAGTAGGCATGCCTATAGGTGAGCCTTACCATAAATAAATAAAACATGTAAGCACATCCTTTTAGTATGCTTAATTGTTTTGCTAAACTAACACACTAATGACTATTGTCTTTTCATGAAGAAAATCCTGAGCATGAAGCAAGACTTCAAAGAAGAAACTGGAAATTCTGCTCTTGGCTAAGAGATTTCAAGGAAGCCTACAGCTGGGTGGGAAGTTCTGTACAAGTAAATCTCTTCAAGTGCCTTATTCACTGCTTGTCTGCCACCTGATCCAATAATCTCTTAACCCCCTAACAAAGCACCAGCTCCTTTGCTGGGTGTCCTGCTGCAGGATGCGCTGCCCTGTTCCTAATCCTGTCCAAACCTGCCCGCCCTAATGGCACAGCCCAAAAGGGACAGGGGTGTTCCATGCCTGCCTTTCGGGAGCATCACTGAACAGATGAAGAAATGCCGTGTTTTAAACACGGCAGCCCTATAATAGCCCTATGTATTTTCCTTTAAATCACTGTAGCTACAGATGTGCCCTTGGTTTTCCCCATAAGGACAATAATCCCTGGCATGGCACCATAGCAGTGACAGGGATTGGTCTCTGTCGATGGGGATTTTTGCCAAATTTTTATAGGACTCTTGATTTTTCTCCTAAAACAAACCAAAACAAACAAGGATCCCACTCAGGGAGGGAACACGAGGATATGGATCTGAGAAAAAGCCAGGGCAGTGCACACATTTACCTGTCCATTTACCTGTTCACCAGCTGCCCCCACCCAGGGAAGAACAGGATTGTCCGAGGACATGAGGGGCACTTGCAGTGTCTCAAAATCACAGAATTATATTGATGGGTAAGTTGGGTAAGACCCCAAAGCTCATCAAGTCTGACTGTTAACCATGTTCCCAAGTGCCACACTCAGTGTCTTTGGAACCCTTCCAGCAGATGGGAACAAGCAGTGGCCTACCACCATCCAGTTTAAGGATCTCCTTGCTTTAATATCCCAAGAATAGATTGATACATGCTTAAAGAACATTCCTAAAAGCACTCATGAGTGGGCCATGATAGCTGGGTTTCTAAGTGCCAGCTCTAATTTAAGAATGCCCTAATAAACAGCCACAGCAAAAAGCTTTTTTTTTTTAAATAATTGTTAACTTGATTGCAGAGCTGATTAATTGCAGAATTTAGTCTGTAGACATTGCTAAGGAAAAGGAGATGGGATCAATATATACAGTATGTACTACACAAATAAAACTGTTTGAAACAGAGCATTTTGCAAGCTACTGAAGGCTGATTAAAAACAGTTTGCCTAAATTTACTTTGGCTGCCTTGCAAAGAGATTTAAATTTCATAATCACAAATACTTTATCCAGTGTACTTCTTCCCCCACCAATTACAATGGATGAACACACAGAGGAACAGAATTAAAGTTTGGAAAAATTTAAACGTAGCATGTCTAACATTTCCAGTGTTTCTCTTGGCAACCTAAATATTGTTTTAACTTGTGGTGTGATTATACATTGGCTCACATAGGGGAACTGCAGAACTCTGCCTGCTGAGCATCGTTAAGCACTTTGGTGCTCGGTGGGAGTTTGTTCATTAGGAAGAGTGTGTTATGAATTTTATTCTGTGAGCATCTTTGTCTGTGAGAGGGAGGGAGAACGAGGTAATGAGAAGAAAATATAAGATCAGTCATTTAAATCTGCAAAACAACTAAACAGAAATACTTCTATTTAAAGGAATTAAAGTATTGCCCAGAAGAAAATAAGCATCAACACGAGAGCTGTGAAAGAAGTCTCCTGAAACCTGTTGCTACTTCTGTTTGGAAATTTGCATCATTTCTTCAGATTTAATCTGCTTGGCAGAGATCCACCAGTCTGCCATATTTTGCCTTTTGGTTTATCATTTCCTTTATCACAATATGGTAATTTTAATCTTGGGACATATAAATTGTGTAATTGTATAATATAATTTATTCTAATAGTTACTCATAAATAAATTCTACTAGCAAGAAAATGAAGTCTTAAATGGTAAGGACTTAAAATGACATGATTTTTACTGATTTTATAAACTTCAAAATTTTCCACAGCTGAGAATAACCTTTAGAAGATTGTTCCTTAAATCACTTTACATGTCAGTTCCTAGGTACCAAAGACAATGAGGTCAGAGAGTGGAATGTTGAAGTTGGTGAAAAAGGATGTATTTTGTAAAATATGCAAAATGCACTTGATTTTTTCATTGCAGTATTTTTAAAATGGCCTAATTTTATATTCACAGGGGCTTCATTCTGATGTTTTGTAATTCTGTTGGCTTCTCTGATGTATATGTTTATTTATATCAACATGGATGTGGAGAAAAATCAAACTCACTGTTTTGCAAATGCTTTTACAATGTCAATGCAATGTTAGACCCACTTGGCGTAAATGACATCCATAAGATTTTCCAACATACATATTTTAGTCTAATATGTTAATTATATGTAGGATGCCATTTTTACCTATGAACATTGAAAACAAAGAAAAAAGTATTGAAGGAGGAGAGAAATGTGAAAAATGGATAATATCTGTTCCTTTAAATTATGTCTCCAAATATTTTTCCTTTATGAAAGTAGAAAGAGCTTAAGCAACTCCTGCTGTCTTGTTGTTCGACATCCACTACTGCCCATCTGCCTATTGATTGGTAGGAAACTCCAAATGGGAATTTCATCTCATTAATCATGTCACATCACAGGGATTAGGACAAAAAAAAATCCTTTATGCTTCACAGCAGCCATCTAATGCCCAGTAAGACAAGTGAACGAGTATGATATGGATAGAATATCTTCCCACTAATTAAAGGTCATCTGCTAAAAACTGTGAGTCAGGCTGGCTCAAACGGGCTCTGATCTGAGCCGGCACATCCTCTGCAAAACGAAAGCAGCAGTAAATATGTATTTCTAATTCAAATGTTAGCAGAGCCAGAGAATAAAACCCATCCATTACAGAGCTCTGCAGTGACAATACTGGCAACAGTGGTTCTCCCTGAGTAGCTCCTTGCAAAACCCAGCTCCATTGATTGTCTCTTATTCCCCCCTCACACCATCATTAATATCCATCCACATGGCACTTCCCACCGCCACGCTCTGTAATCCTCTTACAACACCACCAAAATTTTTGCTGTTCTACTCATAACCCCCATAATCTACATTATAAGATACTCGGATTTTTCTAAGCCTGTTTGGTACGGTAACGAGCAGGAAAAAGCAATTAAAATTGCTGAGATGTGCCTGAGCAGGTGAGGTGAGGTTTCCTTACAGCGAGGGCACTATGGCAGATGAGAGGGACACACACAGCCTTGGAAGAAAGCCAACTTATTAATGGAATTTGACCATGAAAAACTTGTTGAAATCCCCCTAGAACATCAAATGCCACATTATAATATCTTTACTGAGGTCCCTGCCATTCCCAGGAAATTTTTAATTCCCTTTTAAGAGTATGATTTTTTTTTTCAGAAATATTTTCCAAAGCAAGATTTGTGGGATGTATTTTGGTTTGCATTTGTGTTTTGCCTTGTTGCTGTAGTGAAAGCTCTCATCAGTTAAAAACAGGTAGGTGGGATCTGGGGTTTTTTGTTGGAAAGAAACCTTGAGGGAGTTGAGGTTTATTTTGACAGAACCAGTTATTTTTTGCTTTTGAGTTAATACTCAGTTCTGAAGTCATAAATATCCTTGAAAATATTGCTTATGATATAGTATTTAAAATCTTAGAGGTCATTTTTCTCATGCTAATGACTGGAAGTGATGATAACACAGGTACACTTTTAATTAAGATATTCACTAATGGGATAAGGTAACAAACAGTCTCTCTAAAACCAGCAGAATAATGCTGCACATTGGTGGTGCAAACACTGATAAAATATGGATATTTTTATGACTTAGTATTTGCATTTTGAAAGTTTATGAGCTTGCTATTGTTTTACACCATTTTTTTTCATTTTTCTAACATTCTAGCAAATTATTCAATCTCTGAGAGTGGTTTCCTGAAGCAAGATATTGCTCAGCAGTGCTTACACCCCTTAGTTTTACAAAGATTATGACTTTAGCAGAAAGATCTGAATCTTTCCATTGACCTCTATGCTTAGAGGAAGTTCGTGCTGAAGCCTAAATTAAATGAGAAATAAAAACATCTGTATTTTTGATATTGCCAAATCTCTAGGTAGGAGACAAGGGATGAAGACAAATACCTGATGAGTGGCTGTATTCCTCTGCTGAGTAGACTTAAATATGCTTTACATCCTTTTCTGTTTTTTTTTTTTTCCCAGACTTGCCTCTTGTCCCAGTCTATAAACCACTCTCTAACTGTCCTCTTATCAGACCTGGTTTCCTTCCAGCTGAGTATTTCCAAGCCCTCACCTGATACCAGACCTCTTTTGTTTTAATCAAACAATCTCCAACCTGTCCTCTTTCTCTGATTGCAGCTCAGTTTATCCCCTCAATTTCTGCTTCCCCTTTCCTTTCACAGCTGATCTTCTTTCTGTATTTAATCCTGGTTCCCTTCCCATTCAGGCCCACATTTCCCAGATTACCCCATCAAGGGTTTGCTGACCCTTCCTGTTATTCTGTTTTCACCCCTCTGCACTTGCAGCAGCTCAGGTGCCCTCTCCATTCAGAACCCAGAGCCATTAGGAACAGGGTCGTTGATTCCAAAGGAGATCCAGGCTTTTCCCCTAAAGCTGCATCCACCCTCATCTGGGGCAGCCCAGAGCAGGATTACACCAGGGATTGCTCATAAATGTCAGCATTTCAGGGATTTTCAGAGCGTGAATAAGGATGCGCAGGGAAAATAATAATAAATCTTTTAATTTGTTTTTTGAGCTGTTTAGGTCTACAAGTGTAGACCTTCCTGTCAGGTGTCCCCACTGGCTCAGGACAAGCTGGGATGTCAGGGATGTCAGTCCAGCACACAGAGAATTTACTCAGGCTGTCCTCAGGAGCTGCTGAGCACCTCGTTCAGGTGTTCAGGCAGGGCAGGGTGATGTGACTGGAGAACTCGGATGTGGCCCCACAGTAGGGACCATCCTGTGGCTCTCACCTGCTGGTGTCTGCACCCTTTCTACTCCTCACAACTGAGCCCAACAGGTTCCTGACACAGAAAGTCTTTGCAAAGTACTGTGTGATGCAGCTACATATCCTTGCAGGGTTTGAATTTTGATCTTATAAAGCTGTCAATATTATTTACTTCTTGTGTAGTGACAGGCAATCACCTCAAGCCTGACAAATATTGAGTAATCTACTCAACCTTTTGCCATTCAGAGGGTAGCTGACAAATCTTTCTTCTTGGCTATCTTGTTTGTAACAACTTTTTTGACCAAAGAACAGCACTTTTTCTTCAGACAGCAGAAATCTTCATCCCAAACTTCCTGACATTCAGCGAGCAAGTCACCTGTGTGCAGGAGCCCACAGAGTTGAAAGCGGCATAATTCCCATTTTTCCCTTCAAACAATTATTTAAAATTCATTTTACAGTGAGAAAAAGGGCTTAAAAAAGGCTCCATACTTGAACATTTGTTCCAGCATTCAGCAAAACAGATTTCAGTGAATTGTGAGGTATTTCTGTTACCTGGTGCCAAACCCAACTGCTTTGATGTTAAGATAAAAACATCCTGAATCTGCCCAGCAGGATAAGGAAAACACATTTTATGTGTTGCTCACACTCTCATTCGTTCCTTGCCAGAAAGAAAGTGTATTAAAAGCTTCTAAACTATTCACTTTTCTAACTTAGGGGTTGCATTGTTTGTAACCTTTCTATCCTGTGTCTGGGTACGGGGATGCTCTGGTGCTTCATGGCAGAGAGTGGACCCTGGCAATCTGCTCTCATTTAAATTATGGGAGAAGCCAAAGAAGAGAGCTGTTAATGAGGAGGGAACAGTCTCTCCAGACGTGTTGTTCATAGCACATATTGATTTCCAGCACATCACGGTAAGCAAAAGTTTAACAACCATAATTTTATGAAAATGACAATAGAATAGCACATCTGGTGAGAATTCATTTATGCTTTTTACATTTTTAACAACCTGGCTATTTTTACTCTTCTCATCCTCTCAAAGGGAGTACAATGTAATGAAGCATGGAGCTGGAACTAGGCCACACCTCAGCTGGAAAATGTCAAATTCTATTATGCCATCCTCAAAAGCATAAATCATAGCTGCACACTTTTAAAGGTATGAATGAGGGAGGGAACAACATAAAACATTTATTTGAATTCATGCAATGTATTTCTAGTACAGAATGCTAAAGGATGAGTTTTTATTTATTTAATGTAGGAATATACCAAATATTTAAAAGTTGAAATCTATGATACATAGTATCTTCTCTCTGCTGAGAAATCCCCTTGAACGTTGAACATTCTTGCATTTAATTTTTTCTGGTTGTCAGCTAACAAACTAACCTGCTTAATGTCAGGAACTACTAGTTCCTTTGTCACTTAAAATACTTCATTTCTATAGGAAATAATTTTAATTGTCTTTAGTTTAAAGACATAGTTGACTAGTATAATATTCAGGAGTCCACATTTCATTTATTTAATATTAAAATGTACCTTTCACACGTTGTTTCCCATGTTTCATTGCTTAAATTATGTATGGGGAGGAAAATCTTTCTCTTTGGCAGCAGCAGTACCATAGTTCATAACTATTCAAATAAATAAATAGCATTTACTAAGCACTTAGGAGGAGGGAGGAAGGTTGTTAAACTCACTTGCTTACTCTCACTCTTCCTGTTTTCTTTAATATTCCTTTTATTCCAAGAGATTTAAACTGTGGAAGTCTGACCCTATTTACAATATGTTTGACTTTCTGGATATGTTCTACACCTCTCAATTCTGTAGCACAGTTTTTTAAAGGCTTTTCAGGATATTATACAAATTATTAGATGACATTTACAGGGACAGCTGATATGCTACAAAAGAATGTGATTATACACTTTCATGAGATATTTTTGCCTGTCATTCAACGTGGAGTAGATGAGGGTCTTGGAAGAGTATTTAAAATACTTGTACAACATAAGGATAATAGTAGGCTGATAGGAATTATAGATTATGGTATATTTAATGTATAGAAAATAAACTACATCCATTATTATGTAATTAGAATGGACTCAAACTCATTGCTACCACTAAAACTAAAACAATTGTACAAATCATGCTACTTATTATCTAGTACACATGTTCTTAACGTGAGTTACAACTTCTGTACCTCTACAGCTTTTGAGATCCTGGTGGAAGCTTTTGAGAGACAAATTGTCAGCTGAGCACCACCTCTAAGAGCCATTTGCAGAACAGAATTCCATGTTCTGAGGCACATTTTGTTCTGTGCAGGTTCTCCTATCTTACACACAATGGATTTTCACAGCAACCTCACGTATATGAACAACAACCTCTGGGGTGTTATTTTTCTTATGTCCTTTATCCAGAGAGATCTTGTGCAGCTGAACTTTGAGGGTTTATTTCTGACTTAGACTGGGATCAGTGGACGAGGATCTTTCCCAATGAATATCCCTGTGACCCACGTGTGTCTGTGATACAGCAGAAATGCAAACATGGAATAGCCTGGTGCAGCCTGTGCTGCTCTGCTGTTCCTGTAGGTATTTATTCCCCTGTTCCGGGCCCAGTACAGCAAATTTTCTGTGGTTTAGGAGACATTAAACTGTCAGAGGCACAGAGATGACCATCTACTGCTTTGACCAACATTCCTGACATCATGGACAAACCTTTGAATCAGACATTTAAACCTGAATTAGAAAGTGGAGGACAGGTTGAGGATACTCCTGAGCCCATTTTGCTGAGGGCTTGCATTCCGGAATCTCCCATCTGATGGTGCTTCCCGGCTGCGGAACACGTGTGTCCCTGTGTCACATTGCTGGAGGCCATCCAAGCAGTGACAGGGGTTTCTGTTGTCACATTGATTCATTCATTTGGAATTCTTAATCCTGGATCTGAAGGTGAAAGCAGTGCAGGCTGTTTGCTCAGAACTGTCTCAGGTAACCCTTGGATGGGATGGGGCAGGAGGGCAAAATGGATTTGCTCTACTCAGCGATACACACACCAACCTGTATAAATATATAAACTACACCACCTTTTTATTTTCCTCACTGAGTAGGCTGTGTCGTTTTTTACCACTTTTTAGAGAAAGCTCTTGATCCAAACAATGCTGATGCCATTTAACTTCATTGGGTATCATACATTACCAGCTTGTATCTACAGAATATTCTTGTGCAGGAGATATTTCCATGTTGAACATTTGAAATCTTATCTACCATTCTGTTCTGGCTGATTTAATCTCCTTGGCTTTAAATTGTCTGCCTGAAGTCACTGCAGAATGGATCAAGAGGGGAACACTCAGCTCATTTAGAAGGAGGTTAAGAAGCTATTCTTGAGTTATTCTTAAGAGTACTTAACCTATTCTTAAAATTTTAAGGAGCTTTTTCTTAGACTGCAGTGTTGCAAGGAGTAAGTTGAAGATTTGAAGCTGAAGCCAGATAGTTTAAGAATATTATGGTTTGTCTTGTACAGTCTCAGCAGTGATTTCTTTCCCTTCCTGACCACTTCATGCCCACAGCACATCTCTACCTCATTTCGGGCAACACAGCCCTGGGTCACAGCCACTCTGCAAACCAGGGGGTGAATCAAAGTAGCTTTAAAAAAATGCTGAGGAATTTGAAGGGAAAAAAGTAAAAATAGAAGTCAGGGCATGAGGAAGCTGGAAGGGGAGGCTGTTCCCTGGTGGCAGGGACTGAGCAAAGGGCAGAAAACACCCAGTGCAGTCAGTGAAGTGTTAATGTTCAGTGGCTCTGCTCAGCCCTGGATAGACATGTGCCCGCTAATTTTCAGCCTTCCTCTATAACACTTAGCTTAGAACTCAGCAGAAACCGGGTTTTTCAGTGTTTGAGTAGACATTTGGCAACTTGTGAAGTGTCAGATGAGCACTGGTGAATTTGAGAACTGGGGTGAACGTTTGTGTCAGGGAAGGAAAAAATCCTCTCAGCAGAAAGCACTCTCTAACCTGAGACTGGAGTACCTGAAATAAAGTAACTTTAGTCTGTTCCAATTACATTAAAAGCCAAATCCTGCACTGCTGACACTTTACAGACTTTACTATTGAAATCTGGCTTAAGGGACTGGCTGCACACTGGAGACTTAATCAGTATAAACTGAAGATGGTAAAGGTTTAAACTGTCGCCTAAATATAATTTACCATGAGAGATTATGGCTGAAAAGTCCTATTTAAAGTGCCAGCAAGGCAGAGAGGGCAGTTGGTAGGATTCGGGAAAGCAGGAGTTCCTGCTGGCGTGTCCTGTCCAACATCAAGGCTTTGAAAGCCAAGGCAGTGAGGGTCCTCCTGCCTTGATTCCTGGGGTGCTGTCCCAAAGAAATGCACAGGTCCAAGTGCTCAGCCTTCCTGATTTTTTCCAACCCCACTGAGACATGGTCCCTTCCCTACAGATTCTCATCTACGTGATAAAACACTTCATGAATCTAAAACATAATTCAGTGGACTATTGTTAGGGAATTTTAGATTTATCATTGCTCCTACTAATTCCATTTACTCTATTAATTTACCTTCTATTAATTTATCACAGCTTTCTGGGCTGGGTGGGTTTTTTCCCCGCTCATCTGCGAGGTGTTGAATGCTGACAGTGACGGAAACCTCACAGGAAGCATTGACAAGGTCTGAAAAATAATTCTGGAGCCCTTGTGTTGCTAAGGAAGTTTCATCAGTAGAACCAACGATTTGAAATTGTTTTCTCAGCAGTGCATGAGATAAATGAGAACTATTTCCAGATTCAGTAATTTTGAAATCTGAAGGAACGATCTTATCAGTTTGCTGGCCACCCTGAACGGAATGCATCAAAAAAGATTAATAGGGAACAGGGATACCTGCTTTCTTTTACAGCAAAAAAGCCCTGCAAAAATATTCTATGGAGCTGTTTTTACCTACTTCATTTTGCATTAAATATAACATCTATATGTTTTGTATAAGTAGCTTTTCATTCTACACTGCTGGGATAAGCAAACTGGTAAACGAAAAGAAAAGCAGGTGAAATTTAAATTAGAAAAGAAGACTCTCTGTGAGGTCTGAGCTGCTGGAATATTTAATGTATTCTTGGGTATCTTCCAAAATTTTCCCAGCGGATAAAGGAATCTCTCAGGAAAACTTTGTTTACATAGTTTAACCTAAAATGCATCTGTATTGAAAACAGAAGGAAATTTTCTTTTCCACCAGCTGCAAAATTTGACTGTTTTGAAATCCACCATCCCCAAACGTATGACAAAAAATGTGAAGACTAAGAAGGATAAATACTGTGAATGCAAAAGTCTAAAGACAGTCTAAAGAAGTCTAAATACAAACAAACAGCAACTTTTGTTTCTTGAGTCTCTTCCCTATGTACAGCAATATATATATTCCACTTCTACAGGAGCAGGACTGGGCCCCTGGAGCAATAGTGGCAGGTGATGCATTCCTGTAGCTCCAGCACTGTTGAACCATCCGAGGGAGTACCTGACACAAATCTGTGTAGCTCAGTTCAGTGTGCCTGCTTAAACAAGCACCAACGTTCCTCTGCCGCGCATTTGCTGCACGTAGATATTTTTGTGTCACAGTAGCCTACACAGTATATATTTGGAAGGTAATTGGAGGGTATGAAACCTTTGAAAGGGATCATTAGAATGTGCAGAATACTTTGGAAGCAAACAAAAAAATCTGCTTTTTTTACAAGTTAGTTTAACTAAGCTACTTCCAAACAAAAGCGTATTCTGGGAATGATAGTTGTTAAGTGATGAAAAATGTTTTTCAGTTAAGAATCTATTATTTTTATTAGAATTATAATCTTTAATTTTTTCTTCAAATCTTGTGTGTACAAGTCATAATCCTACTTTAACAGTAATTAAGCTGGTGTTAATGCAGCACTGAGCAATTTTCAAGGTGCATTTGACCAAGTTACAGATAAAACCTCTCCAGGTTTAAAGTGTTCTGGTTTTACCTTGTGGATCTGATTTGGGAGATTTCTGCTGATTTCTTTTGCCAATAAAAATAGATCACACCTACTTTTGGACTCTGGGTTGCTAATTCTCAGACGGTGCCATGAATCACTGAATGTATTTCCAAAGTCTGAGCCTCAAGCCCCTCCAGACTCTGCCCAGCTGGTGTCAGTCAGCAGAACTTCCCTGCTCCCTGCTCAGCTGGCCTTGTGCAAAGCTCTCCTATGCTTTTAGGCAATTCCCTTTTGTGAAGCATTGATTTTCCTTTGCCTTTTCTCACCTCTCTGGAGCAGTTTCAGACTATCAATCCATGAAGGTCTGAGTTATTTTGGGGGACAGCTCATTTGTAACTGACTTTTTTTTGTTTTTCTCCTGGGGCAATTTGGTGCAGGTTTGAAGTGTTGGTTTGCTTTTATATAGAGTAGTTAATCTGATCAAAGTGCTCTGAAAGTGCTCTATGCAAACAAATTCCTATAAATCTCAAAGCTGCACTTAATCTGTGTCCTCTCTCAGCTTTTTTTCTACTCCTGTAGTGTAGGTGTTTTTCTAATATGCATTTCTGTCATGAGCTACCTAATTCTGTTCTTAAATGTGTATTTTATTTCACATAAATGAATTCTCACATATAGACTGGTCCACAGAAGCCCAAATAGGAAGATTCTGATAATGAAGATGACAGTAGATGGCTGTTTCCTCTCTTTGATTGCAAAAGAAATGGCCAACTCTTGGCCAGCACATCCCTGTGGCTCCTTCCCACGCAGGAGTGGTCTGTGTGTGTGTGCACGTGTGTGTGTGTGTGTACTTTGGGATCAGTCACGTTCCTCAGGCTCTGAGCACATCCTGTTATGAGGAAACAGCAATTCAATTGTGTCTTGGTGCAACAATACAGAGTTTTGGAAAGGTTTCAGTGATAACCACCAATGGATTATCAGGCAATGCTTCCCTGAAGGCATCACGGCCTGTCCACAGGGTTTGGAGGTTTTGATAAAAATGGAGAACTCTGCCCATTTTATTACACTCTCACAAGAATTTTCCTTTTCCTCTGCAATCATAGAATCTCAGGATGGTTTGGGTTGGAAGGACCTTAAAGCCCATCCCATTCCACCCTCTGCCATGGGCAGGGACACCTTCCAGTGTCCAGGCTGCTCCAAGCCCCGTCCAACCTGGCCTTGGACACTTCCAGGGATCCAGGGGCAGCCACAGTTCTCTGGGCACCCTGTGCCAGGGCCTCACCAATAATAAGCTTCACTTTAAGTGAGGTTTAAGTGGTCTGCTCTAAGGCTGTGGCACCCCTTTCTTTTCTGAGTGTGCAGCTTTGGTTGATGGGCTGCACCTTGGGGCACAGATACATTTCTAACCATCCCATTTTATTTCTCTTCTCAGTCCTATATCCAATCTTTTCATTAACTTTTTGGGGGGTGGGGTGGGGGTGGTGTGTCACCAGGCTCCTTTTTTGTCAGGTATTGTTATATAAAGAAAAAATAATGTAAGGTAAAAAGTAGATGCCTTTAAAAAGATACCAATAAGTCATTCAAAGTCTGTCAGTTTTCTGCACAGGCTGCTAGAAGAATAGATTTAATGGATCTACATACAACAGAGATTTTCTATATTGCTTTTCTTATCTGGCAGAGCTTTGCATCATTTGGAACCAGCCCTGTATCGTGGGAAGACTCTACTGATTTCTCTCAAGGAGTGCTTTGGTTGTGGGGGAGTCCATGTATAACTTCTCTATAAGTGTTTCTTGATGTATATTTTGAGACACAAAGCCTAAGAATACAGCACAGAATGTGACAATGCAGAATATAGAAAGAAGCTGTTGGTTACAATTTGTATTTTTAGACTCCTCGTTTCAGGAGGATGCCAAAAGCACACTTCAGCAGTCAGATCCAACTGCATTATTCCTCATGACAGTATAAAATAGTGAGACAAATTCAGAAACTAGATTAAGAATCAGAGTTTATCTTACTGCATAAAATTGCTAAAATTGTATAGGAATCTGTATTGTGGATCACAAGTTAATGTAAAAACTCCAAGCTATTTTTTTTTTTTCACTTTGTTTAAGCTACTGGGCAAGTTGTTGCATGAATAAATTTATTTTCTTCCTCTGAAACTGTATAATATTAAATGCTGTGTTGTTGGCATAAAATATAAGTTGATCAGACAGACAAAGATTATTATTCTGACAACTGTATACACAAGGGTACCGTTGTACATTGAATTTCAGTGTGTAATATGGTATGAATCTTCACGAGAGACTCAACTTTCATTGACTGCACAGAAGGTGCTTTTCCTTATTAAATATGGGAGGTGGTCCTGGGGGGATTTTTTTAAAACATCTTCATCCATTTTTTTCCCAGCTGGTCTCTGTGCCCTGGGAGGCTGAGGGATCCGGTGGGGCGAGCAATTCTCCCTGGAACGCTCGGATGGAGACCGAGTCGTGCTTGAGCACTGGAGTACCTGGAATGTTTTGCCTCAGCAGAACCCACACAAGCCTCACCTTTCCCATTCCATAGGCAGATGTGTGTGCTCTTTCTGGAGCCTGTAGGACACAAAAATTCACCTTAATTCAGTGAAATGTTACCAGTGAAACACTAAAATCACTCTGGATCTGCACTCCTGTCATTCCTGGCTGTCACGGACTGTTGCCATCCTCTCTTTCCACCTGCTGATGATTTCTGGGGCACGGGGACACCCACAGACCCTCTTTCACTTCTGCACAAAATGAAGGGCCAAGGGCACAGAGTGAGAGACCCTCTTGTGGAATTTAAACTGCATCCATAATTTTCCTGGCCAGTGCAGGGTTATCAGCTTTTATTGGCCATGAGTAATTAGGAGATTTCATCAACTGTCCATCCAGAGGGTTCCCCCACCCTCCTAAATCAGCAAGACTGAAGAGACTGTGGAATTTTATGGCCTCTCTCTTCCTCCAGGTTTATTAGTCAGTTAATGGCATTGCTCAGCTGGGAGGGCTCTGGGCACAGGGGTGTAACTGCATTTGGAGCTGATGAAATGCCAGTTCTCTGCAGATTCATATATTGAATTCAACAAGTCACTTTAATCTTTATTTGACATCCCTTTCCCCATCTGTAAATGAGAATCAGGTGGATCTTTCCTGTGAGGGTCTTTGTGTGCCCACTCCCACCCTACACATGGATTTATACATGGCACTATCCCACTGAATGGGTGAGGTTTGGCGGATGAAGGCAGAGCTTAGATCTGGGCTGTGCATCCTTTCTTTAGATCAGACAAAATCAGGGCTCAAACTTCCAAAATTTCTCTTCTTTGCTGTGAAAAGTGGTTAACTGTGATACTTCAGACCCTTTTAGAGCCCATATGAAAACTTGGCATTACTAATTTATTGTACAATTTATAGCATCAAAGTCTTCCCGGATGTCCAAAATTCTTCTCATCCTGGTACTTTCTGTTATAACTTTATAGTTTGATGCACTTCAAATCTTGGACTGCACCAGTACCCTTTATAGCAGTACCAACCATAAAGTCTGTATGCATCACCTTTATAGCACAAGTAAGGACTAGCAAATGTTGTCTCTCTGCTACTGATTCGTGTATTATTATGTTGAGAGAGAGTAACAGCTGTAAGGACAAAATAACACTTATTTCACCACCCACAGGAACATGAAATGGCATATATTGTTTGTAAAATTAGCTATCACATGTAAAGTTCTATTGTATATAGCTAAATAATAAAAGTAAGTGCATTTTTAGGTGCTCTTCAAATGAGGTCACAGTGCTGATGAAGTTCTCAGTATTTCTCTGATTTTATGAGATTCCAGGGGCAATGATGAGATGTGTGGCACATGGGTACACGTGGCCAATTTAAAAATGCCCTAAATATAACTTGAAGGGCTAATCACATTTACAGTCCACCAAATGTGTATGAATACATTTTGATGTGAGAAAAACACATCCAGTGAGGAAATAATAAACTATTAGCCTATTAAAGTGAGTATGTTTTATTCACTGCTAATTTTAATTAAGACTCAGACTTAATTCTCATGTGCACCACGGGAGAGATATATTTTGGTACACAGTTTCCAGAGCCTCACTTTGCACTTTTTCCTCCAGTCAGAAGTGGGTAAATATTTTTTTTTAAAGCAGAGTTGTTTAGGAGTGGCCTGAGACACTGCCCCAGCAGCAGCAGCACAGCCTGCCCTGGGTCTCCATCCTCTGCCTGGATATTTGCAAACCCCACAGGGAGGGCTCAGGGCACACATTTCCTGCAAACTCTGCTCCCCACGGGAAGGACAGCACAAGTCATGAGGAAACAATTCTTTTGCAAACACTGATCCAACGGGAACACTTCAACATTTTGATCCAGGAGGAGAAATGATCACTGAGGCTACTCTCCTTCAGGGCATCTGGAACTCAGAGCAACAGCTCTTGAGTTATTAGCTGGGTAGTTCAGCATTCATCTTCTGAAGTCAGTGCCAAAGGCATACAGGCAGAATAAAGAATAACACCACATTGATAAATATGCATCATTTCCCCCTGCCTTCCACAAGAATTGTGTAAAATGGAAAGGCATAATTGGACTCTTGGTAAATATGATGGATCAGAATTTATTTTGGGGTGGGTTTATCTTTTTTTCCCAGATTTAATCTTTGTAACATCAGATTTCAACCTGCTGTGAGTGACTTTCAGGCCTGATTTACAAATCATTCAGATGGAGAATGTGGTGTGGAAACAAAATAAATGCTTCCTTGGCTGTGTTTTTTTGGTTTTGAGAACTTACCAGAACTGGGGGGAAGAAAACCAGGAGAGAAACTGAGCTGTGCCTGCTGAAGGGATGAGTTTGTCACCTTGTGAACTTTCCACTGGCCATCTGGTGGGATGGGGAGTCCCCAGAGGTCTCCTGTCTCTCCCACTCCTCTCCTGTCCCCTGTCCTACCACAATGATTGTGGCTTCTGGCTCATTCTCACAGCTGACCTACAGCCTGAGTGTGGGACTGAGAAAGGAAAGGATGCAGAATGGCGCTCACTGAGAGCAGCAATCCCATCTCCGAGTTACATTACAAATGGCAAAGGAATTCCCAATACAGTGTTACTTCCAGTTTACAATTCCGTGATCCCATTTTTCTCTCGGGGGCAGAAGATCTGAGATGAAAATTGGATGTGCATTATTGTTTTTGTCTCTGAGGGAGCATCTTTATGGAACACAGCTCTGACAGAGGCATGGGGAGAGCTGGCAGGTCTGGGCTGGGAAGCTTTTCTGCCTGTCTCCCACCATACACTTATCGTGGTGATGGGCCTTTATTTTACCCTTTTGATTATTAAGAACAGTAAAACCAGAACTGAGAATTTTATCTTAAAATCTTTTCAGCTCACAGGGCGATGTGTGATAACCTACAGTTAAACAAGAGCAATTACCAAACATTTTTTGCTAATTAGGAGATGGTTTGCCAAACATCTTACCTATTTTTTAAAATACTATTTTCCAAAAGCAAGTAAGAAACAGCCATAAGAACTACTGGCTGCTGTTCAGGAAGACTTAATGGAATGACCTGTGGTGGTTGCACCGAAATAAAATACAAAAACAGAGATAGCAGAAGGTAAGAATGGCCATACTGTGTTGAACAAAAAGGTGTCAAGCCCAGGCCCTCCACAAGAATATTCCAAGGCGTATTCGAGTGCCATCAAGGCCATGTAGTTCTGTGCCTACAGCTCCATAAGGATGTCTGTGAGGATGTCACAAGCCAAAGGTTGTCTCTGTGTGTTTAATCACCCTAGACAGCCTAATCTTGATTAATTTAGCTGTTCCTTATGCAGGTTATGCTGTACAGCCTCAAAAGCTTAGAGTTAAAAATACATTTTTCTAATGTTAAATGAGACTTGATTTGCAGTCCTTAATTTGTCCTTGGAGATTAACATCATGTTTCATTACCAAGAAAGACACCACCGTAGAGTTACAAATATTTTATGGCAATTTCAATTGTCTATTTGTTTTATTCTCTGGCAATAAAATCTCCAAATACATTATTCCCATGCTTTGCCTTCACTTCCATTTCACACACGGCCGCTGATGTGGTTGCAGAAGTCTTTGAGCAGGAGGTGGGAACAAATGACCTCCTGAGACCTCGTCACCCCGAATTATTCTATCAGTCAATACAATCTAGAGTCAACAATTTCCTTCAGTGCCAAGCACAATTACAAACACATAAACCTGTTTTTAACAGGCATGCAAAAGCTACCACAGATTTTCTGCGCAGAAAAAACTTGTGAATTTTCATCTGAGCCTCCCTCTCCATGGAAGCAGCTCTCTAGCACAGCAAGCAGGACGCTGAGCATTTCTGTGCTCCATTTAATCCCACAGCCAGTTGGCCAGCAGCAGCAGGCTGGTGGCCAAGCAGTGTTTGTGGTTTAGTGCCGCTGGGAAAACCTAGAATGAGTGTCTGGTGTCCTTTCCCCACTCCTCCTCCCCCCAAAAGTACATCAGGCTGGATGTTTTTCTTTCCTACCTGGTGGAACGTGCTGCCATTATTTGTGCAGTGAGTAAGTGGTACAGGACAGTTACAGGTTTTATGTAAGAGGCTGAACATCTGCAGACAAAATAAAAAATTTTATTTGTCTCCCCCTGGCCTTGTATAGTTCGAATAGACAACTGTGCCAGGGTTTTAATATTACCAAATATACGGCAAAAAGAGGCACTAAATCACACAACACGTGGGAAGGAGCACAGACAGATCACACCTGACTGAGCAAACAAAGCAAGAGCTTTGGGCTGGAGGGGAGAGCTGGGAGCAGAGGCCTGAGGAAGGTGAAGGAAGAAAGAGGAGGAAAGTTCTGGGAATTGTGTCAGTGATGGGGAACGAGGTGGCTGCGAGGATGCTCCAGTGACCGGTCTGTGGAACAGCTCAGAGCAGCAGCAGCTGGCCAGGAACAGCCCGATATTCCTGGAGTCACTTTGTGAACAAAAGCATGGGATGATGACTTTGTTCAGCCTGAAGATGAAGGCTGATTTGGGGCACAGAGTGTGCAGGGCACACTTGTGTTTTCTGCCCTGGCACAGGGAATTCTCCCAGAGCAGTGGCAGGAGCTCTGGGGACCTGCACTGTTATGGAGACAACTGCATGGAAAATGTCAGGGCAGGCTCTGCAGATCACATGTCTGGGTTTGGGGAGGAAAACCCTGACCCCCTCTCTGCTCTCAGAATGAAGAAAAGCAGACTTAAAAGCAACAGATCTTCTATGGTGCTTCCACATATCCAACAGCAGTTGATCACTGGATTAGAATTTATAAGAAAGAAGTAGCAAATGGTGCAAATTAGTGCACTATTTAGGAGTGAAAATAATATTTTACAAAAAACCCCTCAAACTTCCAATATTGGCATCACCAAAGAACAAGTACCAGTGTATTTGTATATTCAGGAAAATGACTCCTGCAGGAAGTCTTCCCAAAATTACTTCTGGCTCTGTGTAATTCAGGGAGATAGATGCATATGCCCATGAATTGTTTAACTGTAGAAATGTCTTTTATTCCTGTATAGCAGATGCACAAAGGGAATGGGAATGTTTTATAACTTAGGCTTTTAAGTAATAAATAAATGCCGACATTCTCAGCTGAGACATCTTGATTTTTGCATACTGTGTAATACTGAAGTGTGCAAATATTTTTTTAGAAATAATTATTTTTCTCTTTTTAAAAAGCATATGAAACCTCAAGAATATGATAAAACATCACAGTTGGTTTCTAAATGCTTTGCATCTTAATATGGTTGAAGTTAAGGCAGTAAGTAATTTCTGAGTTTTTCCCTTGAGCTGCGTAGTTCTTTTCATATGTAATTATTCTCTGAGTGCATTAGATAATGCTATGGTTCCCACAGCTGTATACACATCTATAAATCATTAATGAGGCAGTTAACTGAAACAAAACTATAAAAGATTTGCATTACCCGGCAGAACCCAGCCTTAATTGACTTCCAGTTATTTACAATTAATTTTTCCATTTGGAATAATGATTGCAAGCAACTTAGGGTTTTTTATTACTGAGGAATTAGATGCTGACTATTCATCAAAAGTTTTTACAGAGGGACTGTGTCAGTGGACAGTAATGAGCTGGAGGTAATCTGATTTTTACACACACATCCACTCCCCCACACTGGCAGAGGGGATGGGGTGGGAGGGGGCCCGTGCAGTAAAATGCAGACAGGAGCCAGCAGAAACTTTTTTATCACATACCTAAGTTTAACAACAATTAATTACCTTTCTTTATAGCATCCAGCTGAAAGGCAATAGGATGAATAGAGCTGGCTGCAGTTCTACATAGAATAAACTGCATGAATGAAGAGAGTAAATATTTATTTCTATCTTACAAGACTGTAAGATAGACTCTGGGGAATAAACGATGCAGAGGCCGTCAAGTAAATATTATTCCATTATGCTATTTAAAAATTACTTTTATAGAGACATAGAGCAGAGAGTAAATCCTCATTAACTTGTCATTGTTTGAGTCAGGCCCAGGACTGGGGCTGTGTGTCAGGGGCCTGGACAGACACACGGGAGAGATGAGCTCTCTGTGCCGTGTAAGCACAACTCTGGCTGACAGTAACGGGCTGGGGATGTGCTCATCAGGAGGGGATGTCACCTTCAAATTCCTAATAAAACTTAAGTCAAAAATCACTGAGCCCATTTGCAGCAGCTGAGGTTATCTCTGTTACCCTTCAGCCCTCCCTGTCCTGAATGCCTGAGCACACAGAGCTCAGCAGTGGTGATTCCTGTTTGTGAGCCACAGTGAGAAAATGAGTGAAGGCTCAGGTTCTGGGGTTCCACTACACTGGAACTGCTCTCCTTGGAAATCTTCCCCGAGACTGACCATGTGATCCTTCAGCGCTTTCCCCTCACTACCCTTACTGGGTACAAAACCTGTTCAGTAAACATTTGGGTTGTTCTCTGTTCTCCCCCTCAGCTACAGCTGCCATGCTGAGGAAGTTAAACGACCTGCTTTATTTTCTTGTTTAAAATAAATAATTTTGTTGTCCCTTGGCTAACATTTAAGGCTCTCCACTCATGCCAGCTGGCTGGGCTGCTCTGAGCCAGGGAGTGCAGGTGAAAGCAGCCCTGTGAACACAGGGAGGGCAGTTGCAGTGGGCATAGGGAGCTCTGATTTCTGTGCATGTCCTGTAGACCAAGAGACAGACACCGGCAAATGTGGGGGAGTTTAATTCTGAGTGATGGCAAAGCAAGTGGCTGCTCTCTGCATTATCAATAGGTGCCAGCGAAAGGCCACTGGAATTATCTAGGAAATGACAATCCAGCACTGGTAACCTTGAAAATCCTGCAATCTCCTGCTGGAGTCATTTTTCCCAGGTTCTGTTCCGCTGGGCTGTGCTGCAAAGTGTAATGTAAAGTAACGTGACAGCCTAGCCATGGGTCATTCAGCCTGTCAGTAATTCCAGGCTTGGCAAATTGGTCCTGCCTCCTCACCAGTCCATGAACTTCACAGATACTTAACTTACTCATGCTACACTGCCTACTGCATCAGTTTAGCTGGAAAAGCCACTTCATGTGTGAAGTCTGAGAGGCTTTTCCTTTGGAAATGGGGCTGGTACCAGACGAGCAAACAATATTACTATTTTCATTAAGATATCACATCCTGTCAACACACAACATTGGCAATTGTATTTCAAATAACTGTGTCTTGACAAGTTGTACAGTACAATTTAGACAGTGTTTTTGCTGTGTCCATGATCCTTCTTACTGGGCTTGTTGTCCTGGAGTGGGAAAAGCTCTGTTTGTAAACTCAGAAGTGCAGGAACTCTTTATGCACAGAGGTGATACTGCTGATATTGATTTTTTTTTTTTTCAATGGGTGCAAAGTATCAAACTCTACTGCTGATATTGATTTTTTTTTTTCAATGGGTGCAAAGTATCAAACTGATCAACCCCCTGTTTCCTGTAGGAATCCTGAACAGTCTGTTACTGCCTGTCTTCAGGCAGCAAAAAAGAAAAACCCTGGCTTGGGAGTTTCTTGAGGGTTTGCTTTGAAGAAGCCAAAACCAATTTAAGTGAAAACACACTTTCACTTGGTGAAAATTTCCGTTAATTTAAAAAAACCTAGTAACCCTGAAAACCATGCAATTTACTCACCAGATCTTACAAACCAGCAGTCTTTGTCCTGCAGAGTTTCTCATTCCAGTGGCAGAGTTCTCACTTTCCTGTGGCTCCTTCCAGCTGGGTTTGGTTTGGTGTAAGAGTCAGCACCTGTGAATCCAGGCTGTGGATTAAACACAACGGCTTTTCTCTTTTCCCTTTATGCTTTTTTCTTTCTTTCCCCCCAAGTTAGTACGAGCTGAACATAAAATACCAGAAGAAATGAAGAATTACAGTGAGGATGTCAAGTTATATTTTTTCCTTCAGAATGGAATCTCAATATTCAACTAAAAGGAAAAAGCCATGAAAAGAATCAGAGCTTTTTCCACTGCTTTGCACATTGTAGAGTCATTTCAACATTGTAATATAGGTGTCAAACGTTACTAAATCAGCTGTCAAATGCTATCAAACCCTTACTTTGCACAGGTGTAAATGATCACATAAAATGCAAAGCACTGATCCGACACCAAAAATCTCTGTGTACCATTTCTGTCTTCAGCAGTTTTACAGAACTATCAAGAGAAAGTCCAATAGAGAGTTTATTCCTTGTTATTTAAGCTTTTTGGTCTGTTTTCTTACTTTTAGGGATGTGGGTTCCCCCTCTGCTCCAGCTGACACCAAGGAAGAGAGTGCAACAATTTGTATGGAACAGCTTTGGACTGATCTGCAAAGAACAATATTATGTTCCATAATAATGTTCCAAATGTTAAAGAATTTTTCCTGCCAAAACCTCTCTTCTGTAAGTGCCCCAGCATCATCAACTGATGGCAGCACAGCTCTGGGAATAAACACTTTCAGCTAATGGCAGGAATTGTCAGGGGAAATACGAAACAGGTATTTCTCCCTGATACAGAATGAAACGTATGATTAAAGTTAAATGCCAAATCCTACCAGCACTGGAGTGAATTAAGGTTTATTTTTCATTCCTGTTAATTCTTTCCTCTCTTTTTAGCTAATTCATCTTGTTTCATTTAATGCCAGTGGTTTTTCCCGTTTGGCCACTTTGGATGGGGGGGACAATTCACTTTAGGCACGTGGCTTTGGGTAACAAGATTAAAGCTTCAGTCAAAGCCCCAACCCTAAAGGAGCGCTCTGCAGGCTCCCTGTGCCGTGTTCAGCTCTCCACAGGCAGGGCAGTGTGACCACAAACACCCTGCCCCTCCTGCAGCACAGTCCCAAAGGTGCCCTGGTACATCCACGTGCTGCTGGGACACTCAACTGCTTAATGCAGAGTGTTTAAATCAGGCTGTGCATTGCAAAAACTCTCTTAATAACCTCAGTGTGAGGGGTGGTGTACTGCAATGTTTATTGTGAGGGAGCTGTGACACAAACCTTACTTACCACAATGAAACCATCTTCAGGTAACAACCCAAAATGAATTTGTCTCCACTGTTTTACTTCGGACTTTCTTGTGAAAAGTGAGTCTGGCTCACTGGGGGCAGACTGAAGCACACAGTGATTAATTAGAGCTGGACTGATTTTGTATAGTTCAAAATGAACATGTCACTTCTCTGGCTGCTTCATCTCCATCTTCCCTCTGACCAGGCAGAATTTATTCCAGAATGCTTGCTCTGGTACCAGGAGCAGCAGGTGTACATATACACATACATATACAGATATATGTATATATGTGTATATATACATGTACATATGTATATATGTGAGGTCAGTGGCTCTTGGGACTGGTACAACATCCAGGAGACACTTCTGGAGAGCTTGGAGCTCCCAAACACAGCAAAACCCTCTCCTTTTCCCACAACTGACCCCTCTTGGATACAAAAAATGATAGATGGTGAAAGGGATCTACTGCTCAGTGAACACACATTTCAGTGTCCTTTCTGAAAGAGCTGTGAAAGCATTTTCAAACATGCTAGGCTGAATGTATGTTAAAATAGTTTAACTATTATAAATCATCCTGGTTTTAAAGTATCACTTATCATAAGAACATTTTAATGTATGGTGCTACATTTGCTTTCACAGTTTTGGGTTATGTCAACAGAATCATATAATGAAGATGTAGTAAAATCTTACTGCATTTTTAACGGAAACTCAGAAAAATTGAGTTTTTATTTTAAAAAATGAGCTCCAAAAAGATTTTTTCCCCTGCCTTAGATGCCCACATCCAAACGTTCTTAGATGCTCTATTCCAACAGAAGACCCAAACAGGCTCAGGCTAAAGGCAAGGGTGGGTGCAGCACCCACAAAAACTGCAGCACTTGTGCTCTGCTGACACTGACTGGCTCATTTCAATTGATTTCTTTGATGTACAAATATAAAGCAGTAGCAAATCATTATCCATCTATAATACATCATTATAAAAATATTTTTTTTCTGCCCTTCCATCACAGCTTCAAATCATCAAAAGATGCCCTTTAGCAGACAGAGCTACAGTCAGAATGTTTATTAATAGTGGTTTTACAAGTGCTTAAACATTTGCAGTACGTCTTAGAAATGATGATAGCACACAACTTGGCTTTAAAAAACCCTCTGAAAATTCCTTCCCCTCTCTGTCCCTCCTCAATCCACCCCAGCAAGGACAGCTGGGCAGGCGGATGCTGCTGGACCACAGCAGGAGGCAGCAGTGGGAAGGTGGGAAGTGTCTCCACGAGTGCTGTTGCCAAAGGTCCCAGATCCAAGCCCAGGCTGGGAATTGTCCCACGTGTATTTAGGGCTCAGTCCATGCACAGCCATAGGAGGGGTTGTGCAGATCAGCCGAGGCCATAAAGGAAGTTTATAACAATTCAGGTTAGCCCACATTTTGTTATGTTACCAAAAATAGCCTGTAAATAAATACATTTATGGGCCACTTCCTTGTAAGCAGCAACTACTTACAGCAGCATTCAGGTTTTAATGCTCAGCCGTGCATTTCCAAAGGAGTGTTCTCGCTGTGGATTGCTATAGATCCAGGCTTCAAATGGAGATTGGGCACTATTGATCCTCTGGGGTTTATTATGGCCTGCATTGCACAGGATGCAGAACACTGCTGCAATCCACCAGCCATGCCCTTGCCTGCCTTCAGGCACGATCACCTTGTGTCCAGCCAACACCAGCCCCATGGCCCTTCCAAAGGGCAGCCACACACCTGGAGAGGCTCTTAGGGACCCAGAACTGGCAGAGGGGCCGTGGGTGCTGCACCCCAAACATGCCCAGTCAAACTGCCCACAGCCCCCCCTGCAGCAGGAGGGGCCACCCGTGTCCCTCTGCCCCACCCCCAGACACAAAACCACCCAAAAACCCCAACCCCAAGAGGTGCTGTCCCTCTCTGCGTGCCAGCTGGGGCTGTTCTGGTGAGGAGGAGTGTGGTGGTGAAGGCTGAGGCTGCTCCTGCCCTCATCCACCCCGGGGTGGCTTTAACACCTTTCTCCCACGCAAGGTGTGCTCATCAGGCTGAGCTGACACCCAAACCCCTCAGCCTCTTGCTTTGTCAATACTTACCAGGAGCCACCTAGGAAGGACTGAAAACAGAGTCAGTCTCTCAAGTTTATCAGTCTCCTAAACCTCGTTTGTCAGAATTTTGGCACTTAAAACTATCTTGGGATGGGCAGACCAGGAATCAACCCGAGCTCATCAAGCCAGGCTCAGTGCTGCCTTAGGAGTGTGTACATCAGCCACTGAGGGGAAAAATGTTCAAAAAGCCTTTATGGAGATTGAAGAAAAGTGCAAAAAAACGTTGGTATTTTAAAGACTGAGCTATTTAGTTACTTTAAGTCTTTCTAAACTACACAATAGTGGGTAACTGAGCAAAGATCAAAATGTGCACTTCCCAAGAGCACTGCCAGCACTGGGTCAGCCAGAAATGCTGCAGCACCCCAAGGGCTGTTTCAATTCCTTTTTAAAAATAAGATTTAGAAATTAAGTCCAGCCCTCACTTCAGAAAATCCCACTGGAATTGAAACTAAAATTAATATAATACCTAAAGGTACAATTTAAGTTCTGGTGCTCCAATGTTTTATTCACACATGAGCATTTATTAAGAATCAGGAGGACTCTGAATTCAATTCCTAATGCTCCTATTTCTTTGTATCATTCAACTTTTGATTGACTGATCAACAGCAGCATGATTAATGCAGTTATTAGAACACCTGTTATAAAAATAATATGGAACAAACCCAATTTGTACATTGGAAGAATATTCTGGTAAGTCACCTGATCACCTGTAGAACAGAGGGCAACATGTTTCTTTGAACTGACACTGGGTAAGCTAAAACATTTCTTTTATGAACAAAAAAATCAGGTGATTCCATTCTGCTGTGTCACAGAGGCAGAGCCTGTTTACAAAAGCCTGCTAATGAGAAAAAAACGCAGTGCTAAAAATGGAAGAAATTGTGAACACTCCACACATAGATGCAGACAGAAGTAAACATAATCACAGGAAATATATGCCTCGTAGATCTATTTAAAGGTCTTTTTTGTTTTTAAGTGACAGTGATTTATATTCAGGGCACATGTGTGTAACCATGTGTACATCAACAGGAGCTTGTAAGTAAATAAGCACCGTGCCTTTGACCCAGCAATGAAAGTAAAGAGGGAACAGGTGATCACTTAATTCCACCTGACTCCAACCAGCTTTCAGTCCCATGTTTTGAGAAGGGAACGTTTCAGTTGCAAAGTTCAGAATCTGGAACATAACAATAATTAGGAAAATGTTTAATACCAACCCACCCTCTTTATTAAGTCATTTCTTCAAGTATTTTAATTAGTGCAAAACACTGGTTTGCATTAGTACAGTTACTATGGGAATTCACAGTCCAAAAAAAAATCTTAAAAGATTTCCAAAGTCAAACAAAAAACTTTTTAATACTGTATTTTTAGCAAGAACATTTTTAACAAAGAATGTGTACTTTAACTTAATATGGTACAACAGAGAAACCATACTTAAAAGTTTCCATTATCTAACACTCTACTGCATATTCATTTTTCCATCTTAAAAGACCAAAAGCCAAGCTGAACTGAGCATTAAAAAAAAAAAGCATCAATTATAATCCTCATATTACGTCAGCTATTAGGGTTTAGCTCACACTTTTGAATTGGTCATCTAATGAAAGGACAATTTTTACATCGTTCTTTTAAAAAATGTACACACATTTCTTTTTAAAACGTAATATATATCGAGTATCTGCTTCAGTAAACAAAGCTTAATTTATAAACACAATCGAAACAGCTCCATGTTGAACAGTTTCAGTGATAAACTGGACTTGTATGATGTACAGCCAGTGAGGACCATTGTGGCTTAAAATCATTGTGCCATTGCTATTCAGTAATAGCCACCTCCTAAGGAAAAAAAAAAGTTCTTTTTTGGGGCGGGGTGGAGAGGGGAAATAATTCATGTATGTGCTTAAAAATACTAAAACTCCTTTCTATCTCCGGGGACCTAAAAATGATCTGTTGTGACAGGCTTGGTTTGGTATGGTAAGCTTGTAAAAAGTCTCAGGATTTCTTAATACGGCAGTTTTCAATGCAGCAACAGTAAATTGCTTGAAATTGTCCTTCAAGTTTCATGCTACAAATCCTGTTCCTCACACAGTACTGAAGGCATCAAAGGTTGGAAGGGACATTTCTCAGGAACTATATAGTCTTCAAATAGTGGTCATCATAGATTTTTCAGCAGTAGGTGGTTCCTTCAGTACATGATGGTCGGCTTGATGTATGTTCTGTTTTCTGCAGGAAACAGAAAAAAAGAAGAAAAAAGTCAATTGCACAGTTGAACATTTCATAATTAACTGACTCTTAGGTGGTTTCTTCACTTGGTTGTGGATTTTTTTGTTCCTCAAATGACCAGATCTACAAGTGATATAAACTGAAGTGATACGAACTGAACTGTCCAGCATGTGGGCACATTTTGTATAGGGAAAGGAGGCACTGGGTGACAACACCTGGTCAAGCCCGCAAGAAATGACAAACACCCAGCACCACTTGCCCTGGTGTTTGCCAGCAATGGCTCAGGACAGGTTATGAACACTGATTAAGATTTCCTTTCTTTAAGGCATTTTTTTTTCTCCCAAAGGCAGCCCGTGTTGGATTGCTGCCTCCCTGGGACAGACCCAGGGACAAGGCACCAGCTTTACCACACACCCTTGTCACTGCACAAAACCTGCCAGGGAACAGGGTGTTAAACCAAAACTGCATTGCTTTCAAAAAATGTAAATCAGGATCTGTTCTTGGAAAACTGTTCTTTCATTCAGAAACCACCACATTTTGCTTAAAATTCTATTTCTTTATTTAGAGAATGAAGCAGAAAAGCACTTCATAAAAATATTCCTAGTTATAGTACCTATCAACCGTGATTTTTCACATTAAGCAACTTTAAGCCCAGAGAAAAAAATAAATATTGAAATGCCCACAGAAACTGAAGCTAACAAGAATCCATATTCCTGTTCATTATACAATGAATCATGAATCCACCCAGCTAAATCCGCAAGTACTGATCTGGAAGATGATAGCAAAATGATAATATGGAGCAGCATTTTGTATAATGTTGACATCTCTCCCATTACTGTTTTACATATGCCAATACTGAGCACTCCTAAGGAACGAACAAGTATTGACCTGCAAACTGACACTGATCCTTGGAGCAATCTCCAAGTTTGCCACATTTCAATTTCAAAATGCATTTCAGCTATAATATGAGTGATTTATCATTTAGCAGTAGCTGTCAAAGTAACCTCCTAGATAAAACAAAAACATCTGGAACCATAAACAGAGGAGAGCAGTAGCTGAATTTTAATCCAAATCCGACATGTTCACTTCATTAGGAACAGGAAACAGCTAATTAGTAATTGAATGTTTCGTGGTTTTAAGGAGGCTCAGACTCTCCAAACCAACATGATTTAATATGTATTTTGGATGTAAGCACAAATAAAGATCACAAGAGCCAGGGACGTAACAACTCCAGAGGAACGTTTGGGAGCCTCCAAAGAAAGGACTAAAATTAGTTTCAGGCCATTGGCTGCTGAAAATGCTTGTCTTAAACCTAGTGGGGAATTGCTAAAGCCTGGGGGGGTGAGCAGAAATGCAAGGATTGAACACTGTGGGGTTTGTTTGTGTTTTTTTTTTCTTTTTCTCATGATCATTAGGAAGCTGCACATGGCTTCTTCCCAGTGGAGGCTGTTCTTTATATTCTTATTAAATTTTAAGTATTATTTTTTAAATTAAGGTAAGATGAAGACATTGAGGGTACTGTGGGCTGACTAAACTTTGGAACAGGTTTCCATATTTCCTTCCAATTCCCTTTATTTCTCAAGCAAAGTTCAGTGGAGGTATCTGGAATACCTCTAAGAGACAAAAGTAAATGCCACAGCTCAAACCCAGTGCAGCCACCCAGGAGACACCATTGATCAGTGAACAGAAAGTGCATAGTTAAATATCTCCTTTTTTATAACACCCTCAATTATTCTCCAGAAATTAAAATACTTTTTTGTTGCTGTGCAATAAACTGAATTTCATGGCATTAACCACGTCACACAGCAACCACCTCTGAGGAATTAACGTGCTGGGAGCAGCTGTGCCCCCACTTACACAGGGAAGACAATGTGATGTTGTCAAATTAATCTTTTCTGGAGAATATTCACCATCTCCTCAGTGCAGCTGACTGCAAGCTACAGACCATTTTATAGCACTTTACCGTATTATATAGCAAAGATTTGAATAAATCTGTGTGCCATAAATGTATTCTTTTATCAGGTTTATCCCTTAATCAAATATTCATTTATGTGGGCTTCATTCTATTAAAAAATGAAATTATACAAAGGTGAGCAAAAGCGTAGATTTACAGTAGTTTAAAGCCTAATCTCATTCTCTAGGGGTAATACTGACAATATAAAAACTGTATAAATGATATTCCCTAACACTAAATATGCTTATGAGCCCCCTGTGCATGTTACACTGCTTTACAGCCTACAGAGCAATGCATGACTGGCTTAATAAGCAAGACATTTAGAAAGGAGGTTTTTTCCCCTTCACAATGCGTAAGACAAGTAAAGATTTCCGAGTTTCTTGGTGAGCCAGAGTCTGTGTTAATAACTGGAATTTTCCCTCAGGATGGCGTTCTCTTGCCCGTGTTGTAGCCCAGGGAAGGTGCAGCTCCTGCACTCTTTTTAGGCACAGCATTACCATTTGTCTCTTTCTTTCAAGGTTTTAATGGGTGCAGAAAGGATGAATCCAAAGGCAATAATCATCATCTGCATATTTATTCACCAACTTTTTGCTTTCTTTTTTGAATTTTCTGAATCCTTTGTGAGGCTTTGTTTGTAAGAGCTCTGGTTTAAATTTAGAATTCAGCTTTATTTCCCTGAAACTACTTTAAAACAATATTTTCACATGTACCCTCCCAATGTGCCCTGGCAATGCTGGTGTGCAAATCCAGTCCAGGCAGAGAAGAAACTCCAGCTGCAGCTACACCTTGGGATTGCCAGGGATCTGAGAGACAGTGTGAACTGTGGAGAAACTCACTGGAGGAATGAAAATTTGGGATCTGCTACACAGTGAGAAAATAGATAAATATGTTGTATCAATAATTGTACATTATCCATGTAATTTATAAGATACAACCCAGCACTACAGGCTGCAGAGAATATGAGCAGCAGGGATGAAATAATAAACTGGGAATCCTGCTCTGCCAGCTGAGCTGGAGGAGGAGCTGGGAGAGCAGCTGGAATAGGATCAGGTGGAGCTGAGAGCTGGCTGTGTGGCCAGAGCAGGGGCAGGGGAGGCGAGGGCAGCCCTGCGCCAGGCTGGGCCCTCTCAGAGCCTCTGCACAGCTCCTGCTCCAGGGCTCGGATCTAGGAATCCTACAGGATACCCCACAAGTGTCCAACTGCACAGGAGCTGAGCTCTCCACCCTTCCCAGACCGGGTAAACACCAGCTCAGTTAGATCAGAGCCAAGCCCAGCTTTGGATGAAGCAACACATGGGAAATGCAATGCTGTAACAATAAATTAACTTGCAAAGCTGGGGCTAATTAGTTTGAACCAGTGTCTTTGTACAAAGGAAAAATCAGACAAAATCAGTCTGCTTCTACTGTGGATCACACCCCTGAGAAAAACCTTCCTTCCCTAAATCCCTTGGGACACAGGAGTACTGCAAGCATGGAAGGCCCCTGATCATGGGTAAGGACCAGAGCAATTACCAAAACACAGCAAAGGATCCCCTTGCTGCCATGAAGAAAAGATGGACCTGGGCTGACCGTCAATTCAGCTGAATGACAAGCAAAAATGACTTCTTTGCCTGCTTATTAGTCGTCCAGCAAAACCTCTCTGATCTGCAAATATCCTTCAAACTGAGCAGTGAAAGAGCAGGGCATGGCTCTCTCTAGACCTAGGAAGAACAGGGTCAATAAATGCTGGTTCTGTGAGCAGCAACCAGCAAAGGCTGGTTTGTTTTAATCCCTCACACTTCCCTATGGCATCTCTCCACCCCTGCAGAGGTGCCCTCTCTGATGTCTCAAGCTGGCTGAGCCCCTGGGGATGCCTTGAGATTGGTACCAAAACCTCTCCTTCCCTCAGGACCGTGGTGCCTGACCCTCCAGGGCTGCTCACTCACAGAGCTGCTGGGTTAGAGTTTCTTCCCCACTTTGGCTGCTGAGTCAACCTTGTCAAGTATTTCCTCATCCATGTAAACAGAGCTAAAGAAACTTGTACTAAACCCAGGATTTCAATTCAGTCACTGTAAGGCCCCGTTCCTGGTGAGCAGCTGATGGGGCAGCTCTCAGCTGCACGTGGCCAGTGTGGGCACGGAGTCGCATCTGGGAACTGCTGGGAGCTTTAGAAGAGCTTTTCTAGAGACTCTGCAATGACACAGCATGAGCTAACTACCAGGGGTTTAATAATTCACAGCCTCCAGAGGAGGACATGCACGAAGGAGAGAACAAAGCTCGGGCAGGAGGAAGAAAACAGGCCTAAGACACAGATATAGCAGGTTTGATTTGAAAACTCACTGGTTAGATCAGACTATTAATAAACTAAAGCCCAGTTTTCTAAATGATCAAACCCAAAATACATTCCAAACTTCAACAGTCCTTCATCTTTGACAAACAGATAAATATAAAATGTTATTCATGGTAACTTGAGAGTCTTTGTGCCAAATCTCTGCCAGGTTATGTCACAAACAAAAGCAGCAGCAGCAGCCCTGGGTGACCCTCTTGTTGCAGGCACAGTGAAGCACATTGGCCTGCCTGCCTATGCTGCTGCCTCCTTCCTGAAACTCAGAGTATTTTATTTTTTCGTAAATTGTTGTTATCAAGTATTACTGTAACACCTACTTTTTAAGATTTTAAGCTAACATTGCTTTGCTGATTGTTCCAATATCCCCTAACAATGAAATATTGTAATACAAAAGTTAACTAAGGTATAAACATGCGAAAGGAGAAGTCTCCCTGCGATCATAAAATGATGTTATTTTCTGTTCAGCAGTTCATGTTACTGCTGTTCATGCTAATTAATTAAAGGAGCTGTTGCTGTAATGTGCAAACAGGGAATCTGAGAAACTGAGAGGGCTTTTAGGTCTCGGAGTGAAGTTAAGTCAATCTGGGCGCGGGCAATCAAATGTAATGAAATCACTTGTCAGTGCTAAGCTTGCAAAAACTGTGAAGTTTGACTAGGGAGTAAAAGGATTATAATTAGATTTCCAATAGGATAATAACTAAATGGCAGAAAGCAGTAAAGAGAAAATATTACTTTGTTAGCTAATGGTGCTGCTGTTCGGTTTTAGTTTTTATCAGCACACTTGTAGTTGTGCTAATTTAATTTGCTTTTATCAGCAAAAATGCACTACTCGAATGGTACTTGAATGTCATTTGCAAAAATCATTGATCTGAAGGTGCACTTAATGACACCCAGTATGTTTATTTTATGTGGAAGGGAGATTGGCTGATAAAATGGTTGATGCACTGTGGTGCTGGCCCAGGAGTGAGCAGTGCAAGGAGGAGCAGGAGGGTGTCTGTGTGCTCATCCCCTACTCTGCTCCACTGCAGCTACCACTGACTGACATCTTCTGCCAGCTATAAACCTACCAGCTCCAGCTCTGAATTAGATCTGGGATATGGAGGATGGAGGCTTTAGACTGTAAAGTTCAAAAAAGTTGTAAGTCTTGTCTGCATGAAATTTCTGTTCAATTAATACACAAAGCAGAGGGAAAATGAGTCAACTAAATGGAAAAGATTTATAATGCAGATCAGAAACGCAGTACATGAACAGCTTGTGTTAATAAAATCATTTTAAGAAATGAGCATAAAATATGATACGACTTAATCACTGTGAAAGGTGGCTGTGCAGTAGTTCTGTAATTTTCCTTTAAACCGTCTTAAGGAGATACTGGCAGTGGAACTAATTGAATTTCAAAGAAAAGCACTGTGTGAATGATAGATTTCTGTCCAGCAGAGCTATTGACAACAGAAAAAGAAAGCTCTGCATTGATGCTAAAGCTTTTTTTCTGAGCAATAGAAAGAGATTTTGGAAGCTTGGAAACAGCTTTGTATTAGGGACATGTGTTTTGCCCCTTCCTCCTCCCAGGGCCCGAAAAACAAAGGCAGCAAATGACAGGGGCAGTGAGGGAGTGTGCTCCAATTGTTAGAGCTGCAGCAGCAATAGGAGCTGTCAGGAACACGAATGGTAATCAAAGGGAAAGAGAATAAAAAGTTATTACAGTATCAGCATAAATAAAAATGAAAGAGACGGTGCTACAGAACAGGAACACTTTGAAATCTAAACAAGCTCCATGGAGAGCTCTCCAGAAAGCTTTTTATCAGCTGAGAGTGTTTAGTGACCTCACTTTAGCTCAGCTCCTCACATCTCCCTACAAGCAGGATTACCAGGCCAGGGAGGTCAGAGCCAGAGGGGCAGAAAGGGAAGGGAATGGTTTTGCCATGGAGGAACAGGGACAGGGCTGCAGCTCCTGCTGCTCAGGCCATGTCCTGTTCTCTCCAAGCCCAGGGACACTGAACACAGGGAATATCCAGCTCTCCCTGGGGCCACGCTTTTGACCCGAACAAAAACTTCCTGAGCCAAAACGTCTCTCAACTGAAGGGATGATGTAGTTGGGATCAGATTAAAAGAAGAAAAAACCCAAAAAAACGCAACCTGAAATAAAAATGGTAAAATTTTAAGGTTTTACTGTGTATTAATAAATTACAGGTAACGTAAGAAAGTTCTCTTGACTCCTTCCAGGAGTAAGCAGTTGTTGAAATGGCTGTGCATCACTTTCCTCACAGTATTTCTAATAATTTTTGATGTAAAGACATATTTCAGCCAAGTGTAATGGTTTTTCTTCAACTGAAAACTGAAATTTCCTTTCTTTTCTTTGCTAGAGTCTGCCCAGATGCACCTCTGACTCGCAGAGTTGTTTGGAAGAGCACTGAACACTCCTCTCAGCAGATACCATGAACAGATCACAAATGTTAGGAACATTTCACTTGTTGAATTTAAATACATGTGTCCCAAGTGCTCATGCAATATTTTGACTATTTCTGGCAGCAGCGATTTTCCAATTGCAATATTTAGAGCACAGCTCTAATCAGATGTGCACATATATACACACACATATGTCAGATGTATCTATCTGCATTACAATAAAGCTGTGATTCTCCTGCTCTGTAATACAGAGTATATGAACCTAAAATCACAAGAAGAGACAGCAGTAGAAATATTTGAAAGCTTTCCTGTAAGGATGACAGATGGACAACAGATGCATATCAGAGGTATGCAAGTCAAACCTTCCCCAGCTGAAGAGAAACGCTCAAGTGAGGTTTGTGTCTCTAAGTGCACTGCAGCCCTTCTCCTGTCTGCACAAACTGCCTTTAGTTACCTCAGCACAGGGGATTTTTGCACATTACCATTACATGATGCAATAGAAAGGGTGGAATTGCCCTAAGAAGCAGCAATTCTATGGAAGAGGCAGCTGTCTCCAGGCTGCCAGAGCAGCCAGCACAGAACTGAAGGGTCTGGAATGAACATGGCACAGGACTGAAGGGAGAAAAACTCTACAAGGTGGACTTTCACCAAAATCAGAGAATTTCAATGTTCAAATTGTTCAGACCAAATTTTATCACAGGTGACTGTGGAGTTTCTGTGTGGCTCGAAGAGGCTTCCAAGGGGCATGGGAATATCCCTTGGGGCTCCCTGCCTCGGCTCCCCCAAAGAAGGATTTCACAACTCCTCATGTCTCAGACCTGCAGCCAGAACTCACTCACTGCTCTTTGGGAAGCACTCCAAACACACCTGGAGGTGCTGCACTCACACACAGCCACTGAACAGTGAGGGAAAAGCAGCACCAGATAGATGTCCATAATGTGAACATGGCTTTTCTTTTTCACTTATAGTTCATGTATTTTTTGAAAACACCTGCGATCTTAACAGGTAGGTAAGGACCAGAGGTAAAATATTTCACAAAGGTAAATCATATGTAAAATCCCTTTTGAACTAAGGGTGTTATCCTGGTAGATAAATATCAGTTTTAATACAAATATCACCTCTAAATATCACCTCAGATAAATACCACGTCTACTTAAAGTTAATTTCTGATCTTGTAAAGTACGGTTCTTACAAAGGTTTTCTACATCAAACAGCAAAACCAACTGAAGTTCTGTAATCCACATTTATCTTAAAGCAGGAAAACAGATAAAAAAATGACTCTGCATTTCACTTATTTTTAATGACAAGCACACAGGTGAGAAGCTGTGGTACATACTGCACCTTGCATTGCTGCACTGTCATGTTGGGTTCCGTTGTGTTCTATTTCCATGTCTGGGATTCCAGCATCTGAAAGATGGGAGACTGAAGATTAATGCATTCCCCTTTGCCCCTCTCTCAGGCATCTTTAGAAAAATATTTATAGCAAACTAGGGTGCTCTCCAAGTTAACATTGGTCTTGCATAAAACATTTGGTCCTCATAGAATTTTCAGTAGTAAATTGTTTCCAAAATGTGCAAACATTACTGGTCTCACAGTGAATTATTTTTAACGTGCTTCACATTTGTCTGACGATCAGATAATAACCAACACGTGGTAATAATATGTCTACAAAATCCTCTTGGAAAATGAGGGCATCTGACACATGAAAAATAAAAGTCAAAATTAAACTGTGATAATATTAAACTACATTGACTCTTGTATATAGCCAAATACCTCCAAATTACAGAGTTGAAGAATACAGCCAGGGCCAGGCAACAGTTTTGGGGGGTGTGTATCAGTTTGTGTGAGTGCATGTTACAGATAAGAACTGTGCAAATTGCATTTCAAACCTCAGCTCGGGATGTGTGAGCATGTGTTACCACCCAAACCAAAATTACAGCTGTCATATTATGTGAAATATTTCCAGATCTCTGAGAAGAGCTTTCCAAAGAGGACTGTGCTTTTTTTTTTTTTTTTCAAGTTGAGAAGGAGTCTCATGACACTCACTTTGGACCTATTTAATTTCATGTTGGTGATACCTCTGTCTGCACAGTCCTTGGGGTGGGGGCGGGGGCTCCAACACCCCAGGGTGTTACGATAACAGATGCCATGATCCACCTTGTGCCAACAAGGATTAGCATGAAGGGGATGTGATTTGAATCCATGGCACCTCAAATCCTGAAGAAACATCTGCTTCCCTTATCATACAGCACTTAGGAATTGCAGGAAGGAAAAACCCACACCTGAAAGAGAGCTGTGTGCACAGTTTGGGAGTTTTTCTGTGCAATATGCCTGTTCTGGACTTTCTCAAATAGAGAATAATTGCACTGTTGCTTTCACAGATCCCTTCAGCTGGAGTGTCAGGATCTGTCACAGAGGTGATGCTTTGCTGGTGACCCTGCAGTAACGGAGCTCTGTGTGAAAGCAGGGCAACCCTGCAAAGTACAGTCCTTACAGGAGAGCAATAGCTCAGCAATAAATGTGTAAATGAAATATATGTCGTGTGTGCATATACAGCTCTATAAATGTATATATGATCCAAAAAAAGCAGTATTTTCACAGATACAACTTTTTACTTATAAAATTACAAGTGACTGCTATTCTGCAGGGTTTTCCTTACTCAGATTCCTGTTCTGAAGGCAAGTGCAGGGCACTGACCTATCAATCTGAAAAGGTTCTTTCTTTTCAAACCCTTCAGAGTACATGTTGTATATACCAAAAATGACAAAGTCATCTGTAACTAGTAACAGCATCTGTTAAATGAGACAGACTGTCAGAGTTAAATTAAAAATACTCAGAATAGCCCTTCACATTTTGTTGTCATAAAATTGTACCTGCAATTAAATTGTGGATTAAGATGCTAATGAGCTACCTGATTTGCATGCGCAATCAGATTAGCATGTAAATATCAGCTTCTTGCAGGCACTAACATATATATGACTACCTGAGTGTGCCTGCAAATCAAACTGCTGCAGCCAGGCCCACACTAGCAGATGTAAAGGTGTGTTAATCACACTGTTGGCACGCTGGTATCCCTGAATTTGTGGCTTCCAGAACTGCTGGGTGCTCCTGGCTGGTGTGTGAGCAGCAGGTGCTTCCCTGCAGTGGCAGCACCCAGGAGAGTGACCTTACAGCACATCAGGATTTTAGGTTTTTTCTGACATTCATCTCAAGGTGCTGGTTCTGTCCATGGGATCCAGTCTGGGCATTTGTCTCATCCAGTGGACGTGGTGGAGAAGGTTTTTGCTGGCTCTGGCCACCCACTCTCCCCTGGTCACTGTCCCCCATCATGGTGCGACTGCGGCTGCAAATCCACATCTGAATCCCCCCTGGCCACTGCCAGTGCTCCAGGGACGCCAGCCAGTCCCTGCTTCCAGGGTTCTGCAGGGCTATAAACCAGCAGATGAGAGGATGCTTCTGTAAGATGCTGCTCTCATCCTCACAGGGTTTATATCCCTTGGGTGCCCTGATAAATCACGGCTCACAGTCCCGCAGAGCACTGTGGTGGCAGCTCACACACACAGCCTTGCCCTGGCTTTAGGGAACAGTCTGGGCAGCTCTCACAGCTGAGAACTCCACACAAGCCAAATTCATTATTTTTGCTCAGCAGTCAGGCAGTTTTTGCACTCTGCAGTCTCTAGCAGTGCCCAAAGCAGGCAGCACAAATTAACACACCACAGGACACCAGAATGCAGCAGAGACTGAGTGTCACTCTGACTCCTGAGCCTCTGCAGAGACTTCAGGTACGGATGCACAGACTAAACCTGAGCTGCAGAACCTGAAATTAATCAAATCTCAACTAGGTTCAGTCTTGAAGATTCAAACCAAAGCTCTAAACTTTGGTCAGAACCATCTTAAGCACAAAAGGCAAATTCTCCCAGTAGCCAGAACTTAATCACTGTTTAGGAGATGAACTGATTTGCTTTTGTTTCACAAGAGTATTTGGGAAATGTTCAAAACCCAGTCAGCTCTGAAAGCTGATACATATTTAACAAACTTAATAGGTCCTGAGGCTGAGCAAACTTCAGCCAAACGGCTTTTAACATGAAGCTCAGCAGTTCTAAAAATGAATCTGCTGGGAGAGAAGAGTTCAGAGAACCTTATAGGAACCAAATTTCACATTGTCTTAGCTGGCACTGTAACAGATTTCTCTGTAATATATTCAGCATTTCTTGTCATCTCTGTGTAAGCTGCTCTGTCTGTTTCTCTAGTTGCAGACTTCTTTATTTTTTTAATTCACGACCCAGAGCACATGGCCTGAAATAGATTTTTCATTATTTCAGGAAAGAATTGTGGGGGTTTATTCTGAAATTTGCTCTGTGCATCATCTGATTTTTTTTTTTCCTCACTCAATCAACATCATTTTAAGCTGACTGTGAAAGGCCAACTAAGACATTACCATTTAACATCCTGAGACCGTCACCTGATGTGGCCTGTTTAAGCGCCTGTTCCACTTGTTCTCTTCTCTTGGATTCAAATTCCAAAGCTTCCTGCAATTTTCTCTTTGCCTTCTTCTCTTTCTTCAAGCGTTTCTGAATTGTGGCTGAAATGTAAATACAATGTAAGAATGGCTGTTAGGGCACAATTAATAGATGATGGAGGCAGTAAAAAATTAGTTTATTTTTGATACTCAAAGGTGCAGTTCTAGCTTGAGACCCCTGTAACAATAAAGATGTGCATGTGGTGATGACCTGAAAGCCAAACAATTCAGAGGATGCTGCTTATTGGTGAAATTCTCTTTCAAGTCAGGAGCAATCAAATCTGTGAATGATCTGAGGTTTTTGGTGACTTAACTGGGACTCAGGAGGGGCACAGCGGGCTGTCCTACAGGGAGCTGAAGTTTTGTTTTACAGAAATATACAGTCCCACCACACTTGGGTGATGCAACATTTCTGGACACCCACTGCAATTTAACAGCTGCAAATAGTATTTACTGACCCTTCACAACTCGACTGAGAAGTGCCCTTTGGTGGCCCTGAGCGAGATCTGGCACTCCAGACAGTTCCACACACCCAATTTCCATTCGAAAAGCACAGGAAGACAGGACTTGGCACCTACACTTTTGGTCTTATCTCGTTTTATCTTCCTGATTTCACGGATGTAATCTAGAAGTAGCTTTTGGCACATGAAGTGCTGTTCCTTTCCTTCAGATGAAGATCTGAATTTTAAAAAGAATACTGCCTCCTTCGGAACGGCACAGCGAGAAATTCAGATTTACCAATTTAATTGCCTATTACTATCAAAAGCTTCTAACCAGTCATGGTTTTGTCTCAGAATGACCCATTTGGGGTGTGCTACTGTACCTCACTCTCCTGATGCTAAAAAATATATAGGGTTATCTGCTTCAGATCTTGCACTTGGGCAGACAATTTCTCACAGCTCTATTTTGTTGGGCTGAAGTTCTTCACAAGAGAAACTGAGCAGCACTGAAGCTGCAGAAATGTGGGCTAGAGAAGTAATGACAAAAATCACCTCAATACCCAGATTACAGCCATATCTTTCTCACAGTAAGACAGATCCTCAATGCTTGGAGGGTAACAGCAAAAACAAAAAGAAATTAAAGCTGTCAAATGAAGAAATCGGGCTGGGAATACCTGGGCACAGTGGTGCTAGTACACCTGTAAGCCATGGAACTGCACCAGCTTCCCTCCTCAGAACCTGCCAAAGCTCTCTGAGGCCAGTTGCCCTCCAGGTAATAATCCTTCAGCCACTGTTCTGCTTACAGAAATGTGTGCTTCGTTCTGGTTTTGTGAAATTTACATCTTTCATTACCAGTGCTGCTCCACTGCTGCACTACACTGGAGTATGGATGTCAGCTAACCCTGAGTCCTGGACAGCTCCAGCTGGAAATGCCAAAGGGTTACACATTTAATAGATACCTAAACTCCATTTTCATTCACTCACCTCTGCTTTGCAGCTCAGCTGTGAGTTGCCTTTCCAAGCTCTCTCGTAGTTCTCGCTCTCTACAAAGCTCCATCTTTAGCTCTTTCTTTTCCTGCTGTATCTGCTTTTCCTGGACTCTTGCATTGTCCACAGCCACTTTCAGCAGGCCCTAAAACACACATAAATGCAAGATCTGAAAACACCATTCTCTTTCAGAAGTGGCAAAATTCATCCATTTGTTTCTTTTACACCCTCTAGGAAAACAGAAAGATTAGAAGCAGGAACCTACAGACCTGGAGCACAACTGGGCATTGGAAGTAGCCAATGGTGTAGGAAAATGAGGAATTTTGTGGCATGGGATGATTCAGTACAGCTTTGGCTAATTCATCCTGCTGCTGTGGTTTGTTACACACACAGTGCCATGTCTCTGCTGACCTCAGGAACTGCAGAGAGAAACACTGCAGCAATAATGAGAATGGTGCATTTCAATATGACCATTATTGCCAGTTATTAAGTCAAATATACAATGTATGAAACCCTTCCAGGACTGCTAAGACCAGAGAGAGAAGAAACCTAAGCATGACATTAAATAAAAGAGATGAGGAACTGCAGATACAAAATAGTTTCTGCAACTTTTTTAAGAGTGAAAAAGAAACATGTTATCTATCATGACATAACCTGGCCCTGTAGAGAAGAATTTACCTGAATGTTGGTTAATAGTGTTTCTACTGATGAAAGACCATCAGCAAAAAGAAATGGCGCCGGAAATCCAGGAGGCAAGGCCTGTCCAGCCAGTTGGACTTTATCTAAGGTTGGTTTCATTATTGGAATGGCAATTTGGACCTCTTCTGTAAAGATAGGTTTAAAAGCGACATCAGAAAGCATTGGAAATATAGGTGACTGTAATTTCTAGAAACTAGCATTTTGTTTATCTGGAAGTCAAAATACAAGTGAGTTAGTAAAATCAACATTGTTTCAGTCTTTGGGCAGCTGGGACTGTTGCCAAGGTAAGTTTGCAAAACAGTACAGAACAATAATCAATACACTGAGACTATAACACAGCTGTAATGGAGTACAGATTATTATACTTCAAATTCTACAGAATTATACTACAGAATTATAACAGTATTACGCAGTTCATTAAACCTGAATGACCTGTCTTCACTCTATCATGTTTGCCATTCTGTGATGTGCGTTTTTTGTTGCTATAACCTTGGCAAAATTCTAATCAAGGAATGTATCCCATCTCTTTACTCCTTTACCTTTCCCCTTCCCGTGCTCAGCAGTAAATAATCTCCACTGAGCCACCCATCCCCTCCCGGCTCTGCCAGCACTGCACGGAACTGGAGCATCCCCTCCAGAGAGCAAACTGGGGCCTGGAAGCTGCCCCTTCACTCTTTCTTTCAAATACATCGTGTGGTTATAGATCAAGCTGTGCACAGACAGCAGAAATGTGTACCCAGAAAGGAACAATGTTAGTAACTGGTTTTTTCAAGAATCCCTTCAATTTGGTGAGGAATCAGTACTATCACCAATGAACTCCCATTTTTGAATAGAATAATTTAAGCAGATTTTAGGACAGTAGATGTATTCCTTCTCTCAGATCCCTGTGAGTACTTCTTCCCACGTATTCATTTTAATTGCTGAAAACTACACAATTAAAATCTAGCTGTCTCTAAAGCCAAATTCAGTACATTTCTTTTACTCTGAAATGCTAAAAAAATACTTCTGTGCAGTATTTCATGAAAATCTAGTCTATACATATATATCTCATGATCCTGCACTTGCAGAAATCATGATGAGTATCTCCTTTTTAGTGAAGCCTGTGATCCCTGCCTTGGCCATGAGCTCCTGATGCCAGTGCTCGCTCAGGGAAGCTGCACAGACAGCCCCCAGAGTTTCATCTGTCAAGTGCCTTGGTCATATTAAAGCCTGGATTTACAATTAGACCACACCATATTCCAAAGGTCTCCTTCTCCCACTCCTGTTTTTAAGGAATAAACAACTTAAAAATAATCTGACAACTGATTAACCCAGGGTAGCTCCACAGCAGCACTATTTTCTGGTGTAACACACTCCAGAAGCCTCCATCGAGCTGCACTTCTTGCCATGTGTCTGAAACATCCACCTAACAACAAACCAGGAGCATTAGCAGCTTTCAAGTATTCTTTGAAATCTCTGGTTTGGGAGTATTTTGTCTTTGCTCTGTGAGTTCATTAAATGGAGCATCTTCCTAATGATTTTTCAGGACTAATAACAAAAGCCAGTAACCTCTACACGTCCTCAGAGCCAGCATCTTAGATGGAATTTAAGTGATCCATTTAAAAAATCCCAGCTCGGGTAACAAACGCAGACCACGAAGTTTGTGCTGATTCAGACACACCATTTCTCATATTTAAATATATCAGCGGCAGAGTTTTTAAAATAACCTGATTAGTTGTCACACATGATGCTGCACAGAAATAACAGCTAAGCCACAGAGTCACAAAAGACTAAACAGAAGTGGCATTTGAAGAAGAAAGCAATACATGAAGTATGCATAACAAAACTGGAGCTGCTCTAACACCTCTAGAAATCTCTGCTATTTGGAGATGAAAGTAATAACATTAAATTGGCCGAAAGGAAAATTACTATTGACTGTGAAGACAGGTTGCATGGTCTATGGTTTGTAATGCTACTGTACAGCAGATTGAAGTTTCAAAATAGTATTACTCTTCTTTAAAGAGATAGACACAGCTAAATTAGGTGCTGCTTGCTGCAGTGAGGATCAAATGCAAAAAGAATCGTATTTCATCAGACCGAGTCAACACCAGGAAAATAAATAGAAATATAAGAGGTATGCAGGCAATGATTCATTTTGATAATCTGGCCCCAGAGAGACACATAGAGACAGCACACAGATCTAAGCTTCTACCAAAAGACAAATAGGACACAGAGGGTGGGAATTGGGATGACAGTGTAGCAGAGGTCACATCGATTTTCAGCAGCAGTTTTCACACAGATGAGATAACCCTGGACTCTATTTGGCCCATTGTTCATATCCTACCTGTCCCAGAAGCAATAAATTTCCAAGTCCCAGAAAAAGGGCAGTAAAGAAGAAGGATTCTACTTATGACTTCTTATGATTAAGTTTTTGTGCTAACCAAACATGCTTTGCAGACCAAGGTCACATTGCATGTTAAAGTCTGTAATAGCTGAAACTAGAAGCAGCATATTATGTTTTAGCGTATATGGGTGGAAACTGTCAAACCATTCATCATTTTTTTTTCTGATTGAAATCACACTCTGCAAAGATGAATGATAAATGCATTAGAAATCTATTTCAATCTTGTAATAGGTGTTCACATCTGAACGGTGTCTACATCTTGCCCATACTCTGAGTAAGTGCACAGTTAGGCAGAAATTTATTAGCTAGACTTGAGGAATCATAATTGGTAAAGCAATTAAAAATGGCATGTGCTGGAAGCATTTCTTGTGGACTATATCAAATGCATCTCTTTAATGGAAAAAAAATAGTGTTGATTTAAGGATTTTGATTTTAAACACCACTAAAAATATAAATGCTAAAAGCTGCACTCACATATACAATACAACAGAATAAGCAAGAAATAAAGCCAAGACAGCTCCAGTCTGAGCAAGGACACAAACAACCTTTCTGATTATTGAAGCAAAGTGGGAACTACTTTTATCGAGCCTGTTTGTTAAACCTGCCATGCTTTATAAAAGCATTCAGGAATCCATTTAGAGTGCAGTCTTTTTATTTTAATTTCTAGCTGACATCCAGATGAATAGATGAAAGCAAGAATTATATTGCAGAGCAAAGAAATACACAGTAAACACTAACAGTGAATGGAGTATCATCCTGGGAAAGCACACAGAAATCTGCTAGGAAGTTTCTTGCTCTTAATTCAATATGCTTAAGTATTTCATCTTCTGTCTTCTGCTTAAATTGCAGGAACAGGGATTGGCAAATGAAGCATCAACCTCCAGACTGAACACAGCGCTGGGAACAGGGGGATGTGAATTGCTCCCTGCACGGCCCAAACCAACAGGCACTTTTATTTGCCAGCTGGTTTATTTTCTTTCAGAAGGCATGTTTTTAAACCCATCAGTCACATCCCTGATCCACTTGACACACCACATTCCCTCTCAAAACAAGGGAGAAAAATTAAAGGTACAATTTACACTGGTTAGACCACCAAGTTATTTCTTCCCATGTCCTTAAAAACTTTATCTACCTGGAGCTGTGTGAGCACTGTTCACCTCCAAACACTCATAGAATGTAACTCATGCATTAAATAAATACGTGGCATATGGAGGAGAGAGAAACAATTTATACAGAATTTACAGTTATTAACCTGTTAGTTACTAACCAAGACATTTGATCTCAGAAACCCTTCAGCCAGGGATAAGAAGATGGTTTTGGACACAGATGGTAGCTGGATCACTCCTTTCCCCTGCCTGTGGCATAAAATTCAGAAACCCAAGGACTAAAGTGGTTTATTACAATTATAATTCTTTGAGTTTCATACCTGAGTGATGGGGATTACATTTAATGGCCCATAGTTACGGAACAGGCTGGATACTCTAATGGACCTTTGACTTTTAATAAAATAAAGCAGAGGATCTGCAACATCAGCTGGGTTGTCTGTGTGACTCATCCCTGAAAGTAACATTTGTATTTGAAATAGCATCATTTGCCCAAAGATCTGACAGAATCATTCAAACTGATGTATCTTCATAGTGGCAAGAGGATCCCTGACTTCCAGCTCTACATCTACTTCACAGGAGGGGTACGTGGTGTCCAAACGTGGGTATTTTACAGAATTAGGGCCAAAATTCTAATTTTTGACTGCAAAATCAGTTTTCTGAAAAAATGAGACTTCTTATTATAATTTTAAATCTTGGCAACTTCCGTATTGCTTAACTAAAAATGAGGTTGGTTTTTTTCTTTTACAGCAAAGTAAGTATGAAAACCTGTAATCTGAAGCATTGTTTATTTCAAATATCTTGTGTTTCTAATTCTGCAAGGACAGGGTTACCTGCCTTCTGTGTCTTAATAAATTCCAAAATCCTCCGTAACCCTGTGCCTTTTTTTCCCCTCACTCACTGTTGCTCTTCCAGGAGCTGAGACTCCTGATCATCAGTGAGAAAAGAGATGCCTCCTGTAAACCAGGCACCAATCAGACTTAGAAATTTACTGCTTTAACCTTGTGATTCAGGTGCCAGATTTAAAGTCACTGCTGTTTTTCTTAATTACAGCCCCTGAATGAACAGGGTCAATGAATGCAATTGAGGAGTAGCTGATTAATCCAGTGCAGTACCTTTAAATCAGATTTCATTTTGTTTTCCGGTGACTGATACAGGCATTGTTCACTACTGAGCTTTGCCATGAGAAAATTTCACTTTGAGAACACTATCTAACAATTATAGATACATTTCCTGCATTTCCACACTGCCTTAAAAGCTTCTAGAAACAACCAGAGAACACTACCATCAACTAGGCTCCACTTACCTGTGTCCAGGCAGGTTCTCACCTGTGTGCTCTGAAATCACTCGATTTTGTCCGGAACAAGTGTGTAATAAAACTTTTTCACTGTTTACAGCACAGCAGGAAAATGCAGGCCATAGAGTCATGGAATTGTTGAGGTTGGGAAAGAGCTGGACAATCATGGAGTCCAGCTGCTCCTCCTGCACTGCCAAGGCCACCACTGACCATGTCCCCAAGTGCCACACGCACATGGCTTTGGAATCCCTCCAGGGATGGGGACTCCACCACTGCCCTGGGCAGCTGTGACAGGACTGGACAGCCCTTTCCATGAAGGAATTTTTCCCAATATCCAACCTAAACCTCCCCTGGCACAGCTCGAGGCCGTTCCCTCTCCCCCTGTCCCTGTTCCCTGGGAGCAGAGCCCGATCCCCCCGGCTGCCCCCTCCTGTCAGGGAGTTGTGCAGAGCCACAAGGTTCCCCCTGAGCCTCCTTTGCTCCAGGCTGAGCCCCTTTCCCAGCTCCCTCAGCCACTCCTGGTGCTCCAGCCCCAGCTCCTTTCCCTTCCTTGGACACGCTCCAGCCCCTCAATGTCCTTCTTGTCCTGAGGGTCCCAGAGCTGTCCCCAGGACTGGAGGTGCCCCAGCAGTGCCAGCACAGGTGATGGGCACTGCCCTGATCCCACTGGACACGCCATTCCTGATCCAAGCCAGGTGCCACTGGGCTCTCAGGAATGACCAGGGTGTGTCCTCCCAAAGGACATCACAGAGCTGCCACTTGGGGTTTGAATAGGAGGAGGTGGCAAAAAGCAGAGAAATGAAGATTTCGCTAGAAAAGGCTGAAATTACAGTTTACAAACTGCCTTTATCTGTGCACTCTTTATCAAGAGGGGCATGATTATACAGCTTTGACATTTTCATCAGTGTACTCTCATTAATAACACAGAAAATTATATCTATTTATAACTGCAACATATTTACAATATACTCTGATGTTCACATGCCACTGGCAGTAAAAACACCTGAAAATATTTTATTAATTCAAGCCTTAAAAACAAAGACCTGAGTTAGATGAGATACTTGGTTTGCAATAATAATAAAAAATGGAATTAAAAAGTGCAGCAATTCACTGGCTCAACATCAGAACTAGAGAGTTTCACTGCATGTAACTTCAGTCTAAAGTTCAGTATTAAGAAAATATACAGATCAAGAAAAACAAATACAGCTATGTCACCTGGCTAAATTCTGTTTATTAAGGAGAAGCCTAAGTACTCCCACTAAGGCTCCTAATAAATATATAAAGAGCCTTCAAAAGGCTGTTTTTTATATTCAGAATTATTTACAATTTGTAGTTTGTCCATGTTATTATTATCCCAGCTTTCTCCTACGAGCTGCTCCTCAGGCAGGTTTTGGTAATTTCGATTCCAAAATATTTTAAGTTGTTCTGTGCTTCAAGCTGCTTCTTAATCTAGAGGGAAGCTTAAATACTATTGATCTGCATTTTCCATATGGCAATTTGAAGTAACTATTGTGTTCAGGCAGTAACAGTACCTTGTCACTCCTCAGCACGATGAGGAGGATTATTTCTACTGACAACAGAGAGAAGGGAAAATGTGAACTGTTCAATAAAAGGTTAGTAGTAAAATTACTGTGGCATGGAAGAGAGGAGGAAAATTAAACAAAATAAAACAAAATCCTCCTATGGTCATTATCAGGTTATAAAATTTTTCTCAGCTTACTCTCCTATTAACATTCACAAAGGTTTTTTTCCATGGTGATTTTTAAGCATCACTGTAGTCTGACTATTCCTCCACTGAGATTTTAAAGTGTCAGATGAGGATGGGTAGGAGAAACTTGCCAAGAAAAAAAAAGATTCTTCAATTTTCTTCGCGGATTCAGCTTTTCCCTATTAATGTTGAGATTATTTCTTCAACTATTTTGTTGCAAATATTTATGACTCCATATGGAACAACAGATGTTGAAGAGAAGGGATAGCAGAAAAGACTTCATTTTCAGCAATTACCCTGCTACTTGTTGTCATACTGTAGGTGTTCTTAGTGCATCTATTTTACATACCACCCTGTCCTTTCACACACTGCAAAAATGTCAGTTTGGATAATTAATGTAATAACTGTAGTCCAAATCATTTCCACAATGAAAAAAATATATAAATAGGACAACAGGAGGAAGAAATCAAGAAGGCAAGGGGAAGAGAGGAATTGCTTTAGCAGTTCTGCTGGAATATCTGATCAGGAATCAGTTTGCAAAGCTACATTAGGTCCTTAATACAAAATCTCTCCCTTTGGGACAGATTCCAGTGACTGTCACCAAGAGAAATCATACCAAGAAACAGGAAAACAAAGCTATGCAGGAAGCAGGATAATCTTGTAGGATCATATACAGCCAACACCATGAAGAGATTACAGTTATGTATTGATTTATGCTAACATAGCAATTATGACACACAAGGTACTTAACCTCTTAATATATTTTAAAATAGTATCAAACTAATATCAATATTATTACTATTGAGTTCAATTTCTTCAAGTACACATATAACCGGCGGTTAAGCCTTTCAAATGTTTGAAACAGAAGGAATACTCCATTTCCTGGATATTCCTGGATAATTATTCTTGCTTTATTAAGGTTTATTTTACAGCTGTGTAAAATAGGTTATAAAGGACAATTCTGCTATTATGCCTACCCCTGCTTAGGCTTAATAAATATTATATTCCACACCATCCATTAAAGCCAAGCAGTGGAGAAAATAGGAGTGGTAGTAATCTCCTCCACAGATGTAAAATACCTTTAATAAAATAAGGGTGTATAACAGTCAGGAACAAATTACTGAGGTCTGCTTTAATAAAATAGTACCCTTAAAGCAGTATTACTCTTAAGGTACTGACATTCCCACTGGTGATGCAGTGTATCCTTTCAGAGCAGTGCAGCTTGTTAAAATGGCAAGATATCTTTTTGCAATAGAGTGTTTGTGTCCAGGCAGATACAAGGTTTGTATAGAATGCATCCAGGGAGCCATAAAACTGGTGGGAAACATATTTCTCCGTGGTATTTTAGTACTTCGAAAAATTCAATCACTGGGAAAAAATGTTTTGCTGTAAACATCTGAAGAGCATTATAAAAGCAATGGCTTCCCACAGCACCTGCTTAAATAATTTTAAGAGGGAGTGAGTACGTCTTTGCTCGTCTTCTAAAACTTGTAGAAAGCTTCTCCTATTAATTTCCCTGGTGCTGTCAGGCCAGGGCACTTTTAATCAGAAATAATTATGAGTGCAATTGGGGAATGTTCACTGGCAGGGTTTTTTGCACTGCAGAAATAAGACAACTTTCAAAACTGATCGTTAGGAGAAATATGATTAACGGGAAAATATACCCAGAGAGATGAGCACCTGAAAGGTTTGCTTCTGAATGAATTATGAATTCCTCAGATGTCAATAAAGAAGGACTCTGCTTATATATCCCAGTGTTTGAATTCAGTTCAGTTACACATTGATTTTATAAACCCTGATTAAGCATGAGAAATCCATCCCTTTTTAGGTCACCTGTTTTAATTCTGACTTTTCTCCAGAAACCTTTAACCTTGCCCCAGCTCCTGATCCATCCCACAGAGCCCAGAGCACATCCCTGATCCCTCCTGTGAGCCCATCTCCACTCCCCAGTGCCACCAGTTAGTGCCAGTATCTCCTACGGGACTACAGGTCACAGAGCTGAACCCTGACACAACCAACTCTCTCTTGGGCTAAGAAACAGCCAGAATTTGGCTCACCTCCGTCCTCCTCCCCTGGTGAGCTAGGAGGGCAAGCAAAAGCCCCTCTGGCAGCAATGCAGCCCTGGTGTGTGGCTGTGACACCACAGTGACAGAGTGACCAGACTCACGGATATTCCAGCAGCAATCCGTGTGGAGCTGCCTGTCCATGGCAACTCCTCACCACCAAACAATTACATGATGCTCTGGGGAAAGACAAGTTTTCCTAGCATACAGCCAATTTATCAACAGGAAAACCTCTTCCTGACCCAAATGGCAGCTGTGATCAGGGTATAAATGGAAGCTAAGCACCAAGTACTCCACATCCACTACTCTGCAGCCTAATAACTGGGAAGTCTGCTGCTGTCACTTGTCCTGAGCACTTTTAAAGGATCAAATATTGGGGAGAGGAAAGGAAGAGGAGAACTTTCTGCAGAAGGCAGCAGCTATCTGACATTAATCTGCTGTGTTCCTCCCTGAGATGAGCCCGAGCTGCTGGGGAGGTGGATGCTGTGCTGCCAGGGATGCTGTGCTGCCACGTGCTCCAAGCTCCTCAGCCTCACAGCCGTGGCACCTCTGCAGTGACCACCTTCTTCACAGCGACCCCTGGCACATACCTAAGACAAAACATCACTTGTAAACAATGAGTGAACTATTTCAGCAGTTCCAGGGTCTGCTTCCCTCTAACTGGTCACCAGTACAGTGCAGGATTACAACTTCCCAGGTGCTCAGCAGTTTCTCTCTACTCCTCTTTGCCCAAGCAGCTGTGCCACCAGCCTGGAACAGCAAAATTCATAAAGCCATGCTCTGCTATGGAGTGCACATAGCAGAGTGTGGCAGTAGAGTCCTGATGCTTGGGCTAATTGCATTAAAAACAATGTCACACCTGCTGAAGGAAAGGGCACAAAAGCTGGAGAACTGAGCAATGAGGATTTTTCCTCTCACAGCCATGTGTAGGTACAATTCCCTTCTTCTGGTGGTTTGGCATTGCAATCCCATCACTAGGAAAACTTTAGGAAACTATGTGAACCTTTTGCTTCCGAATCACTATAACTTACATAGTAGGGCAAGACAAACAAAAATGCCAGTGGTGTCATCACTACTTACTACATCACTATTTACTAAATAAAACCTACTAAAGATTTTTGGATAAATCCCTTGGAGTTACATGCCTCTCTAAAACTAAAACAAGACACAAAGCAAAACAATTTACACAGGAACCTAGAATCTGCATGCACAGGTTTCAAACTAGCCTTGGATTTGGTTGGTGGCTGAAAAATCCAACTTTATGGACCTGACACTTTCTGTGGCTTCTGGATTTGGCAGCTGATGCCTCGGGAGACGGTTGAGGGGCCACAGAGAGCTCTGCCACTGGCTCCCGAGGAAAAGTGGAGGGGAGGAAAACAGCACCTTCTTAAGCACCCTCCCACTGCAAATACAGAAGGTGAAAAACCAACCCTGACCAAAACCAGAAATACCTTGCCCATATTCAGTTAAAAATTAGCGAGCAACTAAAAAGTATCAAACAACTGTCCACATTTTTCTTCCAAAGGACAGGAATGAGGCTCTGCACTCCATCAGTGTATCTGTCCTTCCAGTGGGATTCCCAACAGGCCAGACAGGAGCATGGACTTACTGCTCTAAGCCATATTATAAACTCTATAAGCATAAAACCCTTCACAAATGTTTAGGTTTTGATTACTGCTCCTGTGACGTACGGCTTTTAGCAAGCAAAGCATTTTCCTTTCCCAACTGCCTCACTCTCTTTGCAGGGCACATTATATTTTCACTTTGGCTTATTCTACCTCCTCACTTTGAAACCCTGCATTACTTGAGAGAGTGGCTGACATCCCCATTCATGATAGTGCACAAAATGAAGCTTAATGAATCCCCAAAGCAATGTACTTCACGTGCTAAAATCAATGTACATTGCCTGCTACAGTATCTCCCTGTGAAATGGAGGCATTTGCTCAGAAATTTCTATCTCAACAGGGTCTTTTCTCTTTTTGTAGCATTTAACTGCCTTTTGTCTGCTCTTGTCTCCCTCCAGTGTTGCTCAGATGGCAATCTTTTATTCCTTGTGCAAACTCATTTGGAAAATGCTGGATGGGCTACAGCTGTGTACTGCTATGTAAGGTCTAATCCATGTCAAGCAGTGCTTTATACACACTGAATAAACACAATGAAGCAATGTTTTAATTGATTATTAAAAAGGCAGGGTTCTGGGCTGAAAGCAGTATTTAAAATCAGATTTAATCAGCTAGTTTTGTACAATTCTGAAAGGTAGTGATGCTGCACACACTGCCACTCGAGCCCTGGGGTTCTCAGAGAGGTGACTGCAACCCAAGAGGACAGAGCTGGGGATGGAGCTATTTCTGGGTGGTTTGTGCAAACTTCCAAGTCTGTGGCTGATGAAAAACAAGCAGTGGATCAAAATATTAATGAACACAAACCTTACCTGGGAAGGTGTTTACCCACATAGCTTCCAGGAAAATAAACCACACGTTTTTCCCGAGTCAATCCAGGTGCTGGGGAGCCTTTGCAGCTCAGTCTCAAACAGTAAATTCTGCTCTGCCTTTTACGAGCAGAGAGTCTGGATTTACACTCTCTAGTAGTAAATACTGACTTCAAACCAACCTGCATTGCATCAGACAAAGGTATCCAAGTTCGATGTGCAGTCCAGAGATGTAAAAAGTCTCTTTATATGATTTGTTTAAACCAACAACTATCAGATCGTGCAACTAAAATTTTTTTGAACTCAAAATGTCAGAAATAGTAATAACAGTAAAAACTGAAGATAAGTAATTGGTAATCAAAATACTCATGCATCCCATAAAGGCGCCTCTGACCCTCCACAGGACACTACACATGGGGAGGATTTAAGGATTTTGAAAGGATTTATTTGAAAGGATTTTAAGGATTATTTGAAAGTTTGGGCAATGATTAGTCTGAAATGACATCTAAAATCTAAAGTCTTCCTTATCTCAGTAAAATTTCTCCACTGACTCTACTTCTCCGTGGCACCCCAGGAATCTGTGTTAAAAAAAAAGCATTGTAAAGCAACTAAGTTTTTCTTTCCTTTTTCCTTCCAACAAAACTACCCACGTTGTCCTGAAATTCAGGTAGGAAAAACTGGTAATGCTTATTAGGTGGCAGCATGAAAAGTCTTCATTAGCTTGAAGTACATGAATTATGAATCAAATGAGAAATAAGCAGAGAGCACCTGAAAATGGCAAACTGCTATAATTACAAATGATGTCTTGTGCATGGCTTTGTCTCAAGAATTGTTACAGGATGCTGCGCAAAAAACCCAACATTTATATCTCCAGTCCAGAATAATATGGTCTATTACAATGAGGTACTTTGGAGCAGAAATAACATTTTTTATGCTTCACCTTGTTTCTGTTCTAGACACTGAATCTATATTTTGTTTTATTTTTTAAAAAGGATGAATTTGCTTTCGAGAACTGACAGCTTATATGAATATTTTAGCATTGCTTGCAAGTAACAGGAAAAAAACCATGGCATAAAACTCAAGCCCCAAGTTCCCCAGAATGCCTACTGAGAATAAATTTTATGTTTATTTATATTTCATTTTCCTTGAACAACTGCCTTTCCCTTGGGTATTTATTAAAACCATAAAAAGAATGAGCCAAATTCACTTCTCAATAACATCCATTCAGCATTGTTGGAGCTTGCAAAATTGCACTAGACCAGCCAAGGGGAAAATTTCCCTCACTGTTTAGTAAATATATATAATTTTTTTTTCTGGTTGAGAAGATGTATTGTTTAAATTCTCTGCCTGCCCCTGCTTATCAAAGGAGAGAAAGCAGCTGTTTGGTTATAATTTGTGACCTCACACAGGAGTAATGTGATGTATGTGCTGGGCTGTGGGTTACTCGGGGCAGTCCTACACCAGGCAATTCCCACTGGATGTGCTGAGGATTCGAGCACAGTTCCCATCGACTCCACTACACAAAGCAATAGTTACATTTTTCTTCTGTGCTATTTGCCTGAATATTCCCATAAATAATCTTATCTGACCTACATTCTAAACCCCTCAGATTGAGGCAGCGTTAGTAGGGGAATGGTTTAAAGAGAATGTGGCTACTGGGAAGGTCTGTGCTCAGTGCGAGGCTGCAGGACCATTTTTATAGGGCATGGCAGACACATCCACTTCTGCAGGAGGTGAGTCAGGGAAATCCACAGAAAACAAGAGAACAGAAAGTGATGCTTGGACTGTGACCACAACAGAGCTGGTTCATGATGCAATCAAGGTGTCCCCATGTGTCCCTCCCACCTCCTGCCCACCAGGCCAGGCTGGGATCACTCTTCTGTGCAGACGTCTTAAAGCTTACCTGATCCCATAAACCCCAATTCCCATTATATAAGATCACTTCTCCCACCATCAGCATGGGTTTTGTACTGTTTGATCTCATCTTTTTTAACCAGAGCTTGCAGGAAAGGTCATTAAGACACAGAAACTGTGACTCCTAAACAGAGCACATGGCCAAGAGCAGGGTTAGTGCTTCTTGTCCATTGCTACCCACGAAATTCCAGTTTACATCTCTGCAAGGAGAAAAATGATGTCTTTAAGATCTAAGCCAATGTTTTCAGGAGCCTCGTGGATTGTCTTTACTGCCAGCATAAGAACCCCCCTAGCAGCGAGTAATGTGACCATTGCCCTTGGCAGCACCATTAAACTGGGCAGTGAACTACTTCAAATAGCTGCGAGTGTTAAACATTAGTTCTGCCTTAAGTAGGTTGATTTTAACAGTCAAATGTGCACCGCAGTCTACGTGAACATTAAAAGCACCTTTCAAACTTAATTTTACAGAAATGTTAACGACCAGAACAAACCATTGAAGGCAAAGAAGAAAAGTAATTATTTCAATAGATGAAAGGAAACAGTAAATTAACACTCTTGTTTTAAAAGGAGGTTCAGTAACTTATCTGCTTTAAGGAAATACCATTAACTGGAGGTACCACGGATATTTCACTTAATATGTTTATGGTTTGGGGTTTCTTTTCTCTCCTGACCTTTAAAAATGAGGTCTGCTGAGAAAGGAGAGCCGTAAATCTTTAATTGAAGTACAACAAGTTCCAGAAACTGCTTTATCAAAATCATAGCAAGGGAATTGGTTCCTAAATATCAACATTATGTGTCATGTACACACACATCAAAGCCATCAACAGCAACAACCTTTATGGCCACAGAGGCCTCTAAATTCTAAAGAAAGGAGGAAGACAGAACCAGAATGACTCAGAAATATTCCTAACATACCACCAGTGCCTACGTACATTAAAAAAACCTAGGGACAGCTATACTAAGCCTATTATTACATTAAAAAATATCCAGGGAGAAATTTGTCATAGTTTAGAAAATGTTAAGCTGCTTGTTATAAATACAAAACACACCAGTTTTTGTGCATGAGCTGTTATCCAGTGTAATTTTGAAAACTATTTAAAAACAGTCACTGGCTTGTAAGCAAGACTTTCTTACCATATGTGTTGCAATATGGAAGCAGATTGTGGACATTTCCAAAGGAATTTCATATATATATTTAAAAATGTTTACAGCAAAATTTAGGTGATCATTAGGGGTTTTTTTGTGGACATGCATTTTCCACACAATGAAAAACCATACTATTTTAAATGTGCGGTTTGAAAAGAATTTATTCTGCATAATCAACACAGCTATATATGCTTTTCATTCTGAAATCACTCATTTGCAGACCTCAAATGATGAAATGGTTAATTATCCTTGTGACTTATACATGTCCACTTTGAAAATACGGTCAAATTCAGGGTTTCTTCAGCAAAGCTGCACTGCTGATAAAAGTGGCTTTAATCTGGGCTTTTAATTAATATTTTTTCATGAAGGATACTTTAGAAAAGGTATTATATTGTGCTGCACATGTATCAATCTGCAAGTGTTTATGCAGATTTCTAGGGATGCTAAATGCTGAATACACACACATCCACACAGGACATACACGACCTAAGAGGTAAGGAAAGAACTGCATACGGAATTCAGCAATCCTGAAGTAAATTGAGAACCAGAAGGTCAGGAAAAACTGATGATGTAGTCTCAGCAAACACTGGCTTTGACAGGAAAGCCAATTTAAGTAGTTCCCACGCCCCACAGCACAGCTCAGCAGCCCCTTCTGTGAAAATCTTTTGGATGCCTATTTTTAAACTGTGTCATATAAAGAGTCTCTTCACTAACACCTCTGGATGATGCGGGATTATTATTTTGGGGAGACGTTTACTTGCTTAAGGTATTTTGATGTGGGAATAGGCACAATCTGGTTCATTCTTACACATTATTTAAATCATGGCAGTTAATGTCATGTCAGATAAAAACAGGAGTGAGAGATGTTTAAGGCCCTTTATTTTTTGAACAAGCAAAATGTATTATTTTGCCCAATTTAAAGAAGAAATTGAGGAACACGTGGAAAAGCAGCCATGACTTTCTGGCTTGAAAGGAGAAGTCTACTCCACAAATTAAGTCTCCCTTTAATAGTCTCTGTTCATTTGAGGGTATTAAAGGGGCTAATTGGAGGAACAGCAGCTGAAGACAACCCTTCAAGAGAGAACTGTAAGTTGGAAAACCTTTAACCTGTGTTATCAGACCCACCCAGACACTGTGAGATCCAGTACCCAACCCAAGCTCAGTCTGCCACTCCTGCATCCATCACCCTGTGCTGGATTGATCATTATTTGGTATTGAGATGTGATAAATACCACCATGTTCAAGCCTTCAAACAGCAGCTCCTGAAATGCACGGTGACAGTGCTGTTGCTATAAACATATCTGCATCAATTATTAGGGTGAGAAGAATTTGTGATCCAGCAGTCTAAAATCATAAGTTTTAGCTGCACACAGCAAGGTATACACTTATTTAAAAATAAATGTGAAATTCAGTCTTCCACAAAAGCAGCAGTGTCATGAGAAAACTCGGGCTTTAAGTTTTGTAAACGCTGCGTTTTCAATATTAGAGTGTCAGTCTTCATTCACTCTCTGACAAGGTTGTCAATCACACAGCAATCTAGTTTTGTAAGACTTTAACCAAAGATCAAAGCAATGATACTGCTGAGTTCACATTACCTTCCCAGAGATAACTACTTGAGCACTTTCACAGCACTGCATCGATATTAACTTTGCACCATTCCTTCCAAGCAAATAAAACAGGACAAAGTTTGACAGCCCTGCTGGCTTCTACTCTCAGCCCTGATCCAAACTGAATCCCAGTGCCATTCCCTCTATCCCTTATAACTCCTCCTGGATATTGAAGGTGAGGACTGTGGGACTTGCATTCAGTTAAACTTTCACCAATTAAAAGAAAATGAAATGTGCTTTCTGTCTCCTTTGAGGAACACATCAAATGTCTTTTCCTCAATAACAATACTTGGGCAATAAAAAGATGAGTGAGCAAAATGTGGTATATCATCGTTTTGCCTTTGACTCCAGCCCAATGGCAAATGAAAGGCATCCAAAATCAATTTCCAGAAGCTAATAAATTCAGTATGTGAAAGCAGTGAAAATATAACTTTTGCAGCCTCATCATCAAGCTGATTTGTAAGCAAAGCTGGGCCCAATTCCTGTACCCTATGGCACCCATATTTCCAGTTTCATGCAGGTAATATACTATTTCTACACAGTTTCTCTTCCGAGGCTAAACAGAGAGATATATCCATATATATCTTCTCTGCACAAACATATGTCCTGGTAATATCATAATAAAAATCTGAATGTGCTGTGCCCAGGAAATCGTGTCGATCCCTATCAGTTACTTCCTCCAGCAACAGCAAAGGGAAGGTGAAGGCAAATGCTGCTCCAAGGGCACAATCCAAGCACAGCTGCTTCCCACAGCTCCACAGGAATTCCAGGACAGGCCTCCTCATGGCAGCACAGGCAGGGGCTGTGGGGGCTTTTATTTGCTTGTTAACTAAAACACTTGCCAGACCATGCCCAGCTAAAGGCAAGATTCCACAGGGAATATTGTGTGACCATAATCACAATTAGAAATACTCCCTGAGCAGGACATGGCTTTAGATCTTACACTGCTGAGGGCTTCCCACTCACCCCAAGCAGTTCTTCTATGTGACAGACTATGGATTTTTTTTTATCTAAACCAACTGCAGAGAGCAATAGTACACAAGGTCAATCACACTTACCTAACACACTCAGAAGTCATTAAAAATGTTAACATTTTCTTGGTGTGGTACTTCCTTAAAAAGAATAAATAAAGTAGGAAAAACCACAAAACATCAAAACAAAAAAGCTTTCTTACCCTGAAGGTTTCTTTGTCAATACATGCATTTGTTTCCTACAGAAAAAAAAATAAGACATAAAGAGAAAAAAAACTGAAGGGAGGCAGGCAGGCAGGCAAGCTGGGTGCTGGAGAGAGCTTGAATTGGCAGTGGAAAATGTGGCTGGGGAGTGTAGCTGAAGAATGATGGTGTATGTGGACTGAGGACATGTGCGAGGTTTGGAAAACAGCAGGTGGAGGAAACTGTGGAACAGAATTATATTTAAAGGGGAGAAGTTAGAACTAGGTGAGAAAAGTAAAGGAATCACACTCAGAGTGTAAAATACTGCTTTGTCACTTAGTTCATACTGTGAACATGTCCAGGTTTTTTCTTCCAAGTCACTAGCAATGGGAAATGCTGTTCTTTCTTACTCTATTTCTCACTAGGGCACCATTCTCCTCAGATGCTGGCAGCTTTTGGGAGCCTAAACTGTTATTATGGGACCTGGGATAACTATTTCCTCACACTGCAAGAAATGGTCTGCTGATTTTTTTTTGTTAGAAATATCAGATCATGTTTCCTCTCTTTACTCCAGGATTTTAGTGAGCAGCTGGAAATGAGTGACTATGAAACCCAACTCAAATCTGAGTAACACTGTAAAAACTTTTCTTTCTTTCATGTCTATCTACTTTACCTGTTCACCTCTGACGTTTACACACAAGAAATGATGATTTTTTAGTCTCAAACACTGTTTCTCCAGCTGAAGTGTCTGAGCCATGCCTGCCCTCCACGCTTCCAGCTTTCTAAAACACATCCCTTAAAAAAACAGAAAGTCTGAGAGATGATGCTGCTGGTATTTCTGCGGTAGTGAATAAGCACAAGAGTATCTTTCCAATCTCCTTTGCAGACAGAGGTTAGGAAGTGTGAATGCGAATGCGAAGCCACCTTTAGAACAGTAGCTCTTCTGTGTCTGTGTATGGGGTCACCTGGATGTGTGGCAGTGCTGCTGTGCCAGTGATTGCACTGCCTTACCCCCTGGGGCTGTGCTCCCCAGGGCTGGGCAGGATGGCAGCAGGATGCTGATGCAGGCACAAGGCACACGGGCACATCTGTTTTTATGTGAAACACAAGTTAAGCTGTGAATGCCACGCATCACCCTGCAGAGCAGCTCTGCGAGAAGCCAGTCCTGTCCACCTCACCTCTCCCATCTCTGTGGCCACATAGGCCAGGACATGGGGTCCTGGGTGTGCTGGGGTGACCCCTGCCCCGAGGGGATTCTGACACACCTCATGTGCAGAGCACATCTCCCTCCACAGCCCAAGGAACACGGGGCTGTGATACGATCATCATGAACCACATTTGAGCATCACAAACCACAGCACCACAGCAAAGGCCCCTCTTAGATGTGAACATGGTTAAAGAGCTCTACACTAAAAGTACCTGTCCATAAATCATCTTTAAACTGCTTCTGAGCATCCTGATCTGAACCAACTGCAGAGAGAGATATTACAGAATATCAATGACACTTACCATGCTTACATGACATTAACAGTGTTAAGATTTCCTTGAAGTGTGGTACTTATTTAAAAAGAATAAATAAGTTTTAAAAACCCCACCAAAACCAAACAGATTTTTGTATAGCACCCGTTTCCATCAGGACCTGTGAGGTGCCATCCCTTCCCAGACCACATCTCAGCCTCCACTCAGCATGGAGTGATTTCACACAGCTTTAAGCATGAATTACCCACACTTGGTCCTTCCTGCCCATAGGATTTAAGACTGATTTTCAAAATCAAAGTTTAAAAAGCTAAACTTTTCTGCATTTCCTTTTACCTTTGATAATACCACCCAAAAATAGTTTCTCCTAAATTCTGACAGTTTCTTCTGTAAAGACGAAAGGCACATTTATAAAAGCATCTAAAAACCAGAATATACTTAAATATAAAAAAAGCCTAACTGTATCCATAACTAAGTCTTCATTTAGTTAGAAACTTTTGATATTATCTCTTATTATTTATTCTTCAAAGAAGAATAGTAATTAGAAAAGTTCTGCAAATTTGAACTAATGAAGCAGAAAAATCTACTATGAAGTAATGAATTTTATTAATCACCATGCAAGCAAATAAGTAAAAAATGTTAAAAATTTAAGTACACCTAGATCTTTTTAATCATTTTTATCGGAGTTTATGTTAAATTACTTACAGGTTATTTCAGAGAATCCCAGAATGATTTGGGTTGGAAGGGACCTTAAAGACCACCCTGTTCCAATACCTGCTATGGGCAGGGACACCTTCCACAAGACCAGGCTGCTCATTTCTAAGTCTTTGTAACAGCTTGAGCTGGGAAGTGTAATTTTGCCACGAATTTGAACTATTATCAAGGAATTTATACTCCCTGAACACTGAAAAAGAGAGGACACTTAAATATGCAGCAAAATTACATTGCTGGATCTGAGTAGAAACAGGAGGAGTGCTGGGATTGAGTGGGAAAGGAAGCCCCAAATCCCTTTTTTGTTTCCATCTTTCTTCCCTTCCCTACATCCAGCACCATTCCTTGCTGTACTCAGGACATCCCTCTAAATCCAGGGGAAAAAGGATGCCCATAAAAATGCCTTATGCCAGCATGTGTTAGCACCATTACATGAAATAATTGTTCCTTGGGAGATTCTAGACAGTCAATTAACCCCCAATTCACGACTCAAGTGGCAGAGCAGACACTCAATGAATAAAGGGTAGGGGTTCAATTCTCAATTAGGATGAAGTTTTTTCCTTAATAGTTTAATCTTGTGGTCAATTAAATCCCTGAGCGTGGTATTAATTATTATATGAATTCTAGGCAACTTCTAATTTAAAGGTTAGTTATGGTGTACCACAACTGGACCAGAGTCCAGGGCTTAAATTTTTCAAAAAGCCTATTCTACCTTAGGGGCAAAAATCCTCTCTCCTGAAAAAAGACAAGGAAATGTCTTTACATTGTGCTTTCCTAATCTGGGTACTTTAAATGTCTCCTGGATTTTATACCAGAGGTAAGACTGCATTAGATACAGATCATTAGAACCCTGTTTACTGCTGCACCACATATTCGTATCACCAGTTATGATCAACAGGATTTCTAAGCAGACTTTTAGGCATTAATCTCATCTCCAATTGCTGAGCTTTATTCCTATATTGTTGGGCACAGCAGCTTGGAATAAGAGCTTACTTTTCCATCTGTTAGACATATAGAGACTATCAGTTTGTGAAGTACTTTCTTGGTACTCTTTTTGTTAGAATAAAGTCCTGGATTTCCTCGGGGAAGCAAGGGACATATGCTGGTGCTCTATGGTTTCTGAGTTACTGCAGAGATGAATTCCTCTTGGCCAGCTTTCTGTTGAATAGGTGCTGGAATCATATAAAACAGCAACTCGTGAAAAAAACACAGTAAAATAGTGAGTTCCCCGGCCAAATCAGTGATCTTTTTTCAACTAATTATTTTTCTTGCTCAAAATGAAGACAGTTTGTCTTTGAAAAGACTGTCTATCATTAAAAAAGAAAAGTACGGAAAGTTTTTGAAACAACTATAACAGATGTCATAGCAGTTGAAAGTACAATTAGAAAGCACAACGCCGCAGAAATAAAACTTCAAACAAAAGCAGAAAGAGTTCTTTGTACACATCAATAATTTAGAATGATTTAAGAACTGTTTTATAGATGCAAGTGGAGCTCTTTCTGTCTATATATAAATCGAATGTGGTCTTTATAGGCAAACAAAAAGGGGATACAATCCTTTTAAATTATTTTTAGGATAATTGTTTCCACAACAAACATCATTATTTATCAGTTTTGAAAAGGAGCCAACTGCCAACATTTGAAATGCACAAGCCTTGGCACACAACACAGAAAATGGTAATCTCCCCCCTTTTCAAAACCAGTTTTGCATTTATTTTACACATTTGTCAAGTTCTTATCTCAAAGCCCATGCAGTGGTACCTATTTCTATCAGAAATCATTATATTTTATTTCTAATCACCTTCCCATAGCTAATTTGGTAACTCAGGAAGGGAAACCGTTATTGCTACCAGATGCTGTTACCTTCCTGCTCACTCACATATTCCTATAAATCGATTCAACAGCCTGGAAAACAAGGTTTAATGTGTGTTATTATGCCTTCTGGATTTCTTCTGTTATAATCTCTCTTTTTAGATAAACAGTCTCATTTTAGAGATGCAAACATTCTAAAGCTATGCTACAGACACTTCCCATAGTAATTCCTTCAGGAGAATACTGCAGGAAACTGCTGGTCCTCTGCCAGCAGGAAACACTTCCCATAGTAATTCCTTCAGGAAAATACTGCAGGATACTGCTGGTCCTCTGCCAGCAGGGATTTCTCTGTAGCTTTATTTCTATGTGTAGACTTCAAGAAAAAAAGAAAAATAGCCAGTTTGGTGTATAGAGAGCTGAGATTTTCCTTTTCTGATGAGGAGGAATATTAGGGAATAAACGACAGTCCTGGAGACTGTAAATTTTGTACAGAAGTGGGAACAGATGTTCCTGTAGGTCATAGAAGAGAAAACAGTTCCTCAAAAACTTCCACACTGGAGTATCAGAACACACTTTCACCAAGTCAGCCTGGAGACAAAAAGGGAGGCCCCAGCCCAGCCACTTTGCTACTCCAAACAGCAACACTGACAAGAAAAAAATCGAGCAAAAAGTAAAAACTGCAAACTTTGAGATTTCAGTTCTGCCATGACAATTTATTAACCCCCAAATCTGTGTAGGTTGGCCCTCATTGGTGAAAAAACCCCACATTAATTCTGCCAATTTAGCAACAGCTCTTCCAGAAAGATAATCATACTTTGCAGATACTTAGGACCATTGACCCTCAGTATTTTACGTGACTGATGATACATGAGCTGCTAGCTGTGTAAAATTAAAGCTCCATACAATATTTAATATGGGCCATATAGGAAGTGATGTTTACAAAACACTCATCCTAACACACAGTACTGAAAAGTTATCTTGTGTATTAGAGAGAATTCTTACTGTGAATCAGACTCTAATCTAGAAGTACCTGACATTCTCTGCTGAGTTTTCAACATGTGTGTAGGGAGAGAAATTAATAATGAACATTCTTGAAACAACAGAACTGTCTCTCAGGAACTCATTAATTAGTTTTTGAATATTGGTGGATTTTTTTTTTTAAATATCAAAAACTTCGTCCAAAGAAAGAAATTATGTCATGAGATATTCCTTATTATGGTTATTACTATTGCTGGTGATGCTACAGAAATATTATGCTTTCCTTGTAATATATCAGGTAAAACAAAAATCAGTATGTATAAATACACTGTTTTTATAGAGCAATTCCAAACTCTCCTTTCTGCCTAAATCCCTCCTGCCTCCAGCGCCGAAGGCAAGATGACAATAATGTCAAAAGTCAAACAGCAGCTCTGGTGACTCCTCCTTTAATGTGTGAATTTCTCCACACTTTTGCCTGGAGGGCACCATTGTCACAGTCACTTTCTAGATTTTCAAACTAGCAACAACCAGGATAACAATAACAAATAGAGGCCTGATCGACAGCATCTAAAAAGTCTCCAGAGGTTACAGATGTATAAATAACACGTTATTTTCTAAGCAATGCTGATTTTCTGGCCTCTGTGAGTAGACACGTGTACACACACAAATTCCATTTTCTGCTCCAGCTCAGCCATCTCCCAGAGATGCTCCATCATCCAAAATATTCCACATCAAAAAGGCATCTTCCACCACACCACAAGAGGCTCTCCACTGAACCGTCAGTAAAATTTGTACAGCTCTGGCTCCCCTTGCTGACAGCACACACCCGAAAAAGCCACGGGATATGTCAGCAAATTCACACGAGCCAAGTGTAACTATCGAAATATCACAGAGCAGCCCCAGTGACGGGTAAAACAGACAGATTCAGAACTGCACCATGTTTTATGGATCGTAACATCTCAGAATACACCTGGAAGCAGAATTTTATTTATTAAACTGCTTGTTATAGCCTGTCACATTCTGTCAACTAGAAAAAAAATCTGCTTTGGAAACTACTGTCACACTGACTACAAAATAAAAGAAGAAAATAAATCAGTTGGTATTTTGACACCAACATGGAAAGGCCAAGCATGACCAAAGAAGTGTGCTGGGGAATTTTGTATGGGAATAGTCCCTCTTTCTAGTTTGTACTCATTTGCCTCTAATTTCAAAATTCACAGCTGTCTCTCCTTCCATCTTTTTATCAATCCTACTACAAGAAGGATATTCACAGCTGGGAATCTTCAGCAGAGACCCACAAGGATCTTCAAGTCCAACTCTTCAGTGAATGGCCCACACAAGGATAAAATCCCCCTTAAAACCTTGGCATTATCAGCACCAGGCTGTAACAAACTGAGCTAATCCAGTTGAAATTATATTGATTGATTACAGTTGTGGGCTCCTGCTCTTTCAGGCATGAGGATGAATTTCCAAAGTACAGCTGAGAATATGAAAAACCTACTGGGAGAACTGTCCATCCCCAGAAGCGACTGCGGCTGTAACACACAAATACCACACACAGTCCAAAGCGTTGGAGTGGCGCCTTCTGCCCCAACAATCAAACATGAAATCTGATTTCCTGAAATCTGCAGCCCCAGTCATTATCAGCTCTGCTAACAAGAATTCATGTAGCTTTATCAATGGAATTCAACACAATGTCTGAGATATAATGAAGAACGTATTTACTCTGGTTTCATGACTACGCATCAAGAACAATCTTTTTCTACTTCCAGTCTGAGGTTAGTTCACTATCTTATGCATAGAATCCTAGACTGGTTAGGGTTAGAAATTCACTAAGGATTTATCACTTGTTATTATCAGGAATATTCTAATGCAGCAAGTACACAAACACTTTGGAGAGGAACCTTAATGTGCAGTTTTGCCTCAGCCTTGCTGTCCCCCCCAGAAGCCTCTGGGCACCAAGTCCTCCACAGAAGGGAAGGCAGAGCCCTTAATTGCCATCTTAATGTGACTGTTACACAGGAGACACACTCCACAGAGCCATCTTAGACATTCAAGATCAAATTAGAAAAGAAGTCCCTGAGTACATAAAAAACTGCTACACAAAATAC
>NW_008236209.1:4114295-4161127 GCF_000691975.1 Corvus brachyrhynchos
CCGACAGCAGGAGCACACACTGCTGTCACAATCATGAGCTCTGTATTTCACTGATCTGGAACATCCAGCTGTGGGCAGCAGGACAAACTCTGGCTCACTGGCAGGAACCCTCAGGAAAGAACTGTGTTTTATGAAGTGCAGCTTCTGCAAATTTCTTCAAGGTCTTCCTCAGTCACAAATCCCACAAAACTTCCAAAGTCACCAATCAGCAATTTTTATGACTAGTTTGAATTTTCATTTGTACTTTTATCCCGTTCTTCCTCTGTGTGTGCACAGCTGCACACTTGGGCATACAAGTGCAGGAGCACAGTGCCCCTGAGCAGGTTTGGTGCTCAGGCAGGACAGGCTAAGCCACTGTTGGTGCATTCCCTGAGATCCCAAGGATTTCTGTAACATGACAAAAACATTCAGCAACCTCTCAGAACACAGATTTTCCACATCTTACTGCTCATACTGAGGATTGAAGGTAAACTTATTAAATAACTCATAGACATTAAGAATGTCACACCAGCTGCAGGTCTCAGGTTAATGATTTTGCACCAGAGATAGCACCAAGCAGAGAATCCAATGGGTCAGTTTTAATAACAGTGCTAAGGAAAAGATTCCTGGGCCTAATCCAAAAGCTCTCTTAGGTCACTGGGTGCCAATCAACAATTTTTCTCCTCTTCTTTTGCTTTTAAAATCTGCTATAGCTCAGATGAACCTACATAAAAAATTCACAGTACTGGAAGGAAAGTGGGAATGTCCCTGAAGAGACAACTGACTGAAGAGCAGCTACCTGATTTCCCTCTTATTTGCCCATTTTATTGCACAGACTGACATGAATACCTTACTAAAAATTTGTTTCAAAGCCTTTCCAGTAAAGAAAATTTCATTATTTCACCATGTTTATACAGACTTGTAATTTGTAGTGTTTAGACAGCGATACATTAAAGTCAGACTCTAATAAATAAAACATAGTAATAAATTATATATCAATGTAAGAAACTGCCTTAGCCCATCTGCCAAGATAACTATGAAGTAGGTATTTTACTCATCAGAACAAAGCATGCTTAAAAATAATTCTGCAAATAAAGCTCTAATATAAACTCAATGTAAAAGGTGTGGCCTTGGAGTACTTCACTAGTATCTCTTGCATAACTGCCTTTACATTTATAAATCTTTCAGCAATGGTTAAGCACACAATCATAACAACATGAGTACAGACACTTAAAATTTAAAGCTTTACCTTTATTACCTATTTACGTTTTGTGAATCTAAGTGTTCATACAGTTTGCCTTGGTTTTACAGGTTCAGGTTTTTTTGGATTGACTGACTGACAGACAATCACATCTACTATTAGGCCACATTTTTAACAGTCATCAGTTCACTTGTAGCTTAAATTTAACAACAAAAAAACACTTGTGGAAAACGGCTTTACCCAGAATAGAGTACTGTGCTTCTTATCTTTCAGTATTCTCTTAGGATAGAAAATGTAAAAATATCTCTGACTTACCCAGTGAACATTTGCACTGCGCATGTCACTCACGGTTTTGGGAACAAGAAACTCTTAAACTCATGTACTAGTGCACTCACTGCTGATGAAACGACCCCAGGGTCTGTGATACACACACTCAGACACCAGAATGAACATGACTTCACCCCTAATTTGGGCAGTTCTTCACGTACTCATGAACACATTAGTGAAGAAAATAGTTTTTTTCTCATTGTACCTTTAACATGCCAGTATTGATGTGTCAAACAAGCAGCACGGAGACCATGTGAGGTGTTGGCACCTGTTGCACACTTTGCACAGACACCGTGTGGTTCAGCTTCAAGCTCCTTGTTCTCCTTCTCATTCCTTCCCTCTCCATCTGGATGCTTTCAGATTAATTGTTGGGAAAGTCCCCTCTCTGGAGCACAGCCCCCACCAGCCTGTTGCTGTTTCAGGTGTTCTGCACCTGCTCGGTCTCCTCCCCTCACATCCTGAGTAGCCCAGTCCTTTGGCAGTGATTAATTTAAACAGCATAAACCCTCTTTTCCGCTAATGAAATACAATAAATAAATATGGTTATTCTTTCATTACTGCGGTCTCTGGCCATCTGAAAATATTTCACTCAGCAGACAGAAATGATGCAAAATTCCCCTTTCCTTGAAGCAATAAAGGGAAAGGTGTTCTTTAATAAACTGGGAAGGGATAGCTGCCAGATGCAGAGTTTGGGGACTACCGTGTGCTGGGCCGTGGGACACAGCCCCAGAGCCTGGATTTGGGCTCTGGAGATGCAGAATGGGCTAAAAGAGGGAGCACTGCCCCCAAGCAGCTCTGGGAGTGCAGGGCAAACCCCCTTCTCAGCAAAAATAATCTTTATTTGTACTCACAGCCTGCTTGAACAGTGCGTAAGTCTGACAATACAGGGCATTAATGGAATTTTCCTACAATATTTTCCTCTGCTTTGCTTTGGTGAAGCACAGCACCCCAAACCCCAAGTGAACACGTTATCCATGTCTGTATAACAACCAGCAGCATGAGCTGGGGGAGAAACCTTCCAAAAGACCAGGCTTTGGCCAAACTGTTCCCACTGAAGACATCCTGTACATCCCCACTGATTTCACTGTGGCAAGAGTTGGGCCAGTGCCTTTTATTGCTCCAGCCTATGTGAGGAGTTTGAAATATTTCTTGTCATGCAGTCAAACAGAATAATTGTACCAGCATCTAAATCCGGCTGGAAGGCACGGCCACATTCTTTTCTGGCTCATTTCACCCTCCTAATGCCAGAATTCATATGGAGGTTTCTGTAAAACCTATACAGGGCTGTGTCAAACACAATCCTATCCCACACAATAGAGATTTTTTCCAGGATATGTATTGAAGCTGATGAATTTAAAATGTAGTTTCTGTGAGTAATTGTGCAGGTAAAATGTGGGGCTGTGTTCTGGAGGGGTTTTGTGACTGTTTCCTTGCACTAGTGATTTCAAAATAAAGTGCAGATTACTCTTGATGTGGTTTACACTCAGAAATAGATGCACAGGCAAAATGCTGGTGTAACATGATAGAAAAGGCATTTGACAAAAACATAGTACTGTATGTAATTCATGCAGTAAAAATAATTTTAGATATATATATATGAGAAGACACCAAACCCTGCAGACTTCCAAAGATGTTTGACTTTGTTGTCCTCTAATGTTAAATCTGGCCATAGCTCCTCTAAAAGGATGATGAAAGGATGCAGAGTAATTGAGATTTAATGGCGTTTCTCTTTCAAAAAGCTTAAAGGTGTGGCCTGTAACTGGGCTCTAACCCCTCTGCAATGAGACAGACACCAGTTCTGGAAATTCTGCCCCACCAACACAAACAGATCAGAGCAATTGCAACAACCTGATACTAACTGTCTTTTAAAGAAGAACTGTTGTGAAGGCATGTTCTCCTCAGCCCTAATTACCTTGAAATTACTTTGATGAGAACAAAGTGGCATATTTTTGTCTGTTGTTGAGATCATTTAAAATGGGACACGGAAAACAAAAACTGTGTATCCTGAGGGGTATTTTGTCTATAATCAGTACAGTAACTTTTATCATTTGTTTTATGCTAAGATTTCACATTAGTAGTACTCCTGATAAATTTTAGTTCCTTAATTTTCAGTTGTTGCTACCTTAATTGTTACAGAGAGCTCGGCTTTGTGAAGTTATGTCAAGGTGTGTAACACAAAAACACGTTCAATATATGCCTTCAATAATGTCTTTGTTGTTTGAAAACTTCCAACTTACAGCAAAGCTGGCATTTTATGGCCTGCAGAGCTATAAATCATTTTTAAAATCATGATGATATTACTCAAAACAGATGTGAAAACATATGTTTGCCACGGTTGTATAAACCGCTTACTTGTCATACTTAATAAATGTTGATACTTTTATTTTAACTACATTCCTTCTTAATAACTTTGAAAATCTTTTCCACGGTGAATATATTTTACCTTGGTAAAAGCAATGGCAGGTTTGGAAAAACAAAGCTTGCTCTGTATACAAATTACATGGATGTTTTTTGCAGGGCAGGGCAGCACAGATCCCACTCTTCACACTGTCCACATCTGACTCTAAAACATTCAACAGAACTGAGCAGCACCAGAGCCCAAAATAATTAAACAGAAGAAAACAGTAACAGTATTAGGAACAAAGAATCTACACTGGACTGGGACAAATCATTGAGGACTAAGCCCAGTGGTTCCTACAGAAACTGTAATAAGGTCTCTCCCACTGACAAATGCAAAATCAGCTTGGAATGATTGGATAAACAATTTCTGTATTAGTCCCACTATAATGTCATCAAAAGCTTCCAGTTCTGGAGCCATGGGATGACTTGAAAAACTACATCTGTACATGACAAAAAAAAAAAAATTCTCATGCTCATATTTCCTTAGAAAAATTTGACCTCTGCAGACCAAGCAGAAAAGTAGAAACTTTGTTCTGTCTCTAAAATGATATTTTAAAATGTCTCATGATTTTGAAGCACTTCATTTCTGATGCAGGTGGATCTCTGAACACTAAATTAATTCTAAAAACATCCCCTAAGTGCATGCAGAACTAACACATGTATAAAGACGTATTTCCCAGTACTTAATCAATTACAGAAATTATGCAAAAAATGTAGACTAGGAAATGAATAAGCCTATACAACTTTAATCTTAAGGAGAATTATGGCACACAAACTGTTAGCATCAGATCTTTGTGATTTCATCCATGTTACAAGGGATGATCACAGGAGCCTGGGAACTGGGTTCACAGGTGGTGGAGGTTCAATTACTTTCGCTTTGGGGATTTCTGAATTATTTTTTCAGATTCTTAAATTGTACCTTCCTTCATCCCTCCTGAGTGACAGAACTGCTACTACCAAGAAGTACAGATTTGCATCTTTGAACCCCATAGGAAACTGAATTGTTTCACTGAAAAATGATGGAACATGTGGCAAGAAACCATGCACAGTTCAACAGAATTAAAATCAACTACACTTTCAGGCTTACATTAAACACTCACTATGCAATTAGTACAGAAATGTAATTTTTAAATCTTAGGAGTGAAGGTATGGCTGATAACTTTGCTGGTCTGTAAATGTCAACAGGAGTCAAGAGGGAAGGATTTAAGCAGGATGATCCAGAAAGAAAATTATCTCAGAATGGCACACAAGGGCTCTTTTGGGGTTCATGAAGGAAGTGCTTAAATACCCAGAAAAACCAGTGAATAGAAAACAGCTTCTGTCTTCAAGGAGAGCTGAGTATGAAAATACAAAATATAAGGAGGAATGACTGGATCAATCACAGACCTCTAAGGAATAGAGCTGATCATACAAAATCATGACACTGCTCAAGTAATTTTGTGAAACTCTGGAACCACAGGGCATGGAATGGCTCCAAATTCTCTTCTGAGTAGCCCATAAAATTGCCTGTACCTGCCTTCTAGTTTTCTCTGCAAATACATGAAAATCACCTCAGCCAAAATGTAAATCACTTTGTGCTTTCATTTATGATGATAAATATGAACATTTTCAGTAGACTTACAAGTCCATTTAGCTTGTGTTGTCTCTCCCTTATGTTTCTTTTCCTTCACATCTTTTTCACTCTAAAACCTCACTATCCCCCTCAGTATCTCTTTGCAGTATTTTCCCAGAATAAATCCCTGAGTATCCACTCCTCCAGCACCCAAGAACCACTTCACAGAGAACCCGGCAGAGGAAGCACTTCCCCACCTACAGGAGAATCCCTCAAAGCCAAACATCACCTCTCCCCTTGCTGCCCCTCACTGGTGAGACAATATAAATTTATATTGCTCACCCAGAGCATCAGAGACTCTGCACACACATCCCCTGAAGCCAAACAAACAACACCACGTGACTGATCAAATATTTGCTCAGAACTTCATAAATAATTGAGCCAAAAGACCTGCAAAATATTACCCTCATGCTATATAAACAGAGAGAAGCAAAGTTCTGATTGCTTACACTTCCATGTGAGTTCACTGGATACATTATTCATTGCAATTAGGCACTTAGTTCTCTTAAATTAATAATATAATGTCATTGCATATGCAGAATACGAGAAAAAGGAATAAAACATGTAATAAGTGGAATTAAATGCCTGAGATTGAAAACAGTCTGTGATTTTACCTTTCTCCTTCTGTATTTTTTTTAGGCTGGTCCCAGTTTCTTGGTCAATGAGTTCTCCTTCCCTGCTGTTGGTCAGCATAGCTAAAACAATCAGAGGGCAGAGTTATGTAACACTGTCAGTAAAAAAATGTGAAGAGAAAAGAAAATATTAAATTCTATTTCCTCTTGGTCGATATTTTGGTATTTTAACTCTTAGAGCCAAGAAAAATAAGCAATTAAAACGAATCTGCTCAAGTTTATTACACAAGGACACCAAAATAAAATACAAATTACCACTGAGGTGAATGTGATTTCTTATGAAATGCTCAAATTAATTAATTAATGGGAAAAATACTTCACAAAAACCATTTTGGGGAAAAATACATTTAAGGATTTAAGTATTAGTAATTATCTATAAAGCAGTAAGCTTAATAAAAACCACAGATTGAGAGATCATAGCCCAAACTGACTGGTGACAGTGAACCCCCCCATGTTTTAGTGCTGAAGGGAATTCTTTACTTAACACCTGCAAGCTCAGCGAGAGCTGTGCAGTTTATGACTTCAGGATGCCTCTTTTCTTTGTTCTTACTTGATTAAAACATTTCCTTCTCTGCAATCAACCAATTACAGACTTTACAGTTATTCCAGGGAGGACACTTGTTACAAACTTCATCACCATACTTTAGGGAAAGCTTTTCTTTTTAATTGCCAAAGTAAAAACATTGTATTTCTATCAACAAAAAATATTTATCCCTATTTTTACAATAGTAAGCACTAGACCTCTACACAGAGACAGCAACACTCCCTTTCCACTGCTGCTATAGGAAGTTAAATTTCTTGTCCTGTGTATTTCCAGCCCTATTTTACACAGGAAAAAGATGAGGGAATCTACTCCACAGTCTCTGCCCTGTGTGTGTGCACAGGTTTAGGCAAAGAATTCAGGTTCTATCCACTGTGCTGGGCAGTGCCCTGGTGCTGCTGCAAGAACCAGGGTCAGAACTGCAAAATCCCAGGAAGCAGCTGAGTAGTTTGTGGAGGGGAGGGAATTCTCCAGTGACTCACACAGAGTGCATGGCTTTTGTGGTTTAAATCTGGCTCAGCAATGCCTGCACGGGCTCCAGGCCATGAGGAGACAGCAGTGTTGACACACACTGACGTGAAGAGATGTTAATTGACTTGCCCTAGATCCCTCTTGGAAGCACCACGAATAGGATCTAAACTTCCTCTAGACTGAATTAGCATTTTAATCGATAGTGCACAGGCTGTGAAAGCTGTGCTGGAGAGACCAAAAAAGCCAGAAAGGCCTCAGCCTCAGGGTGATGAAGGAATGTGTGGGCACAAGGAGGTTTTTGGAACAAAGAAGTCATCATATAATCTATGACTTTCCTCACACACATATGAAGGAAAAGATACCTTGCTCTTTTTCAACTGCAGGTGCCTTGAGCAGCACTGCCCTACCCCAGCATGCAAGAAGAGCTGGCTGTACCAGGGAAGGGTACAAGGGTGATCCCTCTGTGCACGGGACACTGGCACAGGGGAATCCAAGGGGCTGGGCTTTGCTGAGTGATGAACTTAATTAAAAACCCACAGGAATGGAACTTTCTGGGTATTTCATAGCAAGTGAGCCCTTCCTGCGAGTCCCCCAGCAAATAAATATTGGCCTCAACAAACTTCTCAAGTGGCTGAGGTGGGGAAGCAAGGCTGTGGGTGGGCACTGACCGATCCTGTCGGGAGTGTTGTCCAGCTGGGACGGGGAGCTGGACACGCTGCTGCTGGGGTGGGAGGACGCGTGGCTGCCGGGCCGCTGGCTGTCCTCCAGGGACGGCGCCGGGGAAGGGCTGTCCTGGATCCTCTCCTGCAAACAGAAGCAAAGCAAGGCCTGTGACATCTCATTCACGGGCTTCACCAGAGTTCAAACGAAAAATGAGGCTTGAAAGTAATGATAACAAATGGTCTTTCTGAAGTAAACAGTGAATAGAACTCATGTCTTAAGAGCACTATAGTCATCTACAGCCAAAACCAATACAGGCTTCTACAAGCAACGTGTCTGAGCTTAGCTTATCATTTGCCACCTTTTCCTTGTTGGCAACTTTTTATGTTCTAAGTTTTTCACACGTAGGAACATATAGAATATCCTTTCATGTTGCTTTCACAAACTACTTTTAGTCTACAGGTAGAAATATTGCCATGTGAGTCACATTTCAAATAAACAATCCAGCGTTCGACTGAACTATCACTAAATGCAGTCAAATTTGTAATTAGAATCTGTACTTACTTGTTAATTTGTAACTAGAATCTGTACCTGAATAAATTACACCAGTATCTTCTCAGGGTAGCACCTGGACAAATGACAGAAGCTATGGCACTGGTAAGAACTCCCCTCTTGCATGAAAAGCATCACTGGCTAACCAAAACTGCTTTCAAGTTCTTATGTTTATATTTGCACATGAAACTTTGGTATTAACCTCTAATTTAAATATTTATGGTACTTGAGGTACGGAGAAAAAAAAGGGTTAAGAAATAATAAAAAAAAAAAGGCAAAGTGAAATTCTGCATTTCTGTGTATCTAGACTTGCAAATTGCCTGAAGATGCCATGGAATTTTCATCAGGAAAAACCTTTAGGAACAAGCAAGGCATAAGTAAAAATTCATCCTGTCTTAAGACAAGAGACTGTGAGACCACTTGAGATCCTTCCAACCCAGTGTTTCCACACATACACTTTTAATTAGAAATTCCAGGGCCCTTCATTCTTGTTACCAGAACCAGCAGAAAATGAGAATCTTCTGAAAGGGACAATCAGGGCCTGAGATACTTCAGATGTTCTTCTCTTAAAATGCCTTTATTGTCTTAAAACCTCTGTTAAAGTCCTTGAGGGTGTAGTTCCAAGGCAGAGACACTAACGAGAAGAAATGGTTGAATTTACAGAACTCCAGAAACCAAACCTTTGGAGCTGCCCTCATCCCTGGCCTTCAGCTGCTTCCTGTGGAAACCCAGAACTGAAATATTACTTTCTTTTTTTTAAAAAAAGAGATTTTTCTTGCCTCTACCTCACTAAAAATCACAATTACAGTTCATCTGGGAAAGTTGTCTCAAAGGAACTTTGCAATCTTTCCTCCTGTCTAACCTATTCTAAAGATGTTTCATTAGGAATAGTCAGTCTGGCTGCTTGGTACCAATTTACTGTGTGCTCTGGAAAATAAACTCAGTAGCATCCGAACTTTTAATGCAATTTTCTAGGTGGAAGCCTGAATCAATAATGTAGCTTTGGGAAGAGCATGGTGGTTCCTAGAAATTCTTCCATTATAAATACCTGATATAAAAGCTGCTGTTTGGATGTATCAGGGCAATTCATTAATTGCACTGCCAGCCAGATCAACAAGAATATTCTGTTACTCATTAAAACCACCCCTCTAAGCCACACTCATCTTTGTATTTACACACACTTCTGAGAGTTATGCAGAGGGAACATGAGGTTGGATCCTCCTCAGAGCATGGGATGGCATTTCCCTATTCCAACCACAGCAGCTGAGAATGTGGTACTGGATGTGGTTTTAATAGGATTGTTACTGCACAGTAAGTAACAACCCAGCCTCAAAACCATGTAGCAGATGTGTATCTATTACATAGCTGTTAATCCTCAATGGATCAGTTTCACTAATTATCTGTTATTTAACCAACATACAGTAACTAATAGATCTTAAAGGGAGACTTTTAATGCTAATATTTAACAGATATCAGTCTATTACGTTGAGTCACAAGTTTTTGTAATTTTGAAAACTGAATGGTTTTATACAAATTAATTTTCAAACTCTGTGGGAAAAAACAAGCCCAAGTCACTGATCTTAAAGTCTCCTGTGTTTTCTTCCTTTTGGTCTCCAAAAGAGAGCATTTAGAGGCTACTGAGATGAACAGATGAGTAGAGACTTTGTGGATGTGCTGCTTACTGAGTTGCTTTTAAAAGTCACATTCTTACCCCAAGAAGTACTGTCCTAAATAACAATGACTCATACACATGCAATCCTGTCCATAAGTCCTGTGTGTTTTTTACCTTCATGCAAATAATAGCTTCCAAATAGGTTCCTGCTAACAGGTTACAACTCTGCAATTTCATTTGCCTGGATTTCAGTTTGAACAGTCCTCTTTGGCACTATTTCCTCTCTTTTTACCGCAAAGAGCACTCCATTTACAATTAAGATATCATTTTGAAATGATTCATTTTACAGAGGAGTGCATAGTTTAAGGAAATTTCATTGTCTACTGCAACCATGAAAATGAATAGCCAAGGAGAGGACATGCCAACTGTTCTGCAAAAAAACCCTATGAACAAATATGACTAGGAATTAACACTTAGATATCACACAAACAGCCATATATGTCATCTTAAATGGGAGTTATTTGAGTAATTCAAAAGCTGATGATTTGGAAAAGCAAAGTACTCCGGCTCCTTCTGGTAACTGCATTTCCCATTGTCTCTCACTATGAAATAATCTCTGCTGTGAATAATTTGCCTTCAAACTCAGGGTCTTGGTTTGAAATCTTCAGGCAGAAGTGTCAAATAGTAATGTCATTCTTAATCACACAATGAGTCACTTTCTAAGAGAATTAGTTGATTATGCCACCTAATGTCTTACCAGTTACACAAATTTACCTGCACAGGGAAGGCAGAGTTTTCCCTATAAGCAACAAAGGAGCTGAAATTCCCTCTGTATCATATGTGCTCCAAATGAGGATGGAGTATCATCATGTGAGCGTGCACATGGATCAAGAAATTGTCCATTTCTCAATGTTTGTGTGGAAATGTGCTGAATTTCCCCTACTATAATGAATAATGCTGTGAGCAGACTCTTCTTTTGCTAGTAAACAGATCCATTTTTCAGTCCTGTAATCAGTATGCATCTATTTAGCTACTTAACAGCAATGTGCTCTGGTTCATTAGGTAGCTACTGTTGTGTCTCAGCCTAGTTAAAATTTCACAGCAAGTTAATCTATTTTATTACAAATGAGAACACAAGTGATAATGTCCTCACCATTTTCCAAATACAGGGTTAACAGTATTTGTAACAAATCAATGAGGGCATTTAAATAGGAAAATTGCAAATCTAAAACCTTAACATTTTGGTTTACACATTGATGACTTCATTCCATTATTCATCTATGTATTTCACAACCTTGTTCCTTTTCATATATTCTATTTTTTTTCCCCTTGAAAATGGCTCTGTTCCCCTGCACCCTGCAGGGCAGCCTGGTCCCACGCTAGGCAAATTCACAGTAATAAAGGAACATCCCTAAATAAAGTACTGTTTTCTCCATTTATACTTCTTCCTATTCATAAATTTGCAAGATTAATATTCCAGGTTATAATTTAATGAATTATACATAAGGATTCTACAGATTGTGAGAATTTTATGAAAAATGAAAACATTTCTCAAGATCTCCCCTATTTATCTACCTACAGTACCTACTTTATCTCATCTTTTTTCCTTCCTTTACAGAGCTGTAACATAAATTCTCAAAAAGGACTTTTCCAGTATTTAATCCTCTTGAAGGGTAATATATTTGTCTCACTAAAGATCAGTGTCCTTCTCTGCCTCAGAAAATGTAGCTACAGAGCTTGACATTGTTAATTTTAGTTGTGATTTAGTTTAACGGCACTGAAGTCATGAACTCACCCAATTTCCAGACAGATCCTTGATTTCAGCTCAATATCCCTCTTCTCTCCCCTGTGAGGGAGTATTCCACACCATTAATAGGAAACACTACACAGTAGTTGCATCCACACAAGTTTTATTTGAAATATATATGAACAGCTTACGTATTTTTGACATAATCATCTTGACCTTAATTCCTTACCTCTGATTTTTTTATAGTATTGATCTTCATTTTATGTCAAGAGTTTACAGAAATGATGCTGCTGGGTTTTCCTTTTTATTTTTCTTTATTGTTAGTTGTAATGTAGTTGTAATTACTCTTCCAAATGTTAATCTATTAATGAGTTCCTGGAGGATTTAATGGCATTTCACTGCTGACAAGCAGGTTTTGGAAGTTTGTCTGAGTCCTGGATGTTTTATTCAGACATTTATCTTAATATTTCATATTTAACTGAGCTACTGCTGTTCTACTCTACAGGGCTCTGCAGTGGCTGGAATTCACCCTCTCTAGTGAAATGGAAAGAAAGGAAAAATGGAGATTCTACTGGTTTTAGGCCTAGATTAGAGTTTCCAAGTACTGTAAGAAAGATTTCAAGCTGATGTTGGCCATGTTGGAAGAAAAGAGTTCATGGGCTCTGGCACAAAAAATCCCAGCATTAATTTGCACACTGGTTCCCCACTGGGATGTTTATTGTGCCACACCTCGACCTCCCAGTGGTCGCAAAATCTCCATTCATATTCTCAAAATGGACAACACAGTAATAAAAAAATTTTAGAAACCAAAGTCTGACTCCTCTGGAGGGGTCTGTGAAGCCAGGACGGGCAGGCAGAGTGTGCCTGCAGCCTTCCCCACCTCCAGCCCCAATTCCCTGCTGAGCTACCTCTGCTCCCCCCTCCCTGGCTGAATCCCATCCTCAGCAAGTGAGAAGAGTAAGAAAAGTTAATGCAATTCACAATTTCAGTCAGCAAAGACCTGAATTGCTAAAACTTCCTTTTTGTAGTTAACACTAAGACGTATTTCTTTCCAATTGACCTTAGTTGATACTAATGCTGTCTGAATTCTAATAACCAGCACATTTTTAATAGTTTTCTATACTTTACAGCCCTTAACTGATGGACTCCTGAATTTAGGCTTTTCTAAGGAAAAATCCAGCCCTGCCACAGGAAGCTGGAGCTGTGCTACACCTGAACTGATGCCAACAAGAACTGGGATGGTCACACTCACTGTTTCCAGGCTAGAGAAGGGCAGTTTGGTTTGGATTTTGAGTCATTCCACCCTGGAAATGAGCACACAGAGACTGGGGCTGACTTGTTAGTCTTCTGAGCTACCTAGAGTACCTGTGATTGCTGTAGGTACTGGAGATGAACGAGGTAAACAGCTGGTCTAAAAACCAAGATAGGATCTGTGTGTCTGAAAGCCAGCTGGATCCCATTCATCTTTTGCAGTGTATTGGGAAGTCATTCGCTTAAAATATGTACTTTGCCATTTAAAATGTGATTTTTTTTCACTGTGTACATGTAGTTGTTTCAGTTGTAGTCAACTGGCAATTATTTTCTCACAGAATTTAAGAAATCATAAAAACTCCTACATTTACTGAATTTAATACCAGATGTTCACTCACTAATTCCATTACCTTGTGACTACTTCCTATCAATCCATTAATTGCCAGCTGCTCAGCCAAACAGAGAAGTGCAGCTAATCAGATGGTGCTGGGAAACAGCCAAACAGGAGCTGCCTTCTTCCCCATTTCTTAAATTAGCAGTCACTGGGACAGCCATGGAAACCTTCACTCCTGGATTAAGATCTTGACGTTTTACTTTGAATCTGAGAGCACAACAGTGCCTGAAACTGGAAAGGATCTCACAGTGGAAACCTGGTACTTGTGCCCCTCTCCTGAATTGTTTCACCCAGGGCTGCCATGGAAGGGAGGAAAGGCAGGACTAATGATGATAATGCTCTACCTCATCTACGTGAGAGCCATATTAGTTATTAAGGACAAATGCAAATGACTAAGCTAATACTAAAAAGATCTGAGCCAGAACTAAGAGCTTAAATGTGCTTGGCCTAACAATTTTCCTTTGCAAGCTCTGCAAAAAGAGGTGTTTCTGACTGGATTTTTTTTCCACTTGGAAGTTTAAAATAAGTATTCAATGCTTAAAACCTCCCTATGAGGGTGGTAAGGAGGCAGGCGTTCCTGGCACTGCAGGGAGAGGGACAGCCTCCCTCCAGAGGAGGAGATGAGAAGGGTATCTAATGCCATTTGAAAGGATCTGAACATCCCTAAACAGAGTAATTTCTCTGAATCAGTGAGTAAAGAGATACAAACACTCACTTCTCCTCCGCCTCAAATACAGCCACAGAAATTAACCTTATAAGAAACAAACAAACTCCTGTGACTCACACGTCACTCTCCTAACATATCCCAGTCCCATTCCTGGGCTATCAGGAATCAGCTGCCAGCAATGAACACGTGCCATGGAACAGGACAGAATAAATCTAACGTTGAGAAAAATCACACACATTGTAGAGAAGTTTTATTTTATAGATGTTGCAATATTCTGAAAACAATTCATAATGGATTGAATGCACAGAGAGATATGAAATTACTTATGTTACAAAGCCTGTAGTGGGAAATGTTTCTATTGTGAGAAGAAGTGTTTCAGAGAATTCTCAGATGGCCACATTTTTCTGGCTGTCAGGTAAATATTACGAATGTGAGTTGTAGAGCACACAGAAAATAGCACCTCTCAGCAATAATTACACAGCCCATCTGTATTCTCTTCAGGGAATTTAAAATCATGTCATATATATCCTTTACAAATCCCACAAAATCAGGAGAAAAACAAAACTCAAAGAGAAGAAGACTCAAAAATCTCTACTGCATGTCCAGATCCCATTGTTCAAATAATGCTTTGCTCTGTTTGTCAGATTAGTTTCTAAAGTACATTGGGCTGAAATTCTCAAGGAATTCTGAAATATGAAAATGCTTTAATTTTTTTTTAAAAGCATTTTAATTACTTCTCCTTTTTTCTGTGTTTCCCATTTGCACTCAAGAAAAGCACCATTTATTTGTAGCTGGGACCTTGATGAGAGCAAGAAAGAATGAGAGGAAAGCAGGAATACAGCAAGCATGAGGGGATGACAACAGAAGAAAAATGGACAGCAGGAAACCAATTTTCAGAACTACTCCTACTCGGGAGAAGCACATCCCTCAGCAGCTCCAAAGAGGCTGTTTGCCAGAAGGAAAGGGAGGGAGCATGAGGAGGAAGAGGGTGAGACGTGAGCAGGAGGAGCAAGGAGAGTGTAAAATATGTCAGGTAACTAAAACCAGAAGCAAGGAAAATTTGGGAGAAAACAAGTCCCAAATCTCTGGCATGAAGTTTTGCCTCATTACTCTCAGTACTCTTTGCATATCCAACACAAAAGGCGCAGCTCGAGGCCCCTGGTTTGGGTTTGGTTCCCACAATTTCAAGCTCAGCCTAACTACGGTATTTCCCACCAGCCTGTTCCCAAGGACATCTGGGAAAGTGGCTTTTCAGTGAACAAAGATTATCACAGCCACAGCTCCAGCTCTGGCTCCTGCCAGCCCTCCCTTCACTTTCCTAACCCCAAACCTCTCCCCTGACCTCTCCCTGCTTTTTGGCTGAACTTGTGTAAACCAGTATGTTTTTAGTCATGTAAGGTCATATTTGTTACAGGTGCACTGTAAAATAAAAATCTTCACACTCTGCAGCTACTGCTCTCTGGAGCTGCGTGTTTTACAAACATCAGTGAAAAATCCTTTCACTTTTCTGTAAAGTGCTCATCCAAACTTTCCTTCTGAACACCTGAAAATGTTGTCACTGAGTAGATTTTTATGAGTTTCAGGATATTATGATAGTAAACTGCTGCATTTATTCACAGAATCACAGATAGGTTTGGGTTTGAAAGACCTTAAAGGTCACCTCATCCCACCCTTGCCATGGGCAGGGACACCTTCCACTAGACCAGGATGCTCCGTCCAACCTGGCCTTAAGCATTCAATGCTCTTTCTAGCCCAAACCATGTGTACTCAAGTGTACTCAGCCAAATTCCACCCCAGACTGGTTCTCATTTGACACCATTTCTGGATTGCAGAGCAAGTCCAGCTGAAGAACAGCTCTGGGAAAAAAAAAGAACTAACAGGACAATGGATGCAAGAGGGAGAATAGAGAGAGTGATGAAGTCAGTGTTGCTGTCAAACTTTGCTTTTGCCCTATGAGACCCCCAATAATAGAGATTCTTCTGAGCCATTTGAGCCAAGTTTCAAACACAGCAAGCTCCTTCAGATGTGCAGTAAATCCCTGTAAGGCTGGATTTATCACAGGGGCACTGCCAGGACTCTGGCCACAGTGCTGCTGGTGCTGCTATAATCACATCACATCACGTTATAGATGGCTAAGAAGGTTTTGTGAGCCTGGCCATTGTGCCTCCCTAATTTATGGTCTTCCTGTCAGGGAGAAATCAAGTTTCATAGTTATGACATTTCTTTCTAGAGCACTAAATGTTAACTTTGCTGATCATGCATATCTTGGTAGAACAGCTTATTTCTAAATGGCAAACGTGATATAAAAAGCATAATGACTTCATTCAAAACCTTATAAAGCAGCTGATTCTCACACCTATAGAAAACAGGCCAAGTGGTATTTTAGTCATCAGACTATGGAAACAGACACACACTCGATATATTTGATTCCTTTCTCCTATTTTAAGTAAAAACATGATGCTGGGATGGCATTCTACTGAAAACTTACCTTGTTTTGTACTTATTAAATGCACTTCAACAATGTCCTATAATAAAAGTATTACTGACAGCAGGAGCAGCAATGCTTTTTGTTTACACGTTTCATTTTGTACAAGAATTTCATGTTAACTGGTCATCATTCTGTGCTGGGTGATTGTACATAAGGGAAGGAAGGAAGGACAAAAGGAGCTTCACACTGTAATAAAATTCATCTACAGTCTCAGAACTCGGAACAAACTAGAGAAAGGTGCAGCACCGCTTGACAGGTGAGAGTAACACAGCAAAGGATGCACACTCTGCCTCTGTCATGCTGGCTACTGGTGCATTTTCCTCTGCAAAATGAGAGGAAATAATTCCCACCAGAGTGCTGGTGAGACCTCGTGTTGCTGTGGAGATGCTGTGTATCCTCTAGTGCGGGTGTTGGGGGAAAAAATTGCTGTAAATGAGTAACTCACATCAGCAAGGGCCTGCTAAATAACACCCTGAAACCCAAATGCCTGCAAAAACTGCAGTTTAAATTACAAAGTACTAGCATTTTACAAATATGTATTTAATCTTCATTTTGACATACTGGTAACATTTAGAATACAACCAAAGCTTCTGCAAGTTTACTTCTGCTACAAATATTCCACTGCAGTTTAAATTAGGGTTTTGTCAAGAGGTCTCTGAACAGGTAAAGAAAAGGTTATGGTTTGAAATTAATGGAACCTCAACTAATATCTAACAATTTAATGACTTCCATTACCTAATGGACAGCTGGACATCACAAAGAGACGTTTTCCCCATCCAGCCAACAACTGTTCAGGAACACTGATGATAAAGAGAAGTTTTTACAGATCTTAATCCTGAGTAGGGATCCTAATGAGAAATGTCACCCCTGAATTTTCTGAACCTCCCCAGAATCCAAGGGGAAAAAAAAAAAAAAGTCAACAAAACCAATGCATTCAGAACAACATTTGCCCTAATCTGGAAGTGGACTCTCAGTAAAAAAGAAAAACACCCTGAGGCAATTTTGGAGCTGCTCAGGGCCAGAAAGAAAATCAGAAGGAAAACAAACCTCTCCAAAACCTCAGCAACCTCAGAGGGATGCAGTATTTTACTGCAGGGATGTGATGAGAGACATTTGCTGTCCCCATTGAGAGGATGTTGCTAGCAGAACATACAGGCATGAACAAGAAAAAAGTGCTTGGGTATTGTGAGTTTCTTTCCCTGCTTGATTTAGACACAAAATCTCCTGCAGCACCAACCTGTGACAAAAGGAAGTACAACACAACCCTCACTAATGTATCCTCACAACTGGCCTGTAATGTTGGAAATAGGAACTTGCTCAATGAAAAAATAATGAATCGCTATAATTAATATGTTTTACAATAAAGATATGTTCAGCACATCAGTGAGCTGTTAGAATAAAGCAACTCAGGTTCCAGAGTGACAAGGATACATGACTGTAAATGAGCACAAATATTGAAATGAAGACATTTACTTTCCAGAACAGATAGCTCTATAGACTCATGTATTTAAACTGAAAGAAAAATGGACTAAACTAATGAACTTTCAAAGCTGACAACATTTTACTTTGTCAACAAGAAACCCACATGTGCATGGACATACACACACAAGTCAGACTGCTAACACCTTTAATTTTTGCTCAGTAAGTGGACACACTGTTTTAGAGAATCCCATCACACCAATCCTTCACATGCACTGAGCCCACACACTTCTACTTGGAAAATTTCTTGTTTTAATGCATTTTTGAGTGTGTGGCAGGACAGCAGCTCTCCACAAAGGCAAGAAACTTTCTGAACAACCTGCTTGGTAGAGACTACAACAAGCCTTTCAAAATACAAACATGTTTTAACCAACCAGAAGGAAGTTCAGGTTTGGCTACCAGAGACTCTACTCACTAAAGTACTTGTGATAATTTTCTGAGGTTCTGGATTTGCACTGCACTGGAGTTCCTGTTATGTTCCACAGCCTCACTACGGTACTTGTGATGATTTTCTCTGCTATTTACCTGCTCTGGAATTGCAGTGCACTAAAATTCCTGTCATGTCGTACAGTATTTTCTCTTAAGTTTGACTTCAAACAACGTTTTAGAGGAGTTACTGAGCTTTCACAGATCTTACTCTAGCCTGTAGCGAGTGTTAGTGTCCATTTTTAATTACATGACAGACTTATTGACAGATGAGAGCAGCTGAACCTCTTGGCTGCAGTGGTGGGTGCTGCTCAGTGTCGGGAGCAGCCCAGGGAGCAGTGTGACCTCACAGCCCCATCCTCCTCCTCCCTGAGAGGGTCACTGCAAATGCTCTGTAAGCCAAGAGGAGCAGCTTTGAGCAGGTGGGAGAGGTGCCTTACCTTGATGACGGAGGCCCCAGCCCTGGAGAGGGGGCTGTGCATCTGCGCCGCCGCTGCCATGTTGGCGATGGTGTTGAGATGGTTCATCTGGTTCATGGCCATGGCCACCGAGGCCGGGGGGAGGCTGACGGGGAGCAGGGGGTGCGGCATCATCATGAAGGGCAGGTCTATCCCTGCGGAGAGCACGGCCACGTCCCTCGGACACCCTGTAGGGCCCATAACCCCCCTGCCACATCCACCACTTCACTGAGACACCCTGTAGGACCCACGTCCCGCTGGCACATCCACCACGTCACTGACACACGCTGTAGGGCCCATACCCCCACTGCCACATCCACCACGTCACTGACACACGCTGTAGGGCCCATACCCCCACTGCCACATCCACCACGTCACTGACACACGCTGTAGGGCCCATACCCCCACTGCCACATCCACCACGTCACTGACACACGCTGTAGGGCCCATACCCCCACTGCCACATCCACCACGTCACTGACACACGCTGTAGGGCCCATACCCCCACTGCCACATCCACCACTTCACTGAGACACCCTGTAGGGCCCACGTCCCACTGGCACATCCACCACGTCACTGACACACCCTGTAGGGCCCACGTCCCACTGCCACATCCACCACTCACACCCAACAGCAGTACATCCTAACAATTCCAGGGTTCCGTAGGCATAACTGTCTGTGCAGCCCAGGAAAGGCTGGTTTGTGCTGGGGAGAGGAACACACAGCTGGGGAGTGACACAAAATGAATGTACCAGTTCAGTGATCTCCTTAGTAAGAGAAATAAAGAAAAAAACCCCCCACAAAACATGCATATAATTTGCGTGTTTTCCAATACATCAGATGATAATTTATTAATAATTTTATCTGATCATACACTCCTACCAACTCCTCTTCCTATTACCACTTCTCAGCAATGTCACACTAAATCCTTATACTCTCTTTTTTGAATCCAGGAGGCTGTGGCATGGACTACAGACACCACTGAACGATTGTACAGAAGGTTTGTGAACTGCAACATGTAATGAGAGGTTAAAATTGTTGCCAGAGGTTTTAATTTTCAAAATGTCACTTTAAATTGTCTTCTGCTACGGATATAAACCAATATAAGAAGGTATGAAATTTATTTGGACGAACTTGCAGATCTTGACATTGCCAAAAAGGTGAAGTTACTGCTAGCAAGAATTGGATTCTCATACTTCATTAATATCCATTTCAGCATGTATATTACTTCTTGTATTTAGTAATGACTGCACTGGAAAGCAAGACCAAGACACCAACTGACTCAAAAAATTGTTCCAGGTTACTGTGCATTCAAGAGCTCTTTAGAGGAACCACTTGAAGATAGCTACTTTAGGGCCAAAATTAATTTCTCAGAAAAAAGAATAGGATGACTCATTCTGCCAGACTAAAATGTCTTGCCATTTTTCTAAATGACATTTAGATTAGAAATCCTCATCAAAAAAATTCAGGTGTAAGTATTAAATAACACAAACATAAAGCTAGTCATTACCACTTACCATTGAGATTGTTTATTGTTAAAAAGTTTTTAACTTTTGGCTCTATCCTAACTATTTTAAAGGAGAAGGCCAGTCATCATTTTGGTGTATGACAGAACTAACAATAAAAAATATCACTGACTGACATATCTTATGTTATTCCTATAGAATTTGACTCCAGTGATATAAAAACACCACGGTGCCCACCAGGAAAGGCAGAATTGCACTATTCCCAGCTCCCACACTATTTCTGTTTAACATGAGCATATCATGATCAACAACTGTGATGTCTAATGACTCACTCTCTATTTTATATGATGATCCACGCCAATATTAATTATGATAGGCAATAAGCAAGGCCCACATACATCTCCCCTCATTTCAAACCACACTGAAAATCCCCTCCAGTGCCTGCATCCATAAGCCTTTGTTCCCCTGCAGATCTCCCTTAACAGCCCAATAATCTTTCCTCATCCTCTATAGAGTTCCAAAACTCCCAGACACCATCTGGCCACATTGAGTTGTATGTCTACTTAAAGTCCAATTGACATGCAAACTAAATGCAAACTACAAACAGAATTTAACAGCACATCACCAGTTTTAAGACACAATCCGTCAAACATTTCGGAGGACTATGAGGAAAATATATCCTGCACTTGCAAATCGTTGGGCATAATGTCTGACATCCAGTAAACCCTTTAACAGCCTATAGACATTCACCTACTACTACAAAATCCACTGGAAAATATCCTTAAGAGCAAAGAACATAGTATGCCTGTCTGTAAGAGAAATCCAGGTATTGACTTATGCAAGAATATAAAATGAAGGGATAAACTACAGAGAATTGGACTTCTAGGACCTGGTGATTTTTGACTACTGGCACTTGACCCAAAATGCTCAGGTCCATACCTTCCCACAAACAAAGCAGACACGTTTTGTAGGAGTCACTTCAATAGCTTTGATTTACTCAAGTCTGGGGCCTGACAGAGGTAGCAATGAACTGACTACTCCTCAAATTGTGTAAGGAGCCAGAAATGTCACTCATCCACTACAACTAACACTAAAAATCAGCTTTCAGAACTTTCAGGTTGAAGAGCTTGAACAAGCAACAAGAGTTCATAAATAATGAGCTTTTCATTCTTCATCCATCGTCAACCACTGGAATAACTTTATTCCTCACTAATTTTTAAAATGTTAATCCCAAACGTCTCTCTTGGAAAATGTTTTACTTCCCTTCCTTCCCTCTTTGGGCACAAAGAAGGGGAACTGATGGCTTCCCACCTGCTCCCTTCCTAAGGGAAAGAAAAGAGATGGCTTTAAAGGGAGCTGTAAGTTCCAAATCCAACCTGTGTCATTTTATTCCAGTTGTTTTGGATAGCTGGGTTCAGTGGATGACCTTTTTTAACCGGACATTTTGCATTTATTCCTTGCTCTCCTATTTTATTTGGTGGGTCAGCATTTTCATCTGGAAGAGAATTTTCTCACATAGCTAAAATTTTAAGCAAGTTTATGATTATTTTCCCTTTCATTCCAGGCCATGGAAATGTCAAGTAAAGATTAGCAGTCCCAAACCCAGTAGTGAGTGACTATTCCAAGAGGGAATAGTCACTTGGACTTGGACTGATCCCAGAGGGTGGCTTGGACATGAGGCTCAAGTGCAGCCAGCAGTGGAAGGACTGACCCTCCTGTCACTCACGTGTCTCCCATCATTTCCCCCCCCTCCCTGAGGCTGGGAAGGAAGGCAAGCCCAGCCCCAGGGGGGCTCCAGGCAGTTTTTTCCCAGCAGGATCCCAGTACGTACTGTTGGTGAGCAGGTGGTTCTGCTGGAGAGGGCTGAGTGGGTGTGCACTCCCAAGGCTCGACTGCCCTGACAGTGTGGGGTGGCCAATGCTGTGCTGGGATCCTGTCGTAATGGGAGACTGGAGCTTGTCTTTATCCCAGGAGGATTCACTCCCACCTGCAAAACAGGGCACAACAAACCATGAGTGGCATGTACGTTTATTTAGAGACATTTTGCTTGGTTAGCAATGAGCCAACACTCCTTACCACAGCTGAGCACCTGGCACAGGCACAGCACCTGGAACCTACACCTGAATTTTTCAAAAGCTAAATTAATAAATAAGCACCAGGGAAAAAAATATTTTTAGATGCTTTCAGCATCACCAGCTTTCAAAACACTGGTTTCTGGAAACAGGAAAAGCTAAATGTTTGAGGATGAAATCATCAGTCATGATTAAGTAAATTATCAGAACAGGAACATCTGAGAGGCTGAGTCACAATCTCCTGCTATCATAGGACATGAGGCCACCAGTCCCTGCCAGAGACCCATCTGAGTCCACCCTCGTGCTCATCAGGTCTCTGCACTACCAATCCTGGAGGCACTCGGCCATTCCCTCCCTCCAGTGACACCACATTCCAGCTGAAATTCACTCCTGAAGAGCTTACAACAGTTTATCCTCGAGCTTTGTTATCTTTGAGCTTCAGTAGCTCCCCCTCCACTGCTGGGCTTGACCCTGGGGATGCCCCATGTGAAATCCTTCACTTGGCTGGGTTAAATGAGCCGGCCACAGGCTGTGCTTGGAAATCATCAATATTCAGGAATTTCAGCTTAGGAGTCCAGATATCTATTATGCACAGTAATTACTGTCTACAGCAAACACAAAGTCTAGAAAACTGAGCACTTGATGTCTCGAATCTCTGTCTGGTCTGCTGAAGACACAGTGTTCTGCAGCAATTTTACAGACTGTAGTTTTTTCAGTATTACACACTTGCATAATAAATTCCTTTTAAACAGCAGGTTAAGTAGAGCATGTTAGTGAATTCCAAAATACATCTGGTCCACAAAACAGAACACCTAAAAAAAGTTAGATTGAACATTTCTAGAGTTAAAAGGTATTTTAAGATCACCCCCCTCTCAGGTACACCCCACACTGTCACTTAGATTATCGATTGTTACAAAAACATGCAACTGCAGTATTGATTTTGTTTTGAATTTATGAACAAGAATCTCAATTAGAGTAAGTAAATAGATTACTGGAGTGCAGCAGATAAAGGCAGAAAGCAAAAAACCATTTTAATTGAATATGAAAGTAACAGAGAGATTCCATTCTTTATGACAACACTTGGCTAATAAACATGATTAATACTGCTAAATGCAAAAGTTTGAAAGATCAGTGATTGAGAAAAAAGGAAAACACTCCATCATTTTAGCACTATGTCCAAGTATGAATTACCTTCCTATAAAAGAGTTGTAATTTGTAAAATGATGAGTAATACACTGACAAAGAAAGATACACTAAATTATGCCATGTGATATAATATAGCATGGTGTAGTGCAGTAATTAGAACTACTACAGTTGAGGCTGTGTCAGCATCTTTGTTATTTAATATACTGTATATCGGCTCTTTCAAATAACATTTGACTGCTATATAGTGTAGAAGTCGTTCACTTTGACTATCGTGAATCTGGGGTGGTATTATTTGGTGTGTTTCACAAGTTAAATGTGTAATTTACGAAGGACTTTCTGAGGAAATGTCAAGCATTTGATTTTATCTAGTGAGTTTTGATCTTCTCCATATGATTTGTCAACAAATTTGACACTTACACTCTATTCTTCCTCAAAAAATGCACATACTGTTCCATGAATTTTTTGCTCAGGAACAGATTTTGTAGCTGTAACTTCTCAGATCAGGGCACTGGCCACAAAAATCAGGCCCAAGACAGTCTGACGGAGATTCCTGAATGAAGAGAAAAAACTGAGCCTGCATCTGAGAAAGTTTCCCTCTCCCCGTGTTCCTCTGCCCCTGGTAGTTCCAGCCCTGAACACAGACGGTCTAAACTCAGCTCATTTAGTTAATTCTGGAAGTTTCTCTTGACTTTCAGAGCCTCATGGCCCTGAGGCTGCAGTACCAGAGCCCCACCAGTTCGCTGAGCCCAGCTCTACAACCACTGCACATTCCCGAGGAAAATTCCATTATTCCCAATTTACAGATGGAGAACTGCCCTGTGAAGAAAAACAACTTGCTTAAGGAAACCCAGGAAATCTGCAATGGAAGGGGAAACCAAATTTAAATTATGTCACACAGTCCAAATCACTGGACCAGTTCTCCTTACAGATGGGGACAATAATAACTTTTTCCCTCTGCAAATTCCACTTGTAAATCTGCTCCAGTATTCAGTGCCAGCAACACAAGAATAAATTGCAATACACTTATCTCTACAGACCATTCCTGTATTCTTATGTTCCCTATCACTTCTCCTTAGAGAAAGAAAAAAATACAGCCAAGTGTACGATGTATAATAAAAGTGGGTGTTAAATGAAATACATCCTTAGCCTGCAGTACCCCACAGATAACAGCTCCATCTCTCCATCTGGACTGCATTTACTATGGAGTAGGAAGTCTCTTAAAAATAAAATAATAATTAGAACAGTTTTACCTAGAACTGCTCAGGTGTGGAGTGTTTTATAAGGGCAGGGTGATCAGCTGCAACTGGGAAACCTGAGGGGCAGAATTAGGAAGTTCCTCCCCAGTGAGGAAACTGAACTGGAAACAAGTCAGGGCTCATGGTCCTGTTCCTGTGCCCTACACCACACAGAGCTTTGATTCATCCTACCCACAGTCCATTTGCACAGCTAAAAAATAACCATTTTAAAAGAAAATTTGCATTCTTCCCTGGAGCATCTATGCCCATAGGGTAAGAAAAAGATTACATATAAATGTCCAGCAAGCCAGAACCAAATTCACCATGTAAAGCAAGTATGTAACATGCAAACCTGTGGTGATATACTCAGTCCTTTAAATGCCACGCAATGTTAAAAAAAGGTATTTCTTTTTGAGCACACGATTTTCTTATTTGGTGACACAGCTGTCAGCATGTTTGATCAGCAAATACATAGCTGGCATGCAACATATCAATGTGTATTTTCAAATTCTTTGTTGCCATAACAATTAGAAGTGAATACATCCAGAAAAACTGAATCCTTCTTAATGCTTCAAATTCGTGTTTAACCACAATTTTTCAGATTTCTGTTCATTGCCATTTTTTGTCCAAATGGGTGCCATCCATAAAGCAAAGATGTCACATTTTGATTTTAATTTTTTTTTCTAATTTTCAATCCTGTCTTTTGTATGATGAGTTTATAATATATACAGAGATGTTATTTCAAGTGATTTCTTTTAGGTATATAAAACATAAGGGGGAAAATATATAGAAAAAAGCAAACATACACTACTAAGAAAAATGAGATAAAAGAGCAATGGGACCTACCTCTTTTATATGAAGAGAAATACAACTTTTTATTTATTTTACATGAGAAAGAATATTTCATTTTAAAATAGTAGTAACTTGATACATGAGTGTCACAGGAATATTATTAGAGCACCCAGAAGTCTGTTATTTGTCAAAATGCCAATACATCATTTATACACTTTACCAAAAGCTTTACGTTTGACACTCTTACCCACTACCCACATGACCTTGCCTCCAACAGATAAAACTGAAGGACAGAAAGGTAATTTTTCCTTATCTTGTTTGCATTCTGGTCGATCTTGTCCCAGAACAGATTGTACTCAGCATTAGAGAAGGGAAAGAGAGACGAGGACCTGTCCCCCCAGAGCTCTGATGCTTCGCAGGTGCACGCACAGAGCTCGTGGGTACCTGACCACAGCCAGGATAAAGGGGAAGACAAGTCAGGGCTGCTTCACCCACCCAGTTCAGAGCACACAGCAGAGGTGTGGTGCAAGCTCTGCTCTCAGATGTGCAGCTAAAAGCACAGTATGGGTTAAAGAAAGGCCTGAGTGCCTGCACTGTCCAGGGAAACGCAGTGCAGGGCACAGATGAAGATGGACTCCACGTGGGTGTGGGCAGTTATTTGTTATATCATAAATTAAACCTGGTATTTACCAGTCTGAACAGGTTATTTGAGGTAAGTTATTTCCCAGTGCATGAATCTCACTAATGTTAATCTAAGCAGAAATCAGGTGAATCTAGGAGTTAAATCAGAGGTACCACGAATAAACAGGGAAATTCAGCCCAAGCAATACATACACCTGCTGTCAGTGACAGACCCCCACAACCCCACTGGAAGGTGATTTACCATCACATACAGGTCTGTAAGTGAAGTGACTCTGCTTAAGTTTCATTTATTGGAAGGAAATGCAAGTGATAAGCTCAGCTTCATTTTTTCTGAAAATGCTGCTACTCATCCATCATTAACTTTGGGTAAGGTACCTCTTAAAGCCAAAAGTTTTCTAGCAATAAGCCTCTCTGTGCATTTCTGTTCTTCAGAACAAAACCCCAAAATCTGTTGGGTTTTTTCTTTTTTTTTGGTGAAGACATACCTGTAGTGATTAAATTAGTGTCTTGGTTTTAGGTATTGAAAGATCTCCAGAAAGCAATCAGAGTTCAATTCAGTGACAGTTTCTTTTCATTTGGTTTCAAATTCATTTTATCAGCCTTAAATCTGTCTGGTTGAGCTAAATGAAATCCTCTCTGTCAGAGCTACCTTTGAATTCCACAACCACACTGTTTCAATCTATGTCTGTCATTTTACTTTTTGTTGTGATACATTCCTGAAAAATTGAACTCCAATTGTAAAAAGCAATACCATCTTCAGTGGCAATTTTATTCTCCAATTATTTTTAAACACATTTTTCATCCTGTTGGGCATATTAAGCGTAACAACAGCTGCAAAGAAAAAAGTATTTAGTGCACTGCTATTTCAGCACTGGTAATTCCAAGTATTTCTCACCTCTAACTTCTTTCCTAAATGTCCAGCACATACAGAGCCTTTAAAAATGTTTGGATTATACAGAACCCCATTACTCTCAAAACAACACAGGCCTTTCTGCCAGCACTCCTAATCCCTGTGTTTTCTGGTGTTCCAGACTATTTTACCAATATCCCAATCTCACCCTGATATTGAGGAAAATGCTCACTTTTCTCGTCTACACAGAATATCCTCTGCACAAACATTTCCGCCTACAACTTTCAGTCAACGTTTTCGTGGTATCAACCTTTGAGTGTCCCAGGAAGATAAGATTAGGTCAGAAACAATTTTTGTCATATTTGATAAACTGAGAATCTCACTGCAGGAAGGTCAGGAAGAGACCACCCAGGTCTCATACCTGGTCACCTGTCAGTTTCCTGTCAGAAAACCATAAAACTGCTCTGGGTCAGGATTACGACCCATTTAACCCCAAATTCTGTCCCTTGTACTGGCAGTAGATAATGTTATTTACAGAGGCCACACAAGTGTGGACACTTTGTGTGGTCCCTTATTACTCCCAAATGAAATTTTCGACTTTAAAAATGGGAAGAAGATTTTTAATCAGCCCCCAAAATCATTACACCCATCTGAAAATCTAAATGGCAGATCTGCAATGCATCTAAAGCCTTAATCCATGGATTTGTCTGCCTGTGGCTATTTGGCTGTATCAACTTTTGGATTGTGCCCTACAAGAGAGCCATGAAAGTGTGTAGGGTAGGATATTAAAACTCAAGAAATCCAGTGATGGCTTTACTGGGCTACTTCCAAAAACTTATCAAGTGGTTCAGCAGATGTAATTACTGCTTAGCCCTGCCAAGGCTTTGAAATGTGCCCATTAATTCAGCAATTCCCAATCTGTCCATCAGTCAGTCATACTTAAAAAATATGTCTGTCAGGACTTAGGTGAAGTAATCTGTTGATAATTACACAATAAGAAGGCATCTGAAATCTGAATATCATTTCTAAACTTCTCGGAAAGTCTTGATGACAGGAAAATCAAAGTTTATTTCACAGCAAACAGGACATTGAAGGTAACTGGGAATATGTCAGAATATTTGATGCCAATTTAATTAAGAACAATTAATTCCAGGAAGATACTTTTTGAGAAGATAAAAGCAGAGCTGCAATATTTATCTAGGAACCTAACCATCCCTCCCAAACCATCGACTGCCTCCTTTAAAGTGAACAAAGAAACAAGAAGGTGGTAAATGAAATGTGTTCTGAGGTTTCAACGTGCTGATGGATGATTCTGGTGCTGAAGCACAGCCCCAGATGAGCCTCCTCAGTGCCAGTTACCTTGGCAGCTGTGGCTGTCCTTGCATGGGCCTTTCCAGCCAAAACGAAATCTCACCATTACAGCCAGGTGCTCGGTGTCCAAGGCTCTGAACAGCAGGAAACCTGTTCTCCCTCTCACACCACACAGAGCCATTCATCCCTGCAAACTCTATCCACAAAAATGCTCCTAAAACACAACCAAGAATTTTCTACTGTTTTCTGTGACCAGTGTAGGTGAACAACTGGCTGCAGCAATTCAACTTCAGTATCACCTTCAGTACCGGCAGCTGTACTCTGGAACACCAAATACACCTCAGTGATTCAACTTCCAACCACAGCACCCTGTGAAAGTTACATTTAACAAGACAAAACATCAGATTGGCAGAAATTTAGACATGAACTCCTATAAAAATTGTCACTAAAATGCACTGGTACTCACAAGCACCTCTCAGAGCTAGATACCTGTACCTGCACTGTATGAAAAACCACCTTGTGTTATTTGAAGGTGTGTTTTGGGAGGATTAACTTGGCATTTGTTGTCTTCCCCTGACATCTCCTAGTTCTTGTGGTGGATTAAATACTAAGTTATGAAACTCTATTCAGTTTCTTCTATAGAACGTGAAGTACATTTTTAGTAACAACTGCGTGACTTTATTGCTATTTATTTTTCTATACAAAGATAAGAATGATGTACTAGAACATGGTATCTCTTCTGGTTTAGGACCATCAACAAAAAACCTGTATTCTACTGCAGGACCACAGCCTGCCTTCAGAAACACATTCATTTCACAGAGAGAAAGAAGGTCAAAATTCTGGTCTGTCATGTTTTTATTACTGTTGATGATGCACAAGCCAGAAATAAAACAGCTTAACTTTCAGATCTTGAATACAGTTTGCAGGGCTGCCTGCCAGAAAGGATAAAACATACATCCTTCTGAACTCCACCACTGCAGCCAGCAAGCGGGGAACCAGGATTTGTATTCCAGTGATGATCATCACCCATAGCCTCACTCACCACAATTTACAATTTTCTGTCTTGTTTCAAATTACTTAATATTCTCCCATATTTAAGAACATACTGAAAGAACCACTGAGATACATCTACTGTGTATTTTTACCATGACTGTAACTAGGCAGATAGTTTAGTTTGACCCTGAGAGGCTTTGAGAATATCTTGACATCCAGGGCAGACAGGTAACTGTTACAAACCCAGGTTACTTGAGCTTCAACAATTCACCATTTACTATTTCTTTGAAATAATTATTAAGAACAGTTCAAGTTACAGATGGCAATCTGCTGAGTTAATCTGCAGTGACATAAATGGATCATGTATTTATAATCTTCTCAAAATCTCCTAATACTAAAAAATTACATATAATACAAAGTATAGAATAAAGTCTGTGGCCTTAACACACACCTGGACAGTCTTCCAAACCTCCAGCATCTGCACCAAACTCACTGGAGATTTTACCAGAGAATGAGAGGCTGCCAAGGGATGCCCAACACATTTTTATGTAGAAGAAGGGCTCTAGTGAGATTCAGTGTCACAGTCCCAGTTTCTACAAAGGATCAGTGAGTGCAGCCTCTTGCACAGTTCCACCAAGCTGTGGCAGGATGGGACCTCTGGCCAGGTACACATCCATTCTGAAGGTGCTCTGTTTCTTACATCTGACAGTCAATCCCTTGCACTAAACACTTCTGATTTCCAAACAACTGAGAGCGCTGCCAGAACCAAGAGAGCCCGTGAGAAACCCAATCCACACAAAAGGTCAGCAGGGACATCTACTGTGTTCCACTTAATGCCAGCCTAAAAATAACACACAAAACCCCCCTGGAACTACTTTAGCAGCCAACTTTGTACTTCCTTCCCCAACCACTTTCATTTGTGCTCACAGTAATATCTGAATAGGTTCCTACCACAGCACTTGGACATCCCACACATCCAATCCATCTTTGTTTTTCAGAGCATTTTTCTCCTTCAGCAAGCCTGGCCACTGGGTATTCCCATCTCCTCCAGGAATACCAGTGGGAGTTTTGCATTAGATTCTCTAAGGAGAAGATCAAACCCCTAGAAATCATCAACAATGTCAAATAAACCATTCAAGAAAATACATCCGAAACTTGTTATTGTGTAAAGGATACTCTTGTCTTCAAACTAGCATTTCTTTCTGAGCTATATAAAACAATAAATAACAACTACTATCAGAACAAACATTATTAAATTGTTGATATCAATACCTGATAAAGTGAAAATACTTCTTAAGAAGAGAAAGTGAGAGGTTTCTGCAACAAAACAGAATAGCACAGTGCCAAGCTAAACTTAACTAAGCTTGAGGTTTTGGACAGGATTCATTTCTGCTTGTGGTATAAGTATGCACCACCTTGATTATCATTTAAAAAAATATTGACAGCTTGCCTTCTCATACCAATGCCTGGTAACAAATTCCAAATGTTTTGTCACATTTCTTGTGAGCAATGCCATCTGCCAGAGGTGGCATTTCATGGCTGTTTACCCTGACTCCCTCCAAGAATTCATCTGCCACTATCTAATGCTGCCTGAATAAAGGGGATTAAGACTCTGATGCAACAGAGACTATTGATAATTTGGTATAATTGGGAAGAAATGAAGATAAATGAGGTTGAGGATGGAGAGGCAATTAGTTGAGCTGCCTGTACAGCTGTGTTCTCGGCCTGGCTCCCCTGGCCTTTTCTTTGGTGAGGTATGTGCAAATTAAATGTAATGACAAATACACTCTTCCCAAAGCTCTTTAGTTTGCAAAGCTTAAAGATCTGTTTTTCACTTCTGAGATTCTGGGCAGTTTTCTGTTTAAAAAGAAAAAGGACAGAGGATCCCACTCTCTGCTGAGGTTTTTAAAGAGATGCATTTTGTCCCAGCACACCTACGGCAAAGTACCTGTGGTTCCAGCTCAGCATTCCCAGCGCTCCAAAGCCCAGGGCTTTGTCCAAAAAGTGAAGGATTCTGCTCCCTCAGTGCCACAGACAGCCTTGGTCATTCCACAGCTCCAAATGTCTTCATTACCTCTGTTCTGCAAATATCCTCTACCCACATAATTGGTCAAGCAACAACCCCAAACCATGATCCCCCCTAAAGCCAAGCCCCACAGTTTGCAGATGAACCTCCACTTTATAAATGATGCCAGTTTTTAAAAATACTGGTCCAAAAAACCTTTGAAACTTCTAAAATACACATTTTCCTCTACAAAACATCTTGGAAGTGGTAAGATTTTTTAGTCATAATACAAAGACAGCTACTCAGATAAAAGCCTTAGTTCTAAGCTACATTATTCAGGTGAGGCCAAGTAATCAAGCTTGAATATCTTGGAAGATATTTAAATCTCAAGTGAACATGGTCAGACTACAAACCTCCAAATTAGAGGGCACAAATCTGCAGTCTGATTTGCAGTTCTCATTTCAAATATACTGAGATACGTTCATACATAAACATGTAGAAATGCACCCATATGGGGTTTAACATAAATGTAAAGTAACATACATTTGCCGCAAGAAATGCCACTACATGTTTCACATAAAACTCTAACAGTTTTTCATAAATGTCAAATAATGCAAGATCCCTTTTAGAAAGAAATCCAGTATTTGCAGAGGCAGCTTTGGCTTACAGACATGTTTGCCCAACTACCCAGCACATGTTAATTTTCTGGTTTCATGTACAGGTGATTCTATCCTAGTTAGGTCTTAGATGAAAGGCTTCATGAAACTGCACTTTTTTCTGCATCCATGCTGTCTCCAGTTATTTAAAAAAAGTATTTTATGGATTACTTGAAAAATGCTCCTTAGATAAAGACAAAAGCCCAGTATCAGTGCACAGAAGAGATTTTAGAAGCCAAATGTTACGTATCTTAAAAGATTAACAATTTAGTAGATTTATTTTGTAATGAATTGTCAATATAGCTGCTTTTTATTATACAATACAAAGAGTACAGTGTTTCTTGTAAATTCTCAAAGCTAAAATCACTTGAAATTATCTCTTTTCAGCCTCACAGAACTCCTGCAAAATCCAGTGATTTTCTGCAGAAGAAAAACCTTGCTCAACCTCAACAGTGTGCTCTTCCCTGCGACCTGGAGGTCAACCAACATTTCAATTTAACTCTACCTAATGTACTTTTTCATTTTGGATTAGGTTTCTACAAATGCCAAAAAAAATAGCTCACTTTTTATGAGATAAACATGCCAGGATGAAAAAAAAAAAAATTATACTTACATTTATTTAAATCGACCTTGTTTTGCCTTAGTGAGGCTGTAAATTTGGCTGAGGTTAAACTGTTCCTTTCTGCAAAACCAGGTTTTAGCACGTAGCTCAGAACAGTGATTTTTTTGTTAGTCTGCAATATTCCAAGCGCATACATTACACATGTGAAGAGCCCGGTCTTTCCCAAAACCCTCCTCTCCTCAGCTTTTGGGAACTCCAGGAAGCCTGGCCTGATCCCTCCCATCTCATTCCTCATCACAGGTACAGCAAGAGCTGCCCTGGAGGAACAACCTCAGGATGGAGACCCACACTCAGCCAGGAAGGGAGGAGGATGGGGGTGCAGAAGGGAAGGGAAAGGAAAGGGAATGAGGTGGGGAGAGGGAAAAGCGGGCGATGACCCGCTGGAGCACAGGCAAAAGGAGAAAAGGTGTCCCCCCAAATTCCATGGATTCCTACACAGAAAGAGTGGTGAGGTAAAGAACTCCCACAATGTAAAAGGTAGGAAAAGGCAGTGAGAAGGAGAAGAGAAGGAGAAGAAGGAGAAGGAGAAGGAGAAGGAGAAGGAGAAGGAGAAGGAGGGAAAAAGGAAAAAGGACAAAGGACAAAGGAAAAAGGAAAAAGGAAAAAGAGAAAAAAGGAAAAAGAAAAAAGAAAAATGAAAAAAGAAAAAAGAAAAAAGAAAAAAGAAAAAAAGAAAAAAGAAAAAAGAAAAAAAAAAGAAAAAAGGAAGAAGGAAAAAAGGAAAAAGGAAGCTGAAATAAACACATGAAAAAATTGACAGTGGCATGAACAGGACAAAAAGCTGATAATAAAATACTCTGTTTTCCAGGTTCATTTTGCTTGGTTTCCCCACTTCCACATGAAGACACTGCCGTAACTCCCTCTTCTTCCCTTATCACATGGCCCTTCCTCAGAGGTGAGTGCTCCTTCTCTCTCCATCCAAATCCTGCCCTCAAATCATCCAAAGTGACACGACTCACGATGACTGAAAGGGATTAGGGGAAGCTCTTCCTAAGAAAATACCCTGTATTTTTATAGAGTCCCTTCTCACTGCTGTTCAAATGCCTCTGTGGTTAACAATGGAGCTAAACATGAGTTCAGCTTTGCCTCTCTCAGTTCTGAAAATAAGAATCACCCAAGCTGAGGCATCAAATCAGACAACACCAGTTTGGACTCAATGATCTTGGAGGTCTTGTTCCAACACTGAGGATTTTGTGGTTCTATAAGAGAAAGTATACAGCACACAACAGCCTTTTGACTGCTGGAGTTTCTTCTTTATTTCTTTGTACCCTAAACTGCTCATTTTCCCATTTTATAATGGTACCTGCACCAGTATTAAATAATATTTATAAGATAAACCAAGAATTTTATTACAAAGGTAACTGTAATTTCTTAAATGCAAAGCCAGAACTGAAAAAAGAAGTAACTGAAGAAGTATTTCTGCAATTTGCAGATGATTAAATTTTGAAGGTGAGATGTTGTATAACGGCACCAACCATTTATTAAGTTGACTTGAAGAGCTGTAATTTGTGGTGTTTGACCAGCAGAGCCAGCACACAGCCGTAACTGATGATCAGGGATAATGGCCACGGATTTCAGCACATTTCCAGGGCTCCCTGCTATATGCTGAGAACAACAATATCAAAAGGTTCCTCTCTCCAGCACTGCTGGTGTCAAGGTTAATGAGCTAAAACTTGTTAAATTGATATTACCAAACTAATGACTTTTTTATAGGATACTGCATGGATTTTGACACACAGGCTAATGTGGAATATTGCTGGTCTTAATTGAATTAGAAGTTATTGCATGTATACAATTAAGATAACTAAAACTGGGGGAGCTGTGACCACACTATCATCACATACCTCATGTGCTTCAAATAATACAGAAATATAGAATCCCAGATTGGTTTGTGATGGAAGGGACCCTAAAGCCCATCCAGTGCCACCCCCTGCCATGGGCAGGGACACCTTCCACTATCCCAGGGTGCTCCAAGCCCTGTCCAACCCAGCCTTGGAAACTTCCAGGGATGGGGAGTTCTCAACCTCTCTGGGCAACTTCAGACTTTTAAATATGAAATTATTTAAATAATACAAACATTATTGTAAAATATTTTTACATCAACCACACCAAGTGTTAAGGAAAAGGAAAAACAAATGTCTGGAGTCTCCATCCAAAAGAGATGAACAAACAACAGGAAAAAAAATTTAATGAATTATATTAAAAAGCAAGGAGCTTAAGAAAAATAAATTGCATTTGTAGATGATTAAATTTTGAAAGTGAGATGTTGCATAACTGCACCAACCATTTATTTCAGTGCCATAACTGCACCTAATAAATAAAATACTTATTTTTAATGCAAACTGAAGATACACTGCTATCCTCATGACTTAGATTTTCCATTTACATAGTACAGGGGCAAGGTTTGGGCTGTAATTATTCGAGGCAGAAAGAAGAGCTGTTAGTTAGTTGGAGAGAAAATCAGTATCAGCTGTGAGCAATAGGACAATGCAAATATTTCTTCTACAGACAGAATCACTGAGTTTAAATTCAGAGAGGCTCATTAGAGATTATCCTCCCAAATATAAGATACCTGCAAGTTTCATGCAAATTCCCTTTCGTTTCAGTAGTACTTTTGTATTAAAGTTCAATTTATCACTGACACAGAAATGCCATTTAACACACAGGATATACCCAGATATGCTTGGTGTTTAAAAAGTGAAATTAAGGATCTTATTCATGCTACTCTGGCTTCTTCTAAATTACTTTTCTTCCTGGATCTAAGACTTTACAGAGAAAGGGAATAAAGTTGGACTCAGCTTTCAAAAACTATCTACTTTGTCAAAATCCAGAAAAATAGAAGAGGTGCTGCAAACAAGGTGGAATATTTCTCTAAGGATGAAATGCCAAAATCCCCCTCACATCAAATTCTTAGACAGTCAATCAACAAACAGATCTATAGGAACTTGCAAGACACTTCTTCCTACTGCCTTTCCAACTTCCATCTGAAATATGAGAAAATGAATCACAATTTAACTAATATTATAAGCTTTACAGGAAAAGGAAAAAAAAGCAGCTTCTGATGGCCCATGACATCAGTAATTGAATATACAGCTCTTACACAGTTTCACTAGTCCCGAAGTTTCATTGTCTCTATCTTTAAAACAGCCTTAAAAAGAAGAATCTATTCTAATTTTTATATTGTACAAATGTAGAACAGTCACAAACCCCCCCAATTTCCAATGTTTTAAATATCAATGCCTGTCTGATCTTAAAGGGAAGCTCAACATTTATGCCTTGTCTTGGTGATAAAGTTCATGAATATATAATGAGAGTGGAACAACTCTGCTACTGATTAAATGTCAAAAAAGGTTTTATTGTCAAATATATTGTAAATACAGAAGATATACAACAAAGAGCATTAATTGCAGATGGCTGTGTACAGCTTAAAAAATGCATGGCATCAAGACAGGAAATGCTGATTTTCAGTTTCAACTATCAATTTTAATTTACCTTCAGAATGCACCTTCAGTCAATGTGTACAGAGAGAATGAACCATAAAATGGCCAAACTCAACTGAACTAAATGCTCCGCATTCAAGGGCACATGCTAGTCTATGTCCTAGGCATACACAGCAAAATTACCCAAAATTCTGGATCTTTTACTAGAATTTCTCTAAACTTTTCTTTAAGATTTAAGAGCACATAATGTGAAAATCTGGTGAGGACAGAGGAAAGGCTGGAATATCCATCCTCAACTCAGAATGGGGTTTGACTGCCTGGGTAAATTTAAAAAATAAGAATTAAAAAATATCTGGAGTCTGTAATAGACTGCAGGTGAACACAGGTCAGCAAAACCCTGCTGCCAGGAAATGCCAGCAGAACGAGTTCCACTCATTTATAGGAGATCACTGTCTGTACAATGGGAGGAATTCTCTGTTTCTATCCCGTCCCACACTCCTGCCCAGAGCACCGGCCTTGACCGAGGCACTGCCCTGGGCTGGGGACCAGGAGGATCTGAATCACCTGGAGAGAGGCCAGGGGAGCACATGGAGAACTGAGCAGGGATGAGGAAATCCTCAGTGTGAGTCTTCAGAAGAGCAGGTTGTTCAGTGGAGGGAAGGGACAACAGGCAGGAGCTCACTAATTGTCTTCACTAGCTAAAGAACATGTTCAGTCATAAAGAGGAATAAATTGTTCTCTGCAGCCACAGAGTACAGGACAAGATGCAGCAAGGAAAGACTTAACAAGGAAGACTTCAGGAAAGCATTAGGAAAAATGGCCATGATCAGCAAGCCTATGAAATTTCTAAAATTAAGCTGGGCAACTGTCAGTCAGACAGGAGGCTGGCAGAGTTGGAGTGTGGTAAGGAAATGAGTCTGAAAGCGCTGGTTCTGATGATCCTGAACACCACAGACTGCAACACAGAGACCACACCCAGAGGCAGAGCCATCCTGCAGGGTGGAACTGTCCTGAACTCACCTGGCCACCCCAGAACTGCACCTCATACCCGAGCCAGGGGTGAGCAACATGACCCCCACCCTGCAGGTACAGCCTGCAGTGCCCACCCACAACAGAGCACTGCACTGAGCTCCTGCAGAGCTCCTACACTGCAGAACCTGCCTCCAACACACAACTGGCCAACCTGAAATACCTATTAATTAGTTCCCAGGTAGCATAGTATTGGTTGAGTTTCCAAAATAATAAAGCACTTGAAATGTGTATTAAAAATCCATGCACTTTTCCTTTAGATTACGGACAAATTAGTAGCTTCAATTATACGGTGCCAACAACATTTTCTTCTCCATGACTAAACGGACCAGGTTTTAATACTCTTCAGTGATCTTATTAATTTAAATTAACCTTCTAACAAATTAAGAATAAGAATTTCATTTGAGGAAAAGATGTCGCAGCCATGGAAATTAAAGCCTCTGGTGAATAAAGGTAAATTTACTCTTGGTCCGAGACAACATTGCTGGTCTTTCCTAATTGTAACTATAATGATCTGATAAATTGCTGCTCTTGTATACAGTCAGGGGTTGGGTTTTTTTAAAAGGAGCTAAAAACACAGACTACCCACCTGTATCTATTTTTAATTTGGTAATGACTGTACTTGCTAAAATTCTACCAAAATGTCACTCACAGCTTTGGATTCCAGCTTTTTTTAAACAGAATATGGAGCAGAAAGCATAACCTATTATGCAAAACTGTCAGATGCTTACTTTAAAATCACAGAAATAAATGCATATTCCTGATTTTCTCATGGAACAAAACTTCATTAAAGGAAAACAAAACTTGAATCTAACTGCTCAAGAGAGCCAAGGTATTCTATAAAAAGCAGTAGGGTTCTGATCTGTGTGTGTCCTGCTTACCCACACAGCCCCTGCTCCACAACTAAGGGATGCCTCGTACTCTGTGGGTGCAAGGAAAGGCAGAATTACTGGAGACCACGGTGACTTCTGTCTCATCAAATTCACAGATCAGCCAGACATTTCAACAGCACCAACTGTTGCAAGGAAAACTGCTATCGAATCTCAGCTGCAGAAATGTCAGCTCAGGGCACGCCACACAAATCTAGTGCTGAATCCTTAACTAAAAACCCACATTATTAAAATTTTGGGGGGATCAATGCTACTCCTTTAAGTGAGAAAATATTCCAAATAATCACACCACAAACATTTCTTGCCTCAAATATAAATTAACTGTACGTTAGGGGACTTTTTTTAAAAATCTGATTAAAATTGCAATTCATGAGACTCCTGCTGTTGGCAGCTGTATCACCATCAATGACATCCTTTGGGGGACTCTCAGCATGTGGCCCACATCAAAGGTAATATGCCAGTTTTCATCCTAACTTATATGTGCCTTAACAAGAACAAGAATGTTCCAGACTTTACAGTGTAATTAAAATATTGAAGTACTTTCTATTGTTAAAATATCATTGATGGGAGACTGAAGTGCACTCACTACTTAACAAAGGCAACTATCACTAATACTTGCTTTTACTGAATTCTTCACAGGATTCTTCACATCCTCACACCCTGCAATGGGAAATTAAACCAACAGAGTTTGAACATGTTACTCTGTGCCAAAATGATCAGCAGAGGAGATACTGTGGAAACAAGACTACATACAAGGACCTGGAAAGGAAAAAAAAAAAAAAAAAAAAAAAAAGGTGAAAACAGACTGTTTTTTTACTTCTTGGAAGTCACATGCCTAGATCTAAGTGTGTCTGGGAGTTTTGTTGAGCCCAAGCAGGTATAAGACTGTTGAGAGGCTTTCCTGACACAAAATCTAAGTGAAGAAGTGTCTCATGTGTGTATGACTGCTGATAGCAGATGGCTAAACAATCCAGTTTAGGTGGAACTGGAGGAACTTTGGTTTTGCTGGGAACAAAATGAAAAGGTGAAAAAAAAAAAAAAAAAAAAGAACCGAAAAAGAAAAAAAAAAAAAAAAAAAAAAAAAAAAAAAAAAGGATGTGTCAAACATTTGGTATTTTCCTGTTCTTTGGTAGCACTGTGGAAAGCCTGCAACCCCTGAGCACTCCTGGCACCCCTCACTGCCACAGTTCTGCTGGTCAGTGGATGCTGCCTGCTCCTGGGTCTGCTTTTGCTTTGTCCAAGGATGTTTTAACATCAAGTTCAAGCTGCATTTCAGAGAGGCAGACCTGGATCACTGTTTTCCCTTTCCTTGCCTTTGTAAGCAAGCCCCAGGCAGGAAGGCAGAGGTGCCTCCTCCTCCTGCCGTGGAGAGCAGGACAACCTCTCCACACTGTGTCCTTCAGCAGCCACAGGACCCAGCTAAAACATCAAAACTGGAATGGTTTTCCTTCTGAGGTGTGGGGCATCCAATTTGCCTTGGTCTTCATAAGATTTTATACAGGAAGTCTTAAATTGGGTGCATTTCTGATAAGTATCACTCCCCACAGTGCCGTGGAGTCCCTGTACCTTGCAGATGAACGTGAGATCTTCGTCTTTATGGGGACACTTTAGAGTCACCTGCTTTCCTTCAGCACGCCAGTACTTCAGCTACCACCAACAAAAATGAGAATTATAACCACAGAAAAAAATGTAGCCTTGGCTCTGGAGAGACCAAAATGATTTATGACATCAAGACCTAGTAAAGAGAGTAATACTCTGAAGGGACTGTGTGAGCTCAGAGCGCACTCACATCTTTTGTGCCCACTCCTAATTACTTCATTTACGACTGGAAAAGTGTTTTAACAGACAAAATTAATTATTTCGAATAATCCTTCTGAAATATTATATGCATTTTAATTGTATGCACCCCATCATTAATTAAAGTTCTCTACCTTTTGGTGCATTCATTCAAAGATTGTATCAGAGACAAAGCAACAATTATAAGAAGATTGTTTACTAAAATTAAAAATACATCTAAAGGGTTAACATATACACTTAAAAGTAATACTAAAATGTTTTCATTTGAGTTTTTACTAGACATTATTTTTCCACTCTTTAAAATCAATCTCTTTGTTCCAGGAACACATTTCCTGTCAATAAAATGAAAAATGATATAGATTTAGGAGGATAGGGGTCTCAGCGTAGCATCTCTCATATTATTATTCCAGTATCATCTGTTACAAAGTAAGACCAATTCCCACATCTAATTACAAACAGGATTTCAGAGTCATTAAACAAAATACATTTCCATTAGTGCTGCTGTAAGAAGATAGGGGAAAAAATGAAGATTAGTTCATGCTGCACCTCTGTTTTTCAAGCTTTGAAGATTCAGACCTCTGCACTCTGAGACTATAAATTTGTAAAGGATCTGAAAGGTGACAGACCTGTGAAAGCTCTCAATTCTCCTCCGTTTAGCCATACCATTTGCATTTTGTCATTAGTTTATCTTTTGCTGCACTTAGTTCTGATAGCAGATATGGCAAGAATCTGGAGAGGTTGTTTATGATCACGCCGTGTGCACCCAGAGGTATTTGATTTGGCATTAGGCAGGGCTGTTTAATAGATATGAATCTTGATTTTCTGTATTAAATTTGTTCCAGCAAAAGTTAGAAATCATTGCAAGGAATTCTGTCTTTATTTAAAAAAAATCCAAACAATTACTTTATGCTCTGGATAAAAAGGAACAACAGTTCTTTGACTTTGAATAAGATAACAACCAAAATATAATGAGGAAACAGACTGTGTGAGATGCTTAACTGCTGAAATATAAACTTACAAGTATATATATTCTCCATTTGTAAACACTTAGCAGTATCTAATATCTAATAGTCATGAATCCATTTAAAATATACCCTTGAGAATTTCCCACTCAAAAAGCATTCACACAAGCCAGAGCTTCAAGAGTTAATAACAACTTTTCTAAAAAGAGGCCAATATAAGATAAAACCAAAATTTGCTTGTTCTTTAAACCAGTTTACATTAGCTCATGATGCTATATAAACACTGTTAATTTCATCATGTGTAAGATAAGCATCAAAAACCTGAAAGAGAATTCCTCTCACAGAGAAAGATGCCTCAGAGTTACAGAGAAGAGCACAGAGAATTTCATTTTAAAAGCTTGTCTGGAGTTGTATTTCCTTTATTAGTTTTAAAACTAAAGCCAGAGCTACTTCCCATTTCTCACAGTTGGGTGTCAGTCAACCCAAATATGTAAATATTAGCTGATGTATCAACATTTATGTGTGAATCATTTACATTTACTACAAAGTATTTATGTTCGTATTTCAATGAATACTTTAAAAAATACAGTGAAATTATTCACATGCATTCAATAGGTAACTGCTTAAGAATGTACCAAAAATGGGACCTCAAAAAAGTTTGCAGATAAAAAATTCACTTTTGCACTCCACTGAAACTGGGGTTCACTAAAGCCTCCAAAAATTCTTGCTGCTAAACCCTGCCCAGTGCTGGGGTAACACAGCACAAAATATCCACTGACACTCACTCTCCAAAAAACCACAATTTGCCACCGAAATAGATACCTGCATCTTATTTCCAAGCTTCCCACATGGAGACTGGGTTCTTGGGATAACTGAGAGTATCCCATTAGGAGGGAACAGGACAGAAAACAGCACGGTGCCAACAAGGTACAACTGACCCAAACAAACAGCATTTGGCTTCCTGGCTAATGCTTGAGGAGTTGTTATTTTAAAATAAAACGGAACATCAGCCTCTTCCTCCAGGATTATCAGTGCCTGGCCCCAGGGAGGCCTCACTTACATCATCCATAGGGAATTCTCTGCTCGTGTCATTCCCCAACCACAGACGTTTTCTGACAAGCAGCAGTGGGGAAAGCTTTTCAAAGCCCCCATGTTATGAGAATGTTTGAGTTCCTTCACTCCACTTTCACTGAAAAAGCTTAAATAAACTTCCTCACCATCACTTCCACGTGGGTTCAACAAAGTTCCACAAAACCACACCTCCAAGGCAATGTATGGAAGCACATCCTGAAATCCACTGAGTGTTGCCACTCCCTGAATCTCCTTTGGGGGTGGTGTCCCTGGGCCAAACCCCCCCTGCACAGATCCTGTCCCCACAACAGGGGCCAAACATCCCCTCTGTGCCTCCTCACCTTCCCATCCTCACCCTCACCATCACCAGCACAGGTACTGCCTACAAAAACAGCACAGAAGTCCCAATTTTTAGGATAAAATGTTTTAATGTGTCTGCTCGGGCTGGAGTCAAGTCTAGTTTTTGGACGAGACAGCACACAACTCAAAACATGTTAAAATTCTCTCTTGCTTCAAGACTGCACACATCCCTCCTGGCCAAAGGGCAGTTTAAGAAAATTCGTAACTATTTAAGAAAATTCGTAATTCTCTGCTCAAGTAACAAAAACACATTTGCCTTAACAACAGGAAAAATGACTTCATGAAATCTACATGGTACTCGAGGATTAAAAAAAACTGTTCTCTGGTCCTGTCATTTTTACATTCTTACAATAAAATAACAGCCTTGGCATCCTGCTTTTTAGAAGAAAAGACCTACCTCTTTTGACTTTTCAAGCACTTGAAAATTTTAAAAGAGAAAAACTAAAAAATGCTGACCGTGTAATAGCTGGGTATTCATGGTGGGTGGAGAACATGAAAGGTTACAATATGGATCTGTGCCTACGCGTTTCTTTTCAACTTGAGCAGCATCCTCCTGCTTCTGCTAACTCGGCAATCATACAGCTGACAGATTTCTGGGTTTTCTAAATAATGCATGGGATTTTCTTTTAACATGTCAGTGCAAAAGTATCAATTCTGCCCCTGTGTCGTTTGTGATGCTGATTTTCCTTGACAGCATTCCATTAAACCAATGAGTTTTTTCCCTCCTGATGGTTCCTTAAATATTCCTCCGAGTGATGTATTTGTGGTTTTTTAAACAGATTGTGAAGGATGTTTGCATTTGTGAGAAAACTGCGTGGCAGGTACTGAAGGGAAAGAAGGATAAAAAGATAACACTTTCTTTTCCTATGAAGAGCTTTTTCTCTGATCCTCATATGCCAAAAGCTTGGGTGTTTTTCCTTTCTTTTCTGCCTAACTTAGCTCCTTGTCTGGAAATTAAGCAACAAGACTCTACATACAGAATAACATTTTGACTTCCTAAGGAAATACCACTGAAACACTTAGTACTGTTTGATATCTCTCCTGGGAAAGCAAAACACATTTATTAAATCATGCATGCTAACTCCAAAAGCCACCAGAAGGAAATACCTGCTTTATTCTTCGCTCTGAGGTTCTGCACACACAGCTCCTGTCACGACTGCCATGCACTGATCCTTCCTTGCTCAGGCAGCTTGAGGGACGTCCAGGTAGCATTACCCACTCTCTATTTTACAATCTATCCTACACTTGTACAAATTACCTGCTTCCATGCCATTAAAAAGAAAAGCTCTGATTTCAAATAAATTCCAGATCTCCCTAAGCAATGACATGCTAATTTCCAGAACACACCTCGCCTGATTTTAGCATTTTAGCATTGCACAATGATGAAGGAGCTCATCTTTGTAAACACTTCTGTGCAACCAGGGAGCTTTTGTTCTATTTACCTTATTTCTACAGAACAACAAATCTGGCTACGTGGCTGGGCTGGGAGTGAGCAGGAGTCAGCTGCCAGCTGCTCGCTCCAGACCTTCCTCACCTCCCAAGGGGAATAGGAAAGGCCACAGTCACTCCTGGCAACCCTCAAGTGCCACCAGCAAAAGGTCTCCTCTCCGGGGACCCACCTGGAGGAGCCAAAAAAGGAGGAACAGGATCACAGAAGATTTATGGCCACTGGGTATTTCAGACTCCAGAGGGATGGATTTCTCCCACATCCACACACCTTTGTCCCCAACTGCCTGGTTCTCCAAATTCAACCTTCCTGCCCCAGTCCTACCAGAAGATGGAGAGGGACACTAAGGCCCAAGGAACAGGTCAGCTGGGCTGGGGGGCCAGAGAGCCTCCAGTGCCAGATTAAAGAGGAGATTTTCAACTGCCAGAGAAGCTTTGCTTCAACACTTCATATGATGAGTAGGAAGGTGCAAAAAAATCTCTTTCTCTTCTGCAGAGAGAGTGGAAGGAGGACATCAATGTTCAAATGTGTAACAGCATTCTTCACAGTACTGTGAACTAAAGCATTACTTCAATTAAAAAATATCTGCAAACTGAACTTTTGGGGGAATTTCTTTCCCTGTATCTTCGGTATTAACTCTTGTAGCATTTGTTTTCAATTAGTTATTTAGAATATTCCAGTACCAAACTCCACCACTACTGAGATTATTGTGACTTCATGAAAAGGAGGCAGTTAGGACCTGGTGGCAAAAGCACACCAGCTGGACTAGAAGCAGGAAAAGAAGTGCCACATTTATTCCCCACTTCCTTAGACATACTTGTAAGATTCAATTCCACACCTGCGATTTGCTGGAGGACAATATAATATCTGAGTAATTAGTCAGTGATCATGTTAAATTGAGTTAGAGTTCAAATTTTAAACTGACAGGACAAATTCTGGCTTCAGAGAGAGAATTCTTAGAAGTTTCCATCATCATAATGATGCACAGAGGAAGAAACTATAGAAGTGACAGGCTAGGCATCAAAAAGAAGCAAACCCAAAATTATTTCATACTTCAACAGATACAGATGGGGATTGAAATGAATATGCCAAGACATCCTCAACACTTTTTTTTATTATACTAATGGCCTGTGTATAATGACACACTTGCAAAAAATCTGGCAATAAAGCTTCAGGACTTAATACTGCTCAATTACATTTTTAATTTAAAATAAACAACAGCAAAAAGAGAGTATTCCGCTCATCTATCAGACTGTGGGATGAGCAGGAAGGCACATATCCAAAAGTGAAATATTTAGTGGCATTGTAGGAAGTCAATGTGTAATACTGAGGTAAAAACCCAACTTAATTGTTTGAAGTAAAACTGCAACCCTTCGAGTCTTTGTTACAGTAAGAAGAAAAAAAAATCAAAGGAAGCAAAAGGTCCTCAGCTCTGTACAACCATATTTCTGATTTGACAGCCACAATTATAATCATTCAGACATCTATTTCCCACAAACTCTCCACAGCCATAACCTTTAGTGATTAATTATAAAGTTCCAGGAGCAATAGTACACAGACTAATTTCCTAAAACAATAAAACACAGAATTTCTCATTTGGAGCTAAATGAAACACGAACAGGTTGTTATTCATGCTGAAATCTAGATGCAGTGTCATGTTGCAGCCATTACAGAAGCTATTAAACACAACCCCAAATCAAAGAAACTGTAGGTCTCTCTCCTAAAATAAAACGTTTCCCTCACTTACGAGGCTTCTGACTCCTTTCCTCTGCTCCTTTCCACCTCTTCTTAGTAAAAAAAAATCCAAAATTCAATTTTCTTCCTCATTTCACATCCCCATTTTATTTTTAATAGTCATTTAAACTGTAAGTCTAGAGCAAAGCAAACAGTTGGTGAAAGTTTCAGGCACACGGAATTATCCTGGTGTTCCCTTCACAGCAGATCAAAGTTACAACGTCTGTATTAACTTCTAAACAAAATTCCCACTCTCTTCATGCCACATCAAGGAGTTTTCTGTAGTGAGTGTTTGGTAATTCTTCAGTTATTTTATTTGGTGAAATGCACAGCCAACTTCTCACTCCTTTCATGGAGGTTTTCCTTTCTGAAACATCCTGCTCAATGTAAATCTTTGTAATTTGACCCACTAATAAAGGAGGAATCCACGTTACAAAAATTATCCCAGTGCTCACATTGCACATACTGGAAGGAGGGGAAACTGTGATTCTTAATAGGAGTAGTGTTAGTTCTGTCTGATAAGGACTTACTGCTCTGTCTGCAAGCAACACTGGCACTTGAGCCAGAAAATTTGCTCCTGGCAATTTTATTGCATCAGGCAGTGAAAAGGGAAAAGAATTGAAAAAATATCTTTATGGAACTGCCACCATACTTTTATTCTTGGATCCCACTGTACCTAAAGTCAGTGGGAATTTTTCCAAATATTTGAATTGGTATTGAGTTGCCTGTAGAACTCGCTGAATTGCTAAACCACAGAGAACTCCCCTGTTAAGTGCACACACTTGATGCTCTGCCCAAAGGCTGGTGTGACAGTCCCCTAAAAAACTTCTTGTTCCATGTAGTACCTAAAATAATCACATTAATGTAGATTCTCCCCACATAAAGTACACAAATTTTGCCCTATCAGGTAACACACAAAACCATGAGCATTCAAATGAAACTTCAGTACAGCAGCTTTTAAAACCCCCATACCAGCCCTACATCTTTTCTGTATGAAGCTTCCTTGCTCTTTCATAGTAATTCTGTCTTCAGTCCTTTTTCTTAGCATTCAGTGAACCTTCAGATTTCATTCTGAACTGTACACAAACTATTTGAGTTACAACCACTAAATAGGCTTTTTCAGTGCTTTTTTTTCTGAATTCAACATGCACTAATTGATTAGGATCTGAGAGGTGAATAAGAAATACATATCCTACAGAACAGGAAGCTGGGGAAAGGTTTAATGCATGAGTTAGAAGCCAGATTTCTTCAAATACAGATGAGTACACAAAATTAGCAAAAGGCAATACCGCTTTTGGAAAGACTGCTTTGTGCATAATTTGTCATGAATTCAAAGTTATTCCTTTAGAAAATGAGTCTAAGACCTCCCAGCTGCTGCTTTATTGGTCTAATAAATTACCATTTTGATGGTAGGA
>NW_008236209.1:4161144-4164805 GCF_000691975.1 Corvus brachyrhynchos
CGATGGGAGAGCGGGGATCCACGGGGATCACACTGTCCCTCCCTTCCCAAATTGGTAATGGAAACAAACAAAACGTGTTCCCAAAGGATAAAAGTGCATTCTAGGATTCAGTAAAAAGTGAGGCCAAGGGGAACTGCCCTTATTGTAACAGGTATCAGAGACAAAATGGATCTGTCTTGTGGCTCTCTACACTGTCCAAGTAAAAATCTCTTCACCTGGAAGGACATCAGAATAAACAGAGATTTCCTCCCCAAAGGATCCATTTTGACTTCACCTTTGAACCCTATTCTTGAGGAGCTGGGACTTGGGGAGCTCAGTTCTCATTTATATTAATGCTTGTATAGCACAGACTGAATGTGTTCCGTGCCAGGGCCTCCTGTCCAAGGTGACTCCAGCCACAGCCAAGGATTATCATGACTCCCCTTCATAGCTGTGCTTTGCAAATGTCCTTTCAAGGAAAGAACCAAATGCAGAAGAGCCATAAGCTTGGTGCTGGAGCATTCCCTACCTTACCTTTCTCCAGTGACCTGTGGAACTCAGGAATTCCAACAACCTGACCTTTTGGAAACTTTCCATCATTTACTGGACAACTAGACAGTGTTACTGCCAGCAGAGCAATCCTTTGTTACTCCAGATGTATTTAGGGGGCACTTTAAAAGGTCTGTATCCAACCCTAAAGAAGATGATCCTTCACCTGTATTTTTCAAAGAATTAGTGAAGGGAGCTGTTGGGGGAAAACTGGAGGAATAGGGAGGAGAACACTAATTGTGAGTTAGCACTGGTAGAGCAAAGCTTACAAAATACAAGAGCCCGAGAATTTGAGACCCAGGTGCTGAGAGCTCCAGGGCAGCTCAGGGGCACAGCATCCCTTACCTGCATTAGAATTGAGCTCTTCATTTTCTGACTCGGTTCCATTTTGACTCCCACTTCCATGAAGGCTGTTCATGGCCATAAGTTTCATTTTCTGTAGCTTCATAGCCTCTGCCATGGCAGCTGCTGTCAGACCTGGAAAAATATAAATAAGGAAAATGCAGTGTCATATTATACAATGTGGCACTGCAAGTATGAGCAGAACATTCCTTTTCAGTAAGAAAAAGTCACAAAAATTCAATGCCCATTCTTAGTCCAGTTAAGTAATGCTATCCTACACCATTCTAAGAATTTTAAAAAATAATAAATCCTTCATGTTTGTTTTTCTTTTTAACACGTATAGCATAAAGCAGTATTTATTTAATGGTATCCCTTTTGATTATACTTTTAAATATAATTTCCCGTCACTTTGATCACCTTGTCACTTTGATCACTTTCTGCTTGACTTATTTAGCTGCAACAAAATTTCCACACACAGACTAAGATATAGTATTCCTTAATTTCAGCAGTTCAAAGCCAATTAACATGTAACAGTACAGCATTTATTGTTCTATTATGCATCCAAATACTGTTTTGTCCTTTTGGGAATCTGTTGGTTTGGATTAATATTACTGTTACTGCAAAATATTACATTGGAAATATGTAGAAAAACACAATATGGATAATCACAGAATCAATCCCACTTTTAAGAGACCATTAAGACCAGCAGAAATTTACAGAATTAAGGGGGGTATTGGTAGAGGATTTTCAAATTACTAAAACCCAATTAATTTCCAGTAGTAAAAGAGAAGAAGCAGAGCAACAGCAGGCTACAGGTTACCAGAATAATCATGATTTTTTTATTATTATTATTATTTAGATTCCCAGTACCTTTTTTTCGTAAGTGCAAAGTTTTTAAGTTTTATGACTTTAACTTGGTCAGTAAACAAAGAATCAGACTGTCTTCCAGACAGTACCAAGTTACTTTTACTCTGGGCAAGATGTGACTGAAAATAATCTGAAGTTCTTGCAGGAAAGTCCAAGAGATATTGCCACATAGCCAAAAATATCTCCACAGGTACAATTGTTTATTCACTCAGGGATTAAATGGGTTTATTCTTCCCCCCCAGAACAGCAGAACTTGCTTTTATTATTTGCTACCTACTTCCACAAAATCACTGAATTACATTTATTAAAACCCAAGACTTTTTTGGTGGTAGTGCATGTTCTACCAACCCATGCAGGTATCATACATCAAACCAGAATTAAATGATTTGCTTCTGGAAAGTATTGCTTACTGACAGATTCAGACACTGATTAAAGGGAACTAATAATTTTCACACCCCATCCATAAATTACAACACTCTTCTAAAAGCTGCTACAAATTTGACATTCAGATTAGCTCTGCTGCTCCTCTAATGGGCTTCTCATTATTTTAGTAAGACTTAAGAAAGGAAGCAATCCAGTCTCCAGGTGCATGGAGAGGGACACCTTTATCACACATGGATACAGCAATTTCGTCAAGTTCAGCAAAGATATTCTGATCATCATCAATAATTTTGTCTTTTAGGGTATTTAACGCAGCCCTCACTTCATACAGAAGACCACTACGCTCTAATTTTTTTTCAACACCCTTTAAAGTTCTTTTACAAATGCTACAGGTTTTTTATCAAGCAGATATAAAATCCTGATGTTTAAACTCCAGTTTTTATCTCACACACTCTCACTTAATCCATCACAGAATACATCTTCAGTGATAAAACTCTCCACACACTTTCTGGAGAAGATGAAATAGTCTGCAAACTTCTCACTTTTTTTTTCTTTGGGAAAGGAAATGGGATTGCTTTTTGAGTGTATTTTACATTATTTTCAGGAAGTTAAAAAAAAACTAAGCATCATCACAGTTCTGAGGAACTGACTGTTTTCAAGATTTCCAAGCACCTTTTCACTTTATATTTTTAAACCATTTGCAAAGAATTCACATTCATTTTAATGGTTACAAAAATATAGTGTCTGAACACGGAGTTTTTTATTCTAACATTTTATCATTTGTATGTACCCGGGGTGTAAAGATAAACCAGTATTCCAGTGTTTTCATCAGGGTCAGTATTTATACAGGTCCTTGATACAGACTGGAAGTAATAAAATTTAATTAAACATGCAAAACAGTAAAGAAACTATTTATAAGGAGGTAAGTAGGGAATGGAAAATAAATTCAGATCTTTAGCAAAATATTCAGAGAAAAGACAAGATAAAAAATTGTCCAGGGCGCTGTATTTAAAAAAAAAAGGAAAAATAAAAATCCCCCCAAACCTTCTACTGAACAGTTGCACCAGAAGTGCAATGAAGGCAGAAAGGTACCACGGAACAAACAGAAAATAATAAACACAGTCCCCAAATCACCACGATGCCGCCTGCAGAAATTAAAGGTAATTATTGTCAGGCGTTTCTGAGCTCCCTAACCAGACACAGCTGCCATAAGGACAGCAGCCAAGAAACAGTGATGTATCAGAAACTGTGCTGTGCCATCTGCCACACCAAAGTCACTCCACTTGAGCAGCGAAAGTTTCAAGAGTAAAACAGAGCCCTAGTGCAGAAAGCACCAAGGTCCTGCAGAGCCAGGCACAAGCCTGAAGATACAGCTGAGATTGTCCCTCAGCTCAGTGTCGGCAAAGTCTTTATTCTGTCGTTCACTCCCCAGTCTATGTAATTTCTTACTTGAACTAAAAGTCACAGGATCTGTCTGAGGCAGTTTAAAAACAACATACTAATCCTTCAGCATTTCTGAAAGGTAATAAAACTGAGGCTAAAG
>NW_008236209.1:4165179-4246127 GCF_000691975.1 Corvus brachyrhynchos
AAATGGGCAGCATTGGCATAATCTTCAGTTAAGGTACCACCATGGTTAACGTTACTGGAGCTATTAATTTAACTATTAATAAAACTCCTTTCTACAACTGACTCAGCTCGGACTGGCTGTGGCAAAGAGGGCTATTCCTCAACTGACTTAGCTAAGGATCTACAAAGAACTGAAGAATCATTTCCATCCTCTTGGATGAATCATTATCAGCAGTAGAATCTCACTTAGAGCACCTCACTTTGAAAAATGTCCCGGACACTGCTGTAATGTATACATCTATCCCTCTACTTCCCCCGAAAAAAAAGAATCACTCGGAAAACCCACATGCTGGATTACATACTTCAAAGCTTCTGGTTTTTCCTGTCCATTTACACTTTAAATTTTCCTTCCTTAAGTTACCTTCTGCCAGCTGTGACCAGTCAGGGAACCCCCAGGAAATAAACTGTGCACGTTTGTTGTCAAACACAGACATCCTTCACAACACCACAGGAGTTGTCTCAGCACAGCCAGGATGGTTTCCTGGCAGGGCTGCCCACAGCCACGTGGCTGATGGGGCTGGTGCTGCTCCAGTATCCCCAGTTACCTGGGCTGGCAGGGAGCAGCTCCTAGTAGGGATCTCTCAGACAGACAATGGAATCTGGGAGCCGTGTTCCGTGCACAGGAGCCCAATCCCAACTGCTCAGGAACTCCTGCACCATGGTGTGCATGGCAGAACAGCAGCTGCCATCTGTAACATGCTTTCTGTGAGCCCAGTTTTGTCAGGACACTGCACCTTCCCTCTGGGAGTCTGCAGAACTCCGCTGCACAGCACAGGGATTTAGCCCTGAAATAACCAAAATAACCCTTCGAGGACACACAAACCACACACTTCATGCACAGGTTGCACTGAAGGAAAATTCTGCAACTGTGTTCTGGACAGATAGGCCAGGCCTAAGAACCAAAGAGTTTTCAGATGAAGAGTCTGGATCCAAATCAGGACTGTTCTCAGCTGACTGCACAGGGCACAGCACCGCTCTGGGAGATCCCAGTGCTTGGGGTGCTGGAGATGGAACAGAGCCCCACATCCTGGGAGCCTTGGCTGCTCCTGCACCCCCTGAGCATGTCCTCTGCTCCTACAGCCACGGCACCTGAGGTACCTGTGAGCACCAGAGCGGCTTCTCCAGCCCTTGTCTGCATCCCACTAGGTCAGTGGTTAGTTGTATACTCACATGTCCCCTACACAGACAAGAAGACTACTGAAGGTTATTCCTCTGTGAAGTCTCAGGAGTTATTTCAAAAGAAGCAGCATTTTCACTGCATGGCCCAAAGATCACAGCCCCAGGTTGTTTGCAGTCTCCCATTACAGAGCAGTGCTGAACCACCCCAAGTATCAGGGGACAAGGGGACAGTGTCCCTTGCCTCCAGTAACATCACAATTTACTCTTTAGCAAATATTTTCTGGTGTTTGGGTAAGAATCCAAAACTCAGCCACATTCCTGCACTGAGGTACCACGGGTGTCTTGGGTGCAAGTGACCCCTCCACGTATAACCAATGTCCAGTCACTGGAAATTGGATTTTGATGGTGAATACAAGGGCTCCGAGCTTTTCAGGTGACCCTGAGTATCTGCTAATCTCATACTCTAGCTACAGCTTTTTTTTTTCCAGTTTCCTGATTAGTCAGACTGTGCCCCTCCCTCATATTAGTTAGAAAGCTTTTCTGTCAAAACTGTGAACAAGTAAATTAACTAAAGGAGAACTATGAGTAATCAAATCCTGAGGTCTGCAATTAATTAAATGAAATGGTGAGTCAGTGAACTGAAAAATGGTTTTATATTAAAACAAAACATTTAATTAAATTAACAGTCAACACATTGCAATTAATAATATTCAAAAGGAAAAATGAAACCTAGTTTAGCTGTGCCATACTATTTCAGTGTAACAGTCAAGCATTGTGCATTGGCTTGTTTATTATTTGCATTCAGAGCTGCTAAGGGTCAAGCATGCTGTGCTGAAACAGCAATGATGGAATATCTGGTACTATGAAATGTTAGTATGAGAGACCATATTGCAAACAGTGAAAATAATCCTGAAACCTTTGACAAATTAGGCTTTCCAAGACTGAAAAGGATATGCTCACTTTAATTAAAATTAATAAGTAAATACATATAATATACTTTACATTTTCAGAATGCCTGCAAAATTTTATTAATTAATTTAAAATGACGCTAGATAGTAAAGGCTTCTCTGCAGCTGAAATGAATCACTCTTGCTTAGTGATAAACAGGGAGGTAAAACTCAGCTACTACACAAAGGACAGTGAAACCAAATTCCTGGTAAGAGCAGTAAAATGCCCAGAGTCTTAAAGCAGTTTGGAGACGGGTCCAAACTCGAAAGTCTTGTTACTGCAGATGTTTTTCATGTTTGTGAACTGACTCAACCAGAAATGTAGGAAGGTTCAGCTCCAGCACGTGTCAAGTTTTCAATGGCTCTGCAAAGGTACCCTGGCTACCACGTGGGAATGGTCACAATAATCCATCAATGTGAATTGTCTGAGAGCCCCAAGGACGGAACTCGGTGAGTAACTGGTGAACAACTGGTGAGTAACTGGTGAGTAACTGGGCACTGCAGGCAGGGGATGGATTTTGGCGAGAACTCTGTCGTGGGCTGGGCTGTGGGAGCATCATCCCAGGACTGGGAGGGCACTTGGAGCCCAGGCTGAAATCCAGGACATCCACCTGACAGTGCCCAGCTGAAATGCAGCCAAGAAATGCATCCCAACGCTGGAGCTTCTTTCAGCTCTTCCTACACGCAGCCAGTTGTTCTGATATTACAACCATATTTCACAAATACATTCTTTCCCATTTTGCAACAGGAGAACACTCCAAATGACAGCAAGTATTGATTTTTAGAGTAGAAAATTTGAATTTCTGTATTTATCACACTGCATGATCAAGGCAAAAGAGAAAATAAAGACTCCTTGCTTTATCTGAACAGGGCTTGGAGCAGCCTGGGATAGTGGAAGGCGTCCCTACCCATGGCAGGGGGGGGAATGAGATGACCTTTAAGGTCTCTTCCAACCCAAACCAGTCTGAGATTCTTGGATTCTCTAGCCACATTGAGTTAAGCAAAGTTGAGAAACTACTGAAGATGATCCTTACCAAAACATTTCAGACAATACTTAAAAATCTGGAGTGGCCTAACATTTTTAAATACCACCACTTTAAAATGTCAAAAAAACATTATACTATGGCAAAAGAGTCCTACTGAGGGGGAAAAAATCCAAACAAATATTACTCATATATGTCAGGAATTGTGAGAAATTAATCTTTCACAAAGAAGCTCCAGTCAGCTTGAAAATGTCACAGTCTTTTCTTGAGGGACTTGATTCTCTGCTTTTGTGCAGTCCCTAAATATTCCCTAGGTAACTTCCCCTTCTGCAGCTGCTGGATAGGGACAGACTCACAGGCAGGTCTCTTCATCCCACAACCTCAGTTCCCACACAGGTCAAGGGATGCTCTATCATCACCCAGGCAGTGATGCTGGGGAAAACACTGATAATGTAATTTAAAGACTTTGCCAAATGCTCGAGGGATCAGAATTAGTGTTGCACAAATGTTTCTGACGGCTTGATTTTGCAATCCTGGTAATTTCTGTTTAACACACTGTGCTTGCTCGCCTTACTTTAAAATACAATTTCATGCAAAAATTCACATGAGCATAAACAAGATTAAAACCCCCAAACATCAGAACATCCCTGCCACTCTGTGGAACAAGTTACAGAAGCAACAGGTTGTCACTCTAATTTCACACATATTTGGACAGTAGCAAAAGTCCTGATTCTCACAAATCTGGGTGTCCACTTTAAACATGAGGAGAGTTCCAGATACTTTCATCCCATGTCTTTCTCTATTATTTAAGCTTCCCACCCCACTCATAACCTTTGTCCTGATCTTATCCTCCTGACATCCATCTGAAAGACTGGAAACATTTTTAATGTGAACATCTTCCTTCAAGTACTTGAGGCATTTCACATCCGCCATCCACATGAGGAGACGACAACCCAAGAGCTCTGAGATTTCCTGTCTAGACCCCAGGGTCTCAGTTTGAAGTACACAGAAATTTTAATCCCAGATATGTACCTAGATCTGTAAGATGAGCACTCCTGCTCAAGCTGATGCACAGCAAAACCCAGCTGTGCATTTTACAGTTGATTTCCTTCCCAAAAAGGCCACCTGCATCTCACGTCAAACTAAACTGCAGCTTCTCCTGTTGGAGGGAAATGGGAAAATCAGAACTTCAAAAAGCACTGAGAGGGTTACATTACTTTCTTTCCTTCATTCTTACAGTGGGTCTCGCGAGAATTGATTAATTTTGTGACATTTTCTGCTCTTCTTTACAATCTATGTCATGAGAATGATTTGTCAAGGCTGTAATGCGTAATACTTTTAGTATTCTGCACTACTGTGACCTTTACCTTCTTCTGTGTATTTGATTGACTGACCACCCCACTCTGGATGTACAGGTTTCAGAAGATGGAAGCACATGCCAGACACAGCAGCCATTGAATTAGCACTGAAAAAATCACAGTCCCTTGATAACTTTTACATTCTTCAGTGCAGATCTGATGCAGTTTTAGATGTGTCATTGAAACTTTTCGACACAAAGTGGAAACTTACAATATGGGGTGTATTTAAGCAGCGTTTTCAAACATCAAGAAGTGACAGATTCATGCACAAGGACTCTGATTTCACTAAGGATAAGACAAGTTAAACTAATGCTCATAATCACCCAAACTCTCAAACTATCTGCTTATGCTTTCATAATGCTGTCACGGAGTGAAGATTGCAATTCTATGAGATAAGGACTTGAAAAATTAAAAACTAAACCAGAAGCATGTTAAATTACCTCCCTGAGAGCAACACAAAATAAATTCCATTTACAGAAAAAAATATTAATTCCAAAGTGCTAAACATTCAGAAGTCACAGGAAAGAAGTGGGGGTTACCACCAGCATTTGCTTCTGCCTGCAGGACTTTCTTATCCATTTTAGAATATTCTTGGGTTCCTGGGAACCTAAGGTTATGTTATCAGTGTATTAAACCTAACAGTGCTCATATTCATCACCCACGTTCTGTTACTTCACTATAATCACAGAAGTCTGCACGTGCTGCCATCTGAAATCAGAATTTGCTGCTGTTTTCTTTTTTCTCCACATTTATTCCTTTCCCATTACGTCAATTTCTGTGGGTTTCAAGCACTTCTCCATAAGCAGTAATGACATGGAAATTGCCGAAGTTTTTGGAAGTCCTTTCAGCAAAGTACCAAAAAGTCTGAAAGCTTATCTGAAGTTGGCACAAATCTCTTGAGTTTGTAAAATTAATTGGGCTGGAAGGTCTTCTGAGAATAAGGATATCTTTGTGAGTGATTTCAAGCTATTTCCTACTTGTGGCTGGAAAATACCATACAAAAATATTTGTTTTGTATCAGATGACACATGGCAGCTACATCCCAGCCGTTTCAATCCACCAGTTTAAAATGCTGCATTTCGAGGATTTTAAGTGAATAGTGAGTTCCATAAACTCATCATGCTCCAGTATTTCACAAAAAACCTCACCACACCGCCAGGATCAGCACTGCTGGCAGAGACTGGATTATTAAGGTGTGGTTTGCATATTTGTAGAATCATCCCCTACATGCTGCTGCTTCCACAAAAGCCGTTTTCAAGACTCTGCCAGAACAGAAATGGAATGCTCTGATTACACACACAGCTCTTAGTTACTTAAGGCTGAGAAATCTGTGGCCAGTTCATAAAACCCACAAAAAAATTATGCTTATTTGAAGCACAATAACCTAAGCAGTGAAAAGAGAGAGCCCAGACACTCCTCTCCAAATGACATTTAATTAACACAACCTCAAAAGATTCAAGTTTGAAAGCAGCATCACTTAGGAACAAAAATTCCTGGAATATTCTTCTGAGACCTACAACCCCTTTGCAATTCTGGCTATTGAACTAAAGCAAAATATTAGTGCTTTGAGATCATTTGAAAACCCACAACTTACTCACAGTGAAAAATATTTGGGAATGGCATTAGGGGATCTCCAGCTTCAAGCACAACCTACCTCGTTTACAATTACTGCAATCGGACAAAAGACGTAGAATGTAGCGCACAAATGTAATTTTCTTGAATAGCCAACTCCCAAATGAATACTCCATTAATTGTTCAATGCAAAATAAAGTAACACTTGGGGGACCAGGGACATCTACCTCTTCAAATGAGGACCCCACCTACTGCCACATGATGAGCTCTTTATACACTTTTGGCTTAGCAAAACCTGTTGGGTTTCTGCTCTGTTTTTCATTTGAGGGAGTGGAAAACCACATTCCTCCAAGGCAGTCACAGCCTGATCTTCACACAGTGCTCAGGAAAGCAGCTTTTGCCACCAAGTCCCTCCCACCAGGGCTGGTTGTGCTAAGAAGGACCCCGTGGTGCCCCGGCACTCAGGGTATGAACCGCATGGTTCTCCTCTGGAAGAAGGAAATGAGATATTCTGGATGAGTTCCTTTCAGTTCCAGCAGGGTCTGGACAATCCAAAGGGCCTGAGGAAGGACAAGCTTCCATGCAATGCTCCAACTTGCACAGCAAATTCCTGTGGCAGGAGCTGCCCAGACGCCTCCCCAGAGCTGAGCTGGTGCTCTGGGCACCTCTGTGAGGAGGTGATGGATATGTGCAGTCCCAAAACCACACAGGGAAAATGAGGAGGCTGCTCACAGGCTGCAGAAACCAGGTTTAACTTCAGGGAATGTTCAGACCACAGGTAAAGAAACAAAAGAGCCCTATTTTCCTCTGAGGCATAAATGAATGACTATTGATCCCACAGCCAGAGTGTGAGGAATGTGATTATGGAGGAGTGGGTACCTTTACCTTCTTAAGCATTTTTTTACCTCTGATCATTCTGATCTCTCTGTTTTTCAGTTACTTTCCTACAGCTTTGCTGAAGCTTATTCATGCACATTTACTTGCACAAATAACACGGCAGACAAGTAATTCAGTCCCAATAGGTTAATATCACCTTTGTTTATGAAGTTATGCCAGAATAGCTATTTCCATTTTACGCTGTGCAAGGTAAAGAACATTTTTCAAAGCTAAGACACTGACTGGAAGCTTATTTTCTTGTTCCAGGTGCTGAATAAAAATAACACTTAGAAGATGAACTACACCATTTTTAAAATCTTAAAGGATGTGTCTCTACTCATTGGTCAAGCTGAATTAACTTGCAGCCTCCAAGCCAAATGCAGGCTCGAGGAGGAGAGGAATAATTTAGTTACTGAATTGAAACACTGAGTAATCTAAAATTATGCAAATATTCTCTTTGCCCTTGCAAATCTTTACATATGAACTCTACTGGTCTTTACTCCCGAGTTTGCACCAGTATAGCAGTTTCATTTCTTCTAGAACTATGGCAACAAACATTTTTAGCTCAGGTTTTGTGCAATTATGTCAGTAGTCAAAGTATGTTCAGATTTTAAAATAGATTTTAAAACTGAAATTAAATAAATTTACTTTAAAAATAAAACTGCATTTAATATAAACGATGGCCGAGATGTACTGAGATATTTTTATCCAATTCAGAAAAATACTGCAGGTATCTATTCATCCTGCTTTTCCAGTATTCTACATTATATAACTAACCACTTCAAGAATTCCTTTTACAATTATTGTACTCTGCAGTCCTCAACTACTTCTCAGTATTAATACTGTACTTTTTTGTAGCTATCTGTTTAGAGCTGAGAGATTTAAATGTACTTTAAGGCCTTTCCCACATTGCTAAGTTCAGTATTATATATTATTATAAAGTTATCTAGATAATATTCCCTCTAAGCATTTAGCTCCCTGTAAGCATTTAACTCTGATTTTACAAGCATAACATGCAAAACATGCCAATTTTGAAGTTCATTAAAAAGACAAATTCTGCTTCTTCTATAGATATTTCTTTTAAATAAATCTTTTCAGTATTTATCTACTATATCCTTTAACTGACATTTCCCTAACAGTAGCACGACATTGGCAAGAGTAGATCTAATAGACATTTATCAATTAGTATCTGAGCAGCTCAGTATGTTAAACACAAATCCTAACTGGAATTTTATTCCCCTGTATATTTTTAGGAACTGGTATGTATTTAAGAAAACCTACTCACTTCCCTTGGGCTCAGGATGGATATGAGACAGACTCCCCTAACGTGAATGAACTTACAGATGACCGAGAAACTTATTTATATTCTCTTCAGGAAATAAATAATTTGTCCTTATTTCTTTCAAAAAGCCACCAAACTGCTCATACTTGAGAAGAAAATTAACCTCTTTACAGATTAATCACTAGGCAGCTTTGACTGGTGAAGAGAAAATTGTATTACAAATGAACAGCTACCTGTTATCAAATTACAAGGCATTTTCATCAAAGGACCCAAAAATGCAGCACATTGACCAGTTAACATGTTTCCACTGACCTGGGGGGGTTTTTCCAGTTAACAGCTTCTGAAGAATGCTCCTTTTGATTCTTGTCTCTGACACAAAAGTGATTGTCCCATTTAGCCACTGCTCTATCACATACATCAGAGAATCCTATTTACTCACACGCTACTGGAACATTACAACACAATACTGTGATTGTCTCTGGAAGAAAATTCTAAAGATTGACTTTTTTCCCTTTTTTTTTTTTTTTTTGGAAAGGGAGTAAGATCAAAAGCTAACTTTAATAGATGTTTGACTAAGGTCACCCTCCTAGGAAATGGAACACTGAAGATGAAAGAGAACAAATAGATTTGGTTTTTGATCTCAGCCAAATGCATTTGGCATTGTTTAGCTTTTACAAAATACTTCAACTTTAGGTCATATCATGACTAAAAAGAATTGGTTGAAGGTTTCACTAGTTTGGTAAGACTTTAACAAGTACCAACATTTGGAAAAACATCTGAAGTATTTGGCCAGATTTTTTTCTTACTGGAATGACATCAGGTCAAGTCTAAATATCACTGTTAAGGCCAGATGTATATGAACAATTTTAAGAATATATTTTCCTAACCTTAGGCAGATTTAAGAACTACTATCCACTGGTGCTGTAAAATCAGGACACTGGTACTTCTAGCAAGAAATTCCAGGGGAAAGTGCAGAGCACTGAGAAAAGGTATTGGAATTATTCAATTAAAACATGCAACTGTGTCCCTAACCAAGAGCCCAGATCGGATCCTTCTCCCAAATTATTTCACAGTTCTCGGGGACATCCACACTTGTAATCTAAACAGGAGTAAGAGAGGAATGGATTACAATCTACAAACTATTACTTTCAAATCTGTCAGCAATAATGGTGTTTGCTAACTGAAGACAAGTTGCTTAATTAAGGAAAAAGATGAGATAACACTCATTAAAGCAATATGCTTAAATCATTACTATTGTTAGAAAAAATTAATTATCATTAGCCACCAGAAGAACTGCAGAAACCTCTAAACCACTTAGTAGGCTACACAGGCAAACTTTCCAAAGGAATTCCATGAGCCCTGACAAAAATCACCGATGGCAGGAAATGCCCCAAACCCGGGGTTCAAAACTGCCTTTTTAGAGTTTTGATGAAAATTAATGATTTGCACCATGAACTATATTACAATAAAAAATACTGCATCCAAGTTATGCAAACATTTGGCCTCAGAAACTCTACAGAAATTATATAAAGGGAAGAACTTCCTGCTCTTACTTTCAAATTATTCTATCACTGTATTACAGCAGTGATAAGGAGCTGATAAGGAGCTATTTCCTAAGACACAAAGCCAGGTATTTATCACCATTAAAGGAGATACTCCTGACCACAAGCCCTAAAAGTAAAGTAGGGAAGGAAGAGGTGATTCCCCACACACTTCTCTCAAGACCTTTCTCCAGGGCCACTTAAAACCCAGCCCAAAGACACCTCGGCCATTTGCTCTCCAGCCACAAATTTAACCACAGCAAGCAATTGGTTCTTTCCTTCTTTATACGCTTTATTTCTTAAAAAGGGAAAATATCTCAAACTTTCCCCTCTTTTGTTTTAGAAGGACATGGCCTATTACACCTTTTTCTGTTATTTATTACTTTCTGTACCACATTTCTGCTGCTGAGGCAGTAAGTGATTTGCTGAGCCCACCTGGGCACTGAGGATCTCTGCAGTCCAGAAACCCCACCCAGCTGAGCTCTGACCCTCCCAGGCACAGAACACCTGCTCCCAGCAATATTTTAGCTATGTCACTCTCAAATATTACAAATATGCACCTCCCTTTATTCACTAAACTTACTGGCAGGACCTCCCCTCGCACCACCAATAAACCTGGCTTGTTCCTCAGCACCTCAGTTCACTGTCACCGAAAATATTACACCCTCAGCCTTCAGATCCCGCCCAGCTTCAAGTGACAGGCAATACTGATCCACACTACTGCAAACCTGATGCTTAAAAATCCCTGCCTTAAACCAGAAGGATTAGTAATTGACAGAAAAATAATAAAACTCGAAGAAGAGAACTTGTTTTTACACCAACACAGAAAAGATGTTCATCAGTGTTAAAATACCTTGTTTTCAAGGACAGAAAACAAGGATGGAAGCCATGGAAGCAAGCTGGATATTATCTTAAGTGTCAACTTAATTTGAGAGAGGTTGCTATACGCCCTGCATGGAGAGGGTTGGGATTTTTAAATATTTATAATATATGTAAGGAAGTATATATGCTTTTGTTCTCTACAGTTTGTTGATCAACAAACACCCAATGTGGAATTCCTGCTTCTCCTCAGTTATATTTCTCCAGACACTGAAAATTTTTGATTCTTCCTGAAGCCAGGAATATTTTCACTTCTCTACCCTTGTGACATTAAGCTCACCAAAGTTCAATAAAAACTTCCTTTGTTTTAGCAGCTGAACATTTGCTATTCTGCATATCCCTTGAAGGATACAAAACCCTACAACATTAATGATACAGCACATTTAGGCATCACTAAAGCAGGTCTCATCCATTTCACTGTCCAGCAGCACAAATCTGCATCTTGCTTTTTACACATTTCCCAAAGAAGGTGTAAGTTTATCTATGTAGAGATTAAACTATGGAATTTTTGGTTACTGGCATTTCCAAAGAAACAAGGAATCAGAAAGCTTCTTTATATGGTATATTAGAAATGTGCTGAATGACAGGAAAAAATTATAATTAAATCAATTAGCAGAATGCTATACAAGTAATTTAGATGTATGGTAAACAAAGTTGTATCTTCAGTCTTCCAATTGTTCTGCTTGTAGGCTCAAGTTTCAAACTGTTTTGCTTCTTAAACAACAAAATAAGTAAATTCTTTATAATCTTTTGTGTCTGGTTCTGTGCAAAAAAGGAATTTATGAAAAAACAAGAATGTATTTATGGATAAATATTAACTTCTACCAAATAAAAACCAGAAGACTATAAAGCAAAAATTAAACAAAATAGTGCTTGATTAATTTGGTCCTTAGTAGGAATATAAAAAGACCAGCCTGTGGAGGATATCATAAGACTGATTTATATTACCAACACTGAACTATTGAGGTATCTGCTTATATATCACATTTTATAAGAGGCATCATGGGATCACACCATCTGGTATGGAGACATCAATAACTGCACCTTTTAAAAAATAACAGCCAGAGACCAAAAATGATCACTGCGAAGTTTTCCTTTGTTTTCTTTTTAACCATGGAAATTTCCCAGTGAAAAACAGGAGCACAGGAAGGTGCAGCAGGACTAAAGCCCAGCCCTGGAGGGGCACAGCGTTCCCACCCCAGTCTGATGCTGCTGCCCAGACCCTGCAGACAGGCAAGGGCAGACACATTTACTGAAGACCTCATTGCTTTGCTTTTGTCCAGATGATTAAATATTTTTGTCCTTGAGCAAAAATATTTAGTCTCCAGTTTTAAGTGCAGAAAACAAACTCCCAGCAGGAAATGAGTTATTTTTCCCTTCCTGAAAGAACTCGTAATATGATGAGCAAAACATCACCAATGATGTGACAAAATGGTATTTTAAACTGCAGAAATAACAAATCTATTAGGAATAATTCCCACCAGAAATCCTGGAAACTGGACAACCTACTGCCAGTTCTTGTTTTACGCAGCGAAAACAGAAAATTAAGAGGGAGATCTGCACACCTGGATTTTGAGTGGATTTAGTTGCAACTTCCAGTTGCACTCGCTCACAGGTGACTGTTTTACATCTTTTCTCTTCTATTTGGCCAAACCAAACAGAAGGCAAAGATGTAAAGATGTGCTGTCCCCTGACACATTAGGATTAATTATGGGGAAAAGTAAATGAGAACTATTTCATCTTCAAAGTGCTTTCCTAAGACATTAACATCTAATAACAGTATTAAAGTCACATTATAGGTCTTTAATCTGTGGCAGTAATAATGCTGTCTAGTTTCATAAAAATACCCATTAAAATAAATATTTTGGCTATCCACTTTTAGGAATTTGCAAAACTGTATTATTACCAAGTTGAAGACCCTTTGGGATAGTTTGCAGTACATTTTGAGAACAGCACTGCTGCAGTAACAGCAACTTGGTTCGCTTTCCTTGCTTACCCATGCTCTCCTAGAGAGGAATGAAACCTACCTTATCAGGATAATGTCAACACTTTTAAAAAGGAAACAAGCAATAAAAGTTGTCAGGTATCTTGAAATCAGTAACCAAGTAAGAAATCCTAACAAAGCAGAGCAGAGCTCAGGAATTCTGCACATCTCCTGCAAACCTTATCTGCACAGACAAGGCAGCACCCAGCTCACTCCTGAGATACTCCTTACCAAATTCTATTGGAATTCCAGCAGAGGGACCAACTGTATTTCCAAACTGTAATAAGCAAATTGCTGTTTCATGAATGTAATCTTTGAAGCAGGGGCCCTTCATGGCAAAGATTCCTGGCCCAATCAGAGTGACACAGGTTCTTGGGTTCCAACTCACCTGGCACTGCTGGAGGGACTCTGGATACTGACACGTTTCACAGAACAATTCACTGCTGAGGGTATTTACAAGTTAGTAAATAATGTTTATTGCTGTAAGAACTGCCCTTTTAATTTGCTGAGGAGTTTGAAAAGGCATCATAACTTCTTGCTGGGTTACATTTACAAAATTGAGTGTCAGCTTCCGAGTTTTGGAAGCTGTGATAGCTGAACGTGAACACATTCATCTGCAACGCTGCAGGCACAGCATTAGCCAATGAGAGATTCATTAATTAAGTTGTTTACCAAAAGTAAGAAACAAAACAAGCATATTTTTGCTGTTGGCTTCACAGAAAGTGCAATCAGCATTTTCAGAGTGCAAGGTAGTCTCTCTTTGTTTTTGGCTGGCTGACATTCTTTTGCCAACAATGTGTTACTGCTTGCTCTTTTTTTCAATTATTATTAAACTGAAATAACTGAAAGGCTTCCAAATAATATTCCAGCATTGTCTTAACACCACATGAAACACTCAGGACATGGAATTTCCCCTAATTTTGTTTTATAAACTCTCTGGCTCCTCTTTACCCCTTTTTCCCCACACAGCACCTTGGTACAGGGGCAGATGAGAAGCTGGATAATCTCAATTACAGGTGATGGCAGATGAGGTGAACCGGTACAAAGAACAATGTCTTTCATTTGAGATTTCTGCTCTTTATCTTTCTTGGAGAGATCATTCCTCCTGGCCTGGACTGGTGCATTTGATGAATGGGTCAGCAGCAAGGGTCTGTGTGAGCAAATGAATAAGATGCACATCCCATCCCTCACACCATAATGAAAATCTTTATGAGATGGGATTCATGCTTTGAGATGACCTAAGAATATGTTCCTGCTTTTTTACATATTCCAATTTAGTTATCCAGTAACAGCATGAAGTGCCAGCACCAACCATTCCTGAAAGCTGGGAAAGCAACTCACACATGGGTGGTGCTACTTTAGGCAGATATTTAATATTAAATTAATTTTAAAAACCCCACAGAACAGCAGGAAGACAGACTTTTTTAATCGTAAGTGTTACAATCATCTTTTTGAAGCAACACAGCTGCTGCCAAAAAAGCTAAAGATGGAATTTCATGGGCAAAAAACTATCTAAATTACCAGAACTTGCTCAGTCCTATCTTTTTTTTCCCTTAATTAGCATGTAATGAGACCACAGAACCAATCCACAAGAAATATCTGTCTACATCTGAGAGCAAAGGATGACGTTATTTATGCTCAAATCACCTGCACCCATACCCACACCTCTGTGTGCCAGAAATGACCATATTTACCACAGGTGGGATCTTCTGTCTCTAAACCTCACTCCTGCAAATTTGCTATTAATGATAAACTGTAGAAAAAGTTGCAAAGTTCCCCATGACATCTTTTGAGAAGGATCAAGGTGAGTCTCACAAACTTCTCGTTAGAGCTGTTACAGACGTTCCCCTCAAAACAGTTTGTTATCACAAAAAGAAGTATTTCAGAAGTTCTTGGTGAGTTTTTCATTGAAGTTTAGTACCTCAAAAAGCTGTTGGTTGGATCATTTAGTGAGATGAACTGAAAATTATTCAGGAAAACCATTCACTTTCTTTGCTCAACCCTTGTTGAGTTTGCTGAAGCTTGTGTTTCCTCAGCGAGGCCATTTACTGATATAAATGGTATTTAGCAGGTAGAGATTCATTCCTTCATTCTCTCTTTTTCATGATGGAAAAGAACCGAATTTTCTTTCAATTATTAAAAGCCAAGAATAATGACACTCAAAAGAAGGTGAAAAAGTACAACAAAAATATGCATCAACTGTTATGGTCTGGACAATGAAATACAAAAATATGATGAAGAATATACACAATCAGCACATAATTTATTGATTGCCCCTTCTCCAATGAAGGGCCATCAGCTAGTTTAAAAGTAAAATTACATACTAAAATAACAGCAGAGAGAGATAAAAATTATGAGGGTCATGCAAGGGGAAAAAGATGTATCTTCAGCAAAGATTTTTAAATGAGATGGAGAGTCAATGAGGCAGAGAAATACAGAAAAGCCCTTCCGTGCCAGAAAGAATTGCAGAAAAACAGGTTCTTTTAGCATTAGTCGTGAAATGTGGAGTGGCAGCATGGGAAAGGAAACTAAAAAAGCAAAGCAGACACTCCTGAAATAAACTGCCCTAATCCTGCTTTTTAGGATGCCTATTAATTACATTAGCATAATGGAAGTTGTCTGAAAGGCCATACAAAACGAGAAGAAAATAAATGACTTGTGCTAACAAATGTGCTCACAAGTTACATGACGGCTAACACGAGTTTAAATTGTACCTAAGTCATGGAGAGCATCGCCCAGCTCTCCCTGAGCTTTGCAGTCCTCCTGCCCAAATCCCAATCCCTGCCCTGCTTCCTGCAGAGCAATTCCACAGCAAGTTTTGCTGCTACCAACATCACTGATGCCACTTCTGCTCCTGTGTCAGGGACCTGCACGTTCCTGGTCACCGGGCCCAGCTGCTCCCAGCTTGGTGCACTCAGGGTCGAGGGAGGAAAAAAGGCAACAGGTGAAAGAAAAATGGCAAGTGCTTGACCACAGAAATAAAGTTCAACGGATTTGCAGCAGTAGGCAGAAAGCTGAACATAAACAGCAAAACAGAAAGGTCATTTTTTATCAGCACAAATAAATAATTGCCGGGACAATTTACTGGGTGTGGGACAAATTCCCCATCAGCTGAATTTTTGAGCTGGGCCTGGATGTGCTCCTCAGATGCTGCTGGGAAGTGCAGGCTTCTCCCAGGCGAAATCTCACAGCCCTGATGACGCAGGAGGCCTTTACACATGGTCACTGTGGTCCTCTAACACACTTCTGTCTGCTCAAGTGTGCAACCCATGAGCAGTGCAGGTCCACAGGCTGCCCCCTGCACTGCAAATCTATCCCCCAGAGCGTAGAATTCCTTGTGGGAGAGTCAGAATCATTCCTTAGAATATGGCACAACTTGTGTACCATGGATGTAAACAGACTGTTTACCTCAATAACTACATATGCAGATGGTTATTTTATGGTTTTAGTATTTTCGTAAAATACAAACTTCTAAGAAAAATTATCCTAATGCTCTGTCCATGTAGTTGCACGTGTCCTCTCCAAACATATCTGTTCTCTAGAAAAACACACCTAGAACAGCCAAGAGGGTTTAAAGCTGTGCCCCAATGGCTGGTTTATATAAAATGTATTAATAAATTTAACTGTGTCTCATATGGAATTCAAGTTGTGTCCTTGAGGTTATTTTAATGTACTTTGAGCCGGACTCTGATGCTGCTGGTGAATCACCAACTGAGGGAGGTGATGTTCCGCATCCAGGGCTCATCCCCTGGATGTGCCCACGGCACCTCCCGTGCCCGTGTCCCGCAGGATCTCGCACTCCCTCTGACCCAGCAGCCGCTGCCCCTTGGTGCCCTGACAGGGCACGTCAGGATGATCCCGAGTGGGACTGGTGGTGTTAAAGAGAGCACAGTTCCACAGCCACCACCACCCCTCCCGTCCCAGTGGGGCTGAGCAGAGCTCCCCTTCCGGGGGATGAGTGACCACAGCAGCTCTTTGGCGCCAGCCCATTGCACTCCATCACTCTGTGAACTCTGGCACTGCTGAGGGCACAGAACTGTCCAGGCCATCTCCACACGGAGTGGGAGAAGCCTCCTCATCCAAAGCTCCATCCTGAGACACACGAGGCTCAGCCCCGCACAGTTACACCCCACACGCTCCAGGTGTACTAAACAAGAATGAATTCTGTTTCTAGAGAGCTACCAAACTAGAGCAGAACGTTGTACTGATTTATATGTAACTTTTCATAACAATACCCTTGCAGATGTATTTGAAGAACAGGCAAGGACAATACCAAACTGTTTTCAAATATTGCTCAGATGTTTTTCCTTCAATTGTCAAGTGCAACGAAATAAAAAACACAAATTATTCAACTGGGAAATGGTATTTAAATCTAAGACTTTCTCTGGCTGTTAAAACACTTCAGCCCAAGCTACACTGCAGAGCAGTTCCCTAACCTGCACAATTTTGATGCAAATTCAGCTGAAGCTGCTGTGCCAGAGCTGCTGTGAGCCTGCCCCAGCCCTGCTGAGGCTCTGAGAGCGTGGCCACAGGGATGGCAGTGGAGGCCCAGGACTGCATTAGCCAGGCTGTGAGCAGCTGATGAGCTGTGCTGATTCATTTCCAGGGAGATCTACTTGGAGATGATTGGGTTTCAATCCTTGACCTACAGAATTTTAAGCATCACTTCACTCATATTAGAGATTTTGTATATAGACAAAAATACAGATTATGGGTGACTTCTAAATCAGGAGCAAAGAAAGTCCTTTACAGTCAAGATTATTTATTTTACTGAAGATTTGTTTAACAACAAAAATTTAAAAAAAATCCTTCCCAACTCAACTGTAAATTAAGTTTAAAGCTGGTAGAACTGATTGTTAAGTACAAAAATAACTGAAGCGGGAATGGGTAGCAGAGTTTAAGCATAGTTATAGTCAGACACCAACAGTGTCTCCTATGAGTTCTTCTATCAGAAATAAAAACCTGCCATTTCACATGTTCAGTCTACTCCTCTCTCCTGCTTCTTTTAGTTAACAGCTCCTACTTTGTTTGATGGAAAAAGCCTAAAAGAGAAACCCTAAAATGATAAATTACCATTAAATTAAGGAGAAATTACAGCACCACAAGAAATCTACTGAATGGCTGAGGTTGGACAGGACCTCTGGAGATCATGTAAGCCCAACACTCCCCTTTGAGGAAGGATAACCTGGAGCAGATTTCCCAGGACAGTGTCCAGATGAGCCTCAGCATGTGCAAGGATGGAGATTTCACCCCACTGGGAGCTTCAGGGTTCACCCATCCCTCGCAGCCAGCTGCAATTGTGGTGTTGCCCAGCTCTCCTTGGGAAAACATCGCTTGCCCCAGGGCTGATTACTCAGTCAAACTAAAAATCAGCATTGAAAGTAGGCAAAACTATAAATACTATAAATAAGGAAGAGCCACGTTTATGCAGAAAAAAGCGCTTTGGTTTAGCTAATGAGCACTAACAGAAAAACAAAGAGTATGGAGAGTATTCTACCAGATCTCACCTGTACTAAAAGCATTAATTCAGTTCTAAACATCTGCCTGTCTCTACACTACACCAAAAAAAATGCAGATTTCTTGTGGAACATGTGAGGAAGAACACAATCCCTCTAACTGAGCCATCACTGCCTTCATCTCTGTCACCAGCTCTGTCACCTTTATGATGACAGGAGAGCACAATCCCAGAACCTGTGCTTTGTCTTCTCAAAGTCAACCTTTAAAGTTAATCCTTCCTCTGCTCAGAACAATTAAAAAATCCCTACAGTTGTAACTTCAGACATATTTGTTAGCAATTGTTATCCAATGAGCACATTCCAGGCATTTATTTTCCTTTCCCAGAAGAAAGTTCCTCAAGTACATGAATATTGTACACAAATGGTTTAGGCGACAGCAGAAAATCAAACTCACCCTTCGTTAATAACCACTGGGTTCAAATAACACCACTTTTCTTTTTTTGTTTCAAGTATGAGTTTTTACATGATAAAATAGGTCATTTAATTTCATGCACTTGAGCTGTGATTACAGTGCACTAACTTGCTCTTATCCTTACTATCACATCCCTAAATCAGTGACAGTGCTAAGAGCACATCATGCAAACAAACCAGGGAGGCTGCCCAACAGCCAGAAACCAAACTAAGGAAACCTGGCAATACTTAAATATCAGGTTTGAGTTTGCTGATAGACTGCCATGATTGCTCAAAAGGAAATCAAAATAATTATCAGAAAATACTATCTTGGGATCAAATAAGAATATTTGTTATAAAACTTATTTCTCATGCATTTGTACAGACTAATTTTTAAAAAAAAAGGTTTTAAGCCCACAAAAAGAGAAATGGAAGGAAAACAGATTTCATTGTAACTGAGGTCGTAAGAGCCACCTTGCATTTATGACCCCTGTGTGGTATTTCAGGTTAAGAGCTCCAAACTTTGTGTTTCACTTGGAAAAGACACAAGCCCTGTTTGCTCCCTGCACCTCGGTGCATTTATGAGACAGAAATTCATGCAGAAAAACAACCTGGCCTAGGAAAGGCACACCTGGGGAGGAGGAGGAGAAACAGCAACAGGAGGTTGTCACAACTGTACCTCCAGTCCCTTCAGCTTCACACATGATTGTTGCAGCTTCAAGATTCCATGTTACATCTTTAATTGTGGGCATTTAGCAGACTGCCTCTTATTATTAAGATACCGCTGAATTTTACTGTCAATGTGGCCACAGGACAAGGCTAATAATTACCAGCACCAGAAGCAGCTTGTGGTTTTATATTACATTGAGGTAAATTACACTGGAATTAGAGTGGATTACTTTCATCAAATGGGGAATAAGCTGTTAATTAACTCCCTGCTGTAGCAATCTTTTTCTGAGCTTGCAACTGTTATTAGCTCTAGATTAAACTGTTGAATTAATTTCCCACTTACTTACTATTTCAAGAGTTTTTAATTTACCTGGCAGCAGTTTTAATGGGAAATTGTATTAGTGAGCATAAATTGTTTTTGGGAAGGGTAAACAGTTTGTGATAATGTTTATTAAGTCGTTTTGTTTGAGCAAAAATATAATTGCAGTTTTAATTAGTGCATGGTTGTTGGAGTATTAGGTTTGAGATTACATTATGGCATTCTGAGAAAACAATCGCCCAGGTAATCCCAGCATTTATGAGTGAGAGCAAAGGGAAAAGCTGTGTCAACACTGCCCCGACCCTGGGGGTGCACACACACACACACACACACTCACTCAAATTCACCCAAATACACACAAACACATCATCACAAGGGTCAAGCACGTTCAGCAAAGGGCCAGGTGGTCTCTGAGCTCTCTGTTGCCCTGCTCCAGTCTCGCCACTGCTGTCCCCACTCACCACGTCCCCTGTATTGTCCTCACTATATAAATTCCCTCCTCATGAAGGATTTGTAGGAATTAGACACAGAAGACACAATTCAGCTCAAAAGTGACCTGGAAAAGGAAACTTACCTGGGTCAACCCACAGCCCCATCTCCAGGTGCTGAACTGGGCAACCCACAGGCTGCCAAGAACATCTTCTGATAATGGCTGTGGCTGGAAAACCATGATCTAGCAACAAATATGGGTGTAAGCAACTCCATCACAGCCTAAAACCAGCCATAAACACACAACACAATTAACATTTGTTCTTGGGGTTTGTTTCCCTCCATCAGCACTTTTTCCCCGTGCTGCGTTCGAGGTGTGGTCAATGTTAGAAGCCATTAAATGTTCTTCAAAAACTCTGTAATATGCCTCTTTTTAATCCAAACATTAACATAAAAATGTTCAACTGAAGTTTATTCAATTAATTTTGGTTCTCAATTTATAAAGATTTTACTATTCATGCAAAGGAAAATGAGAATTAAGATGCAATGTGCTGACATGGAGTGGAGTTTTACAGCCTTTTTAATACAGATGTAATTTTAAAAATAATAGGTTTAAAATAGTAAAAAACCAGAAACTAATAGTTTTGCTAAATTACCTTTTTATTACATGGTTTCAATTAGCATTCCCTCATCCTCCCACCCAACATGCAGATTGTTCTCTCTTTGCTCTGAAAGAAATTATGGGATGATAGAAGCACAGAAGATACTTCAACCGAATGTAAGAGCCTCAATTGAAAACACAAGTACACACCATTCCCAGAATGATTTGTTACAGCAAATTCTATAAAAGTTAACAGTTCTTAAAGATGTATATAACTTATGGAGCATGGTTCTTGCATATGGTAATAGATTATCCCACTAAACTCATCGGTTATTACATTTAATATGCACTATGCTAAAAATTACAAACAATAAAACGCTTTCATCCTGACTGTGGTTTTTCATGTCTTTGAAGCCATCAGAAAGCTGTGGTGGTTTTAGTTAAGGTATTACTCTACAGCATGAGGAAAATGTTACACTGCAGGTGCAGGGAAGATTTAATCCACATGTTGTGAGGTTCTGTATGGATATAAACAGTGGATTAATCCTTGGGTCCCTTCACTTCTGACTCTCCCAGTCAGAAGAAAAATGGCCTAATTCTGAAATTGTATGGTTCCCTGTATTGTCAACACCTTTTATTTCATCTCCAGAAGGTTCTGTGAGACAGCTCAACTGATCATCATTTCATCATCATTTATAAAAGTAAAGATCACAAAATAGATAGGAATATCCATATTGAGAGAAAGAACAGAGGTCACTGCTGCAGACGTGGATGAACCCAGCCCTATAAAACGCACTCAGCCTTTCCTGCAGGACTGTCACAACACTGACCAACCACAAGATTGAGCTCAGGCAGCTCACGTAATTCAAGTGAACAGTGTCACAGAGAAGAGATTCAAACCCTGTTCAAGAATGCTTTAAACACCTAAAATCGAATTTCAAGGTGGTCTAACAAGACCAAATTTAATACCTACTTGAGTACATCAAGTATTAATTCTCTTCTCTGACTTAATGAGCACAGCTTTTAATGCTTGCAGTTTGGTAGCTAAAGTTCATGTTTGGAAACTCCAAATACCTTCTCAATACCTTTTTTAATTACCCTCCTCTTATGGCAAAAATATTTACCCTAACAAAATCAATTTTATTTCCAGAAAGGCTGCAATATAAGCACACTGATACATAAAACTATAGGGCTTACGACTTCCACAAAGAAATCTATTTGTCACTTCCTGTTCTATGTTCTCAAACAGGGAAGGACATTTATGGTAAAGGATGCTCAGAAAAAGGGAGCCTGTGACCACAACAGAGCAGAACTAGAACCCATTTCCAAACCCACCTTACTAAGGGATTCAATCCATGTAACTTTTAAACATCTCTTTTGTTGATTGTTTTAAGGAAAGGGAATAACCTAATTAAAGCAAATACCTGAAAGATTTCTTTGGAGAACTTTCTGTTTCTCAATCAGCAATATGTATCATTTGTAGTATCTTTGTATCTTACACTCCATGATGGCATTCCCTAAAAAGGATATTTGTCAAATAAAAACCTGTCAGGCTACAGTAGATCTGTGTTAAGATTAGCTCCCTATTCCATGCCAGATCCATCGACCTGAATCTGCTTGACATAACTATTACAGGACAGAAGTTAAGAACATGAGCAAGTTCAATCACTCTGTCCAGAATACAAAACCAGAGCAGTTAGATGAAAAAGTTTTCATTTCTTTTTCTACAAACCTCATAGAATAGAAATCTATTGAGAGATTTATGGGGATCTGTAGGGCTCAATTTGATATGATGTTTTTTAGGTACGTACAAACACACACCAATCAATGGAAATCAGCACAAATCTTCCTGCTAAGCCAGACAGCAATTTTATAGTTGTGATTCTTATGTCTAAAAGCAGCAAATTTTAGACAGATGTATGAAACACCAGCTGAACACGGCTTAGAACCAGAGCTAAAACCAGCCATTCATTCACAGGAGATATAAATAGCAGTAAACACCGTGGATTTGAGGAGTCCTGAGCTTTGCAAACTTTGTCTGTGTTTCATCAGGAAAAAAACCAAAGTTCTTAAATCTGGAAAAAAAGAACTCTATTAAAAGCACACATACGCTACTAAAACTGAATTTAACAATACTGAGAAGGTGGGAACAAAGGGACCACTAACAACATAAAAATCTTTAAAGAGGGTAACAAGAAACAAAGGTTCAAACGTTCTCAGCACGTTCACCCACATACACAGGTCCTGTGTGTGCCACACGCTCTCCCCGTGCATTAGGACTGTCTCCAGGTGGATTTTCAGGCACAGGGAGAGGATGCACGGAAGGACACGTTCTCTGAGGAGGTGCAGCAGAGCTTCCCCCCTCTCCAGGACAGCTGGGGATCAGCACAGCCAGGAAGGGCTCCTGTGACAGGCGGTGACAGCGCGGAGCCAGCGCGCCGCAGCCCCGGCTCGGCACGAGCCCTGTTGTGTCTGAGGCAGGTACGCTGTAAAATTTCAATGATGCCTTTAAATTCTAATGGTTTCAAGCTGCTGTAAACTTCTGCAGCCATCAAAAATAATCTGTCATGGGACTAAGGGGTACGAACATCATGTCAGAGCCACTCTGCTGTTAGATTTATTGGAGGGTAAAGCATGTCATTTATGCATCAACTCACAGGAGAAAAAAGCAATCCCTATGAAGTCAATCTAATAATAGACTGGAAAGCAATGATTACTGTTTCATGTGCAGCAGCTATTTGTAGCAGAAGTTGGCCTAATTCAGCAGGCCTTGCCTGTCAGAGCTCTGGGATTAGCAAGTGTTTAGATGAAAATCTATCGGGAAACATCAAGAAATGGTTTAATGAAGAACAAAAGTCTTCATTGTTACATTTAATATTCGCTGAAACTTTTCCATTTGCACCACTACGTTACTAAAAAGCTTACTGGAAGTGACATCCCAAATAGAATACAAATGTTGAGGGACTGCAGCTTCAATTAATCTACCACAGTTCTCTGAAATTTCACTGCAAGAATCTGCTCTCACTTTTCTCCTGTAGGCGGAATGCCCTGAAATTGAGTGCAAGAATTTTTTAAAGACATGACTAATAATCATGGCCTCACTGTACTACACACATTTTCTGCCATCTAAATATTTTATATCTATTGACTAATCAACCTCGTCAGTCCCCACATGGCACAATACAACTGCTGGCATCATTCTGGAGGAGTGGAAGCAGGATGACAGACACCTGCCAGTCAGAACCCAAACACAGAAATGGCACGAGGGGAACGGGGCACCAGAAGATGCCAAGTGAGTCCCCAGACCATCCCTGTGCCAGGAGCCAGACACCTTGGAGTGCCTTAAACATTCTCACTTCTTGAAACTAATAAAAAAAAAAAATAATAAATCTCAAATCCCTTCATTAGGTTGAAGTTCTAATGTTAACTAACCCTGGGGAAGAGGCTGCCTTTCATCTTCCTTCATCCATTAAGTAAAATTAAAACTAACCCAGTGAAGATATTTCAATTCCCTTTCACTTAAAGACACTGTTCATCATAACACTGTATTCAACACAATGAATGTCTCCAATGGAGAAAGGAAGACATTCCTACCTAAAGGAAAAATCAGGAGTTAATCTGATTAATACATACATTGCACAGCTAATTCTCTCCAATGAAATGCCCAGCAAAGAATGAAAAAGAATAGAGAAAATCAGCCACTCCAGTGTACTTTCATGTGAATGTAGGAGACACTGAGGGAACATTTAGCTGCAGCACAAGTTCACACCCTCCACCACAAAATGACACAACCAGCAGTAAAGCATCAGCAGCACTTGGTGTTTCTTCTAGATGTGCAGAAATAGGCAAACACAGATAACTCCACTGAAGTAAATATTAATGTGGTTACAAGCCTGGACAGCAAGATCAGTGTCAACCTACTCTAGCTCATCAATTTAACTCATGCATCTTCAGAGCCACAGTTCAACCAAGATCAACCAGCACTGCATACCTTCTGCACTTCAGAAAGTTTCATTTTAATCTGAGATTTAATATAAAAGCTAAGAGAAAGTTACTGTGTTTTATTCCAACTGCTTGATGAAATTCATTTTGGTAGCTTCTTTTAGACACACAAACCCAATTTCTTCTATTCTGTTTCATAAAATGAACACACAAACTTGAAAAAAAATTAAAGGTGAGGCTGAAACGGTTCAAAGTTTCTTGAGCAGGTTTTAAAAGGGATGGTTATGGACACTTCGTATTTGTGAAAAGTAATTCCAGCATAATATTTAACTGCTCCCCCAATCACAGTTGAATGGCATCCCAGAAAATCCACCGCAAAATTTCCATTTGTAACTTCACAGATGTGTAAGACCAGAATTTGATGATGCAGATGGTGCAAGTATTGCAGTTGTATTACTGGCTATCACCTAGCAAAAATACATGGGTGATAACATTAAATGTCACAGTTCACCCATTATTTGGAGACCAATATGATCTTCTTGAGCTGTAGAACAGGAAAACAGAAAGTTGGCTCCATACCAAGGCCAGCCAGTTCCTCAATTAACACAGTGGTTAATCATCTTAGCCTTGAAAAATACACAGGCAGCAAATCCCAAAACTAACCCATATTTTACTGTCTACTAAACTGTTTTGATCTCAGTGTCATTTTCACTGTATCAGCACAGAGGTTCTACAGGGACATCACACAAACACAGCTTCAGACCCGCGCTGCTCCAGAGATCAGAACCAAAACACCTGTCTGACCATTCCTCCTCAGATTCCTGACCCCTGGCAGACCATCTCTGGATCTCGAGAGCTTTGCTGTACTTTCATGGATGAGATTTCTCTCTCATCCCAACCCTTCCCAATCCTCCTCTTCTTCCAGGTGGCACAGACAGGCCTGGGCTGAGCACAGGAAACCCACCCAAAGCGACCCCAGGATTTATTGCTTCCATCTCTTTTGTACCACTCCTTCTCTTTATTGCCTGGAAATAAACACTAACTTTAAAGGGAAAGAAAAAAGGTCATGGAGCAGCTTCTAGGATGGCTCTGCTTTTCCAATCAGGAGCTGGGTGCAGAGGATTTTGGAGTGGGCCACAGTACGGGAATGGCTCAGCTAATTGAGGGCAACCTCAAGGTCAACACAAATTGTGGTGTAGACATAAAAGTCAAGGGCAAAAAAATAAAAGAGGAAAGGCAGAGTAATATGATGCAAGGAAAAATGGAGATCAGGAGAGACATAACACAACAGAAAGGGAAGGATGGGTCCCTATCAATGGGCAAAAAACTCTTCCCAGGATATTTTCTTGAGTGCCATCTACAGCGAAAACTTGCCACAAAGGAATAAAAATTCTCAACAGGATTAGGACTCATGCTTAGCTAATGTAGACTGATAAGCTACTCTGAAGAAATATTATCTGTAATTAAAATTTGTAATGAACCAGTTCCCAAACAGGAAGACCAAAACAAATCATGGTGCATTTCCTTGACGTTTAATAGGTTTGAAAGAGAGATTCTGCTGACGAGTTTTCGGCGATCTAACCCAGCTACAAACACAAAATAGCCCTCTGAAGCTTTACACTGACTAATCTAATGAATTTCAGGACAAAAACTCGAAATCAATATATCCATATATTACACAGGACAAGGGAAGTACTAAACCCACCAGGGCAGAGCCCTCCGAATTGCCACTGTGAGATGGCAAAGCTTTCTGGGTCAGCTGAATTTGAGTAATAGGGTGTTCTTAGCCCAAATAACCTATTGACTTCCATACCTAACAAAATGGAGAGGCTCTTTCAAGTGCCTCCTAGATTTAGCAGCTGTTGCTCTGACACTGTCAGCAACGCATCCATCTTAATCACCGTATGAGCCTTTCAACTTTCCTTTCTTTTCCCTCCTTCCACCCATCAGCTCCAAGCTCCGTGTGACCAGGAGTTGAAGAAACCTCTCTAGCCTCTCCTGCTAGATGCCTCTTTGTTTCAGCATCTGACACACGTGCATGTACCAATTGTTGTCCTGCACATACAGGAAGCCTATATTTGGATGCCTATGGGAGGTGCCTTCAGGCTGTTTTTTGCTTTGCTGCTCTGAAGCACTCTGCTGCAGCAACTCCCTTGTAACTTGCCTTGCCCATCACCACAGGCACTTTACTTTTTATCCTCATTATTCTTTTTGATTTTTCTTCGCTTGAAATAAAAGACTCCATATGTTTTGCTCTTCTTCTATTGGAAGATGTTAATGCTGTGTACCAGAGGGCACAGTCAGATGAGGGACTGCCATTTGGACAGAATTATACACCCAATTACTGCCTAGGGTATATCACCTGTATGAGTGCTTTGAGCAGATCTCAGCTCTGTTTCTGCCAGAATTGAAGGCAATATTTTACTGCTGGAAAACAATATTCAGTGCTTTCCAAAGGAGTATTTTTTCTGTCAAAGTCATTCAAATTAACTAGTACTTAATGGCCTACAATTCACTGCAGATATATTTCTAGTTCTTAAAAATGTGACCCATCTGAATTGTAAGTGCTTTTAAAACAACAGCTCAGCCATATGCACTTTTAGTTAATTTTAAACCATATTCAAACTCTCCTCATTTGAGTTCTCATCTGAAAAAATGAACTATTACTTTAAATGTAGAGATCATAACAGAGTCAGGAGTACCTTAAAAAGAAACCAGTCCTGTTTCACCAGCAAGGCATGAGAAGGCTGCACATCTGAAACAGCTTTGGTGTACTGGGTAATTCACATTCACTGAGTGGATTAGCTGAAATAAGCATAATAAATGAAAGAGAATAAAATAAAAAACAATTTCACACTAAGGGAAGGCTTGACTTATAGGAAGTGGCAGCTCTGATGGCCCAAGGCATAGAATTAGTTTTGCCACTCGATAATTTGACTGATTCACTCGAGTGGCCAGAAAAGGACATTTTCTGCCTGATTTCAGTGTAATCAAGTCACCTGCTCTGTGACGACTGCCAGGGCCAAGCCCAGCGCACCCGCAGCACCAGGACCAGCCTTCCTGCTCATGTGAGATCCAGCTACAGCTGCACATTTGCCTATTTTCATCTGAAACCACACAAGCACCATGAAAATAACCTGCTCCATTCAGTCCCTTATTTACAGAGAGCTTGGGGCTACTGCTGGGATGTTCTCTCAGTTCTGCTGCATATCCCAGCAAAGAGCCTTTGCTTCTTTTTTAACAAAGGAGGTGTCAAGAGGCAGAGACAGAAAACAAAGTCCAAGTGACTAGAAACATATACATTTTTTCTTAATTAGGAATGATTACAAAATTCTTTATAAACAATTACAGCAGATTCTATATTAAAATTATGAAACATCTGTTAAATGTAATTTTCCTCCTCACACATCTTATATAAAAAGACTGTAATAAACAGGCAGAGATTTGGGAACACATCTAAACAACCTGCATGACATGATGTCAGTTTTATTCCTCCTTTGCTGAACTGGGGTCAGGCTGGTAAATGTAATATATGTGCTCATCTTTAAGCACATGGCCAGTTTCCCTGGTTATTATTTACAGCTAACCTTTCAGGGTAATGACTGTGTACTGCATGTCAAAGGAACAAAATTTTATACTGCTATTGAAGAGAGTATTTTCTTCCTTTTATGCAAATATTAGATTCAGACTGCCCCAGTCAGGAGAGATAATCCACTTAGAAATATTATTATTATTAAAGCACATCCAATCAATATGCAAATGCAAAAAACCAGTAATTAAGCATTTTATTTTTTACAATTGTTCAACAGTAAAAACAAAGATGCAATGTGCATCAAAATGATTTAACATTTTATAACCAATGTTCTACTTGACATATGTTAGAGCATGATTCATCTACATTTTTCAGAATCAAAGTCCACGATCTGGCAAACTAATTCTGTTAATAAGATGAAAAGGTGACCTTGCTTAATTTAATAAGTCTGTGTAGAAATACTCTTTCAACATGTTAAAGAATTACAAAAAGGTTATCATAGCTTGCTTTCATGGGAAAGTACTCTACCTTTTCCAGCTCATTTCTCAGGCTTTTACTGTAATTCATTAGATTACATAAAAACAATGTAGATCATTATATTTTAATAAAGGCTTTCCTTTCCTAATAAAATGTCTGTCATTTATATTCAGAGGTGTATTATATAAAATGCTTCTCTTTCTGAAGTAAAGCTTTTCATATTCAAGTCACAGGAGGTTGGTAGCTGCAGGAATTTCTATTTTTTTTGTAAAGGATTTTCAGGATGAATTTGGTTCTTAGACCGAATCCTCCAGAACTGCAGCCCTACATTTATCTTTCAAACAGGTACAATCCAGGATCAGCAACACCACTTGCCACCAGCACACCAAGAGGCCTCTCTGCTCAGCAGAGGATGGTGCACAATACTACACTCATTAAATCTGCTCGTTTTGTTTTACACCAATTAATTACACAACTAAACTATACAACTATACAACTTGTATAAAACTACACAACTGAAATAGTTTATACAACATAAATACATTTCCAGTGAAATCCTGCTATGGTCCCAGTCACTTAATGAGAGCGATCAGGCAATGAACCTGTTCTAGTTATTCTTGCTTCCAAATAAAAATGTGCACCTCTTCAGACTGCTCAGGAAGAGGTGTTTCCTGCTCATCACAAATCCTAATTTGTTGCCAGCCCTTGGCATCACGTTTTACTGCTCGGGAAGGGCTGAGAGAAGAGCACATTCTTCCTGTGCAGGAGGAGACACCACCCCAGTCAAGGTGTGATCCTGGGATCAGGCACCGACTGCACACGCAATTTTCCAAAAGAATCCTTACAGAACCTGTCCTCCAAAACTCTGTGGGAAGTAGGAAAACACTTCTGTTTAAGACACCAAGCAATCCAAGACAAATCAATGGGATCATTTGATTGCCTGATCTTAAATCACACTGAAGCATTTCCCTCGGGTAGGACTCCAGGACTGCAGGACAAGGACCAGAGCACAAAAGCAGTTAAATCACCATGAAAGTACTCAAGACCTGACCAGAACTATGGAACTACCTGGATTTAAGTACACTTCATGCTTATTTTTTAATCCAGTGAGATTTGTTCTCTTCTTTTTCCTCCATAACTTCACCAGTGCAGTTACGCCAAGAATTTTGCCAAAATACAGCTTTATAAGAATTTCCTTTAGGAAACCACACTACTCCAATCTATTGCAGATCTAAATGCTGTATTTCAAGAGAGTATTACTTATGTAAATATAGCAGCCTTTAGCATTGCAAGTAGATGAGGGACCAGTATTTTTCTGCAACCACAGGTGTTAAATTTGTTCCTATTTAGTTTTAGGTCCCAGAAATAACAATTTAAGTGTGTGTAGATAACTTGAGTTTAACAAGTCTTTGAAATAAATACTTCTGGACACACAAAATGCAGTCAGTGTGCAAATCTTACACAAACACTTGAGGCATTTAACTACGCTTGCTTGTGATACTGATAACTATTTGTTCAACTTTATCAAAGTCATTGTAAAGGAAAATAAAACCTAACAAAACCTACTCAATTACAATAGTGTTACTGCCAAGACAGTCCTCCAGAAAACAGGGAGTGCTGAAGGTAAATCCTTCACACCTCCTGATGCTATTTATGACTTTAAGGCACTTCTTAACAATAACTTCAAAGAGCTGAAAAGGTTTCAAAGCCAGCTGAAGACAAGAGAGAGAGAAGCAGATAGCTCTTATGATCACTACAGACCTCAGTGCCATGAGACGGGAGACTGACAGAAAAGCTGGTGGAAAAGAATGTCATGGATCCTAAAAACAGAGAAATGAAAACTTACCGGTTTTACTAACTCTGTGACACTTTTGCCAGGTTTTTCAAACGGTTCCCCTTCCATCTGGAAATCAAGACAGGCTCAGTGCAGCCCTACCCTGAGTGTCAAGATGATACAGTCTTAATTCTTTCAGTGTGACCACGCTGGTTGAACTTTGTTCTCTCTAAAGATGTAGAAACTCAGTGAGATCAAATTTTAAAAAAAAATTTTTACAAATGCATAAAAATCAAAGTATATTGCTGAGTTTCACACTTCTCGGACAGTAATTAGTAGCTGAGGCTAAGTGTAAATTAAATTTACAACAAGGTTAACCAGTCAGCAAAATCTCAACAGCTTTATCTATTCATTTGTCAAAAACGAAATGTCCCACCCGACAGAGCAGACACTGAAAATGGATCCTTAAAGAAAGATAATATTCAAAGAGAAAAGGAAAGAGAGGAACTGAGTGACTCACAGCCACCAAGTACAGTTCCCAGATTATCAGAACTCTACTGAATGGCTGTATTAAAAGAGTAATGATATGATCCTGCATTCCTCATTCACTCCAATTCAGGCTCCCTTCAGCACAGAAATCTGCTGGCATGAGATGGGTGGTACTCAATCATGCTGCACACATGGTCTTTAATTTTAAAATCCAGTTAAATAGATGTTCTAACATCATTTTTTATCTAAGAACATTTCATGATAAAATGAAAGAGCGCACATGTAACTTATTTGTCAGCTTTACTGTGTAGTGGATAACTTTCCTATGTTACTCACACAAGCTTTCATTTCCCAAATCTATCTGCATTCATTATGACAGTAAAAATGAAGAGTTGCTAAAGAGACGTATGCATTTTTATTATTGTTTGAAAAAATAGATCTTTCTACAGTCCTTTGAGCTTCTGAGTGTGTGATTTGTATAAAATATTTCTCATTTTGGGGACACAGCAGATGGAGTGCAGGGCACTGTGGGATATGCCATTTATCACAATGACAGTGCGTAGGTAGCACTGATCCTCTCACCACAGGGGGAAGCTCGAGCTGCAAATGTGGAGCAGCATTAAAAGCCCGACGAGTGGAGTTTGGCAACACTTGTACTACTCATTAACTTAATCATATTAATTTATTAGCCATATATATCAAAGTAATTCACTACTGAATTGTCACCAAGAACAATTTATAAACTGTTAACGTTCCCCATACGCAGAGGAGTGTTGTGGCATCCTTAATCAATGTGTTTGCGTTTGATTAAAAATAATAATTTCTACCAAGCCAGGTAATGCCAACAATGACAAAGTCCTGCATATGTTTCTCATTATAAATGGAACTTTCAAATGTCACCTATGACAGCTGAAAAAAAAAAAAGGGTAATTGTAAACAGCGAAATGAGCCACAGAAATGGGATGTAAACACACAGAAACGTTCAGTTAAATGCTGGAAGGGAGGAGAGGGTCCGTGGGATCGCTGGCAGCAGGAGCTGCCACAGGCTGTGCTGGCTGATGTGTGCCCGCCTTGATAAACACAACCGGACACCAGAGACCCCAAAAGCCTCCAGTCTCCTTCATTCCTCTAACACAGAGACACCACATCCAAATGCCTAAAGACTGCAGCAAATCCTGTTTTGTCCTCCCTTTTCTGGATGAAGACTGAAGTGGCTGCTGCTGTCGCTGCTGAATTGAAGGAACACATGAAGTTACCGTATCCTGTGAGCTGCTCTATTTGAGTCCCACAATGATGTGACTTGGTGCAGCTATTAAAATATTAACTCCACTGAATTATTAATTACCTGAAACTATTAAGTTCACAACAGATTCTTTTAACTATTAATAAGACAAAACTGTTCTGAAAAAAGTTATTTGTATCTGTACAAACGAGTCAATATTTTAAACACTGCATTCTTAAAAACTCTAGACAAACAGTGTCTATTTTAACCGCTTTTGAAATAAAAGAATCATTTCAAGAGGGGTGAAACTAACGTAGCTGATAATGAAAATAGCAGTTTATCTTACACACAGGCAATGCAGGTGGTTTGCTTCTGAGTATCCCCTTGAAAATGCCTTGTTTTCCTCTTCTCATGCATTTCCCCACCAGCCAGGCTTCCTCCCATCCCTGTCCTGAGCCCTCAGCAGCTCCCAGCCCTAAATCCTCACTGTGATCCCTCTCCTGACCTCCCAGCCAGGCTGCCACGGCTCTGGGCAGCACAGCCCAGAAAATGCCAACAGGAATGTTTTAAACAGGCTCGTGCCCCATCATCCCCTGACACCCACCCTCCCCAGGCCTGCCAGCTCCAGCTGCAGGACCCAGCCCATGTGCAGTCACAGAGATCCCATCCCACAGGAATCCTGAAAAAACTGCCCCACAGAGCAGCTGTGTGCCCTGTACCACAATCTGACAAAGTTCTAGTGACGGTATGATTTTCTCCATGAGCCACCCTCTGCAGTATCTTGAAGACAAAATGAAGCAGCCCCCAAAATGTTTTTATTGAAGTAATAGCAGCCATTCTACAGACTGAGTAGAGAAAAATTGTAAGGAAGGCAGAGGGGTTTTCTAACCTTTTTTGAGGACAACCAAAATGAGGGGTAGGAGGATTGGAGTTGCACAAAAAACTATCAAAAGATCCAACTACTCTTTCAGCTTCATTCCATATGAACAGTTTGCTGAACCATTGGCTTCAATCATGTAACAGATTTCAGCTTCTCTCCACACAGCAAACTAGTGCTTCAGACCCCAAAACTTCCTTGAGAATCTATTCCACAGATAAGTCCCAGCTGTCCTGTTAAGATACACTGATGATAAAGACTTGTACATTAATAGGAGATAAAGCCTTTTTTTTGTTCATGTCACTTCATCACACGGCATTGTTTGAAGGACTGAGCCTTTGATGACCATCCCTCTGTGACATGCAGGTTTTTAGCTTTGCCCTCACAGCAGGCAGGGGCACCACGCTGATTCCCACATTTCCTACACCAATACAAAAACACTTTCTCCTAAGTTAACATAAAATGGACAGTACTTAAACACCAGCTCTTGAAGGATGCAGTCAGGGCACGGTTCCTGTGCTGCCTCCACAGCCCTTCCCAGTGGCGTGCATCCCACACACACCACCTCATCTTTCTCAGGCACTAACCCAGATGTAACCCAAATATTCCCATTCCCCCAAGGTGGAAAGTACCTACAGACATTTAAAAAGGTCGAGGCTTCACTTGCAGCTCCTTCACACGTTACTAAGGTATAAGAGTAGACGGAGCTCGCTGTGCCAAGAGGTCAAAAAAATCCCCTCCACACTGGGAAATGCAGTGTGCCTAATTTAACTACCTGTTTATTATGTGAAAATGACCATGTAAACCGAGCTGACACAAACCAAATGGGTGATGAAAATAACAGCACATTTCAAGGAGTGGAAACACAGATGGCTCGTCTGAGTCTGCAGGAAGTTACTAATCATCACTCTGTAATACCCCCTCCAGACAGAGCTGCGAGCTCTGCAGCCACAACTGTGACTTCTCGAGACCCATCCATCTAACCAGGAGCCAGCCTGGACGCCAGTGCCTCTACTTTAACTTGACAGCAGGCTGAAGAGGAGGTAAAAATGAAAACATGCAATGGTGGATGAATCATGCTGCATTTCCTGATATGGAATCTGTTACTAAAATGAGCTTATCTGAAGAAAATTCAGATGCTAAGCTGGACAAATGAGGGAGCCACATGAGAGTGAGATTTTTTTTTTTTTAAATTACAATAATGTAGGCAGACTAACATAAACATCTGCATATCTGTGCTGCAGGACGAATGGGCAAGATCAGACACAAGGATTATCAAGGACAAGAAGACATCCAGAAGAAATGCTGTGGGCAATTACACTGCAGTTAGAGGGAGCGATAACCAAAGAAGCCCCCAGGATGTAGCAACTCCTTCTTGCCTCCCAATCAGCCTCTGCTCTTCTGGCAGGGATGGATCCAGCCCTACCATGCTGCAAACTCTCCTCAGTCCTCGTCCTGCTCCCCTCCCACAGCCATCCAAACATCCCCATGGGAGCTGGGAGCAGCTTTTATTCCAGTCTATTGCCCACCATTCAGAAATCTGGAAGAAAAACCTCTGTTCTGTGACAAGTATTAAAACCCATTTTATTCTTATTTCAGCCAAAGGAAAGAATCCAATCCCAAAGCATTGAAGGCACCAAGAGCAAAGCAATCAGTAATTAAGTGTAAAGAGGTATAAATGAAGCTAATGGGGGCTTCATATCTGGGGTGCTCTGTCAAGAGCCACAACAGCTCAAATGCCCACTGAGTTTACAAGAGGCTCTTTCGGCCTCTCCTTGCTCAGCAACTCCCCCAAGCCTTGCTCTGTCCCTTCTTTAGGAAAAAGACAGGCCCCACGAGCCCCTGGGGAGCTGTGGCCCTGGGTGACAGTGCCCGGGAGCTGTGGGCTGGCGTCGGGGCCACCTCGGCCGTGGGGACCCTCCTCGTCTGCAGCCTCCGGTGACACTGCCAGGCTCTGGAAATGGGCACGTCCCCCGCCTCCAAGCTGCTCCCAAACCCCCGTCAGCTTCTCCAGGCACACTGTCTGGGACTTGTGGCACTTGGTTATGCCGAGGTTTTTCCAAGGTCAAGGAGGTGACACCCCCAAGACAGCCCTCCCTCCGTGTGCTAAATACAGGGGGCTGGAGCCCACTCACACTTCAGGCTCCAGACAACTCCCAACAGCCCAGAAATTCAACTTCATAATCTTCTACTCAAACTGTGTGCTACCCAAAATATCTGTGAGACACAGAATGTGTCTGTGATACTTCACTGTGCATCCCCAGCATGCTGCATCCCAAAATATTTCCCAGTTTAAAGCAACATGGCAGTCTGCGTAACTTGGTGTCCTATTTGCAAACACACACACACACACAGAGGGGAACAGTAAGATGCAATATTCTGGATTTCAGGGAAGAACTTCTCAATGCAAGAGGCTCTTGTGCCTTCCGGACTACCAGTAATAACATAAACACGAATCCATGAAATTCCTGAGCTGAGAACACAACAGAGATACTAGAAACTCCCTCATTTGTAAACTCTAGGAGGGAAATCACAGTTGTGGATCCCTGTCACAAACATGAGCTGTGCACGAAGCTGCAGCAGCCCAACTGTGGCACGTGGCTCTGGCCAAATGCTTTCATACTTTGTTAACTGCTCCAGCTACGGCTGCTGTGCCTACTGCTTGGGAATGTTCTTTCCCCCCTTCCATGGGGAAGGTGCTGGTTCCCTGTGAGATCCTGGGGACACCTGGAGCTGCAGGGAAATTCAAGCTCTTGCTGTGTTACTCGGTTGCAGTGCCCAGGTTCTGCAAGGAGAGTGATCAGGAGAGATGGCACTCTACTCCCAGCAAGGATCTTTTTTAATTCTGCTTTTCCTGTTACATATTCTATGCCTTTATACTCTCCTAAACACTTCACTAGGTTTGCTTATTAGGGAGTTACAATTTATTTAGACCGGACTTTGACAGCAGTCCTAAAACTGTTAAGCCTGTTGAGTATTTAAGCAATTACTTTTATGAATACAGCCTGTGAATATAGTTTATTATGAAAACCAACTTACCTTTAGCATACAGCAATTAATAAAAAATTAAAACACTCATCAGGATAGCACAAGATTTAATTTAAACCCTATTAATAAATTAATGAAGTGAAATTAAATACTATGCATTACATTATGTTTATAATTCCACATATTTGCATGCTAGTTTTTTCACTTGATGATAGCAGATTATCAAAGCACAATGCGCAGTGGCAATGTGGACTTATCTGCTTTTCAAGTGTTTCTTCTGTAATTTGTACAAGCATCTCTGCCTCTCCCCAGCACACATTAATGGGGTTACAATACACCAGGCATTAGCCACGCTGCTCGGATCCCATGAGAACTAAAACACACACACATTTCAAAGGAAGAAATGCCTCTTACAGGCCTCCCAGACAATAGTTCAGCTTCTCAGGTTGGGTTTTTTTTTTTTTTTTTTTTTTTGCTTTTACTAAAATAACACATTTAATGGAATTTCCTGTAAGGAAATTACAATTAATAAAGAACTAAATTACAAATCCATTAGATTTCAGTCACTGCAGCAACAAAACAGAGTTTTCATGAACGCTCAAAAAAATCCAATAACGTAACCTCTGGTAAAGCCTGCAAAAGCCCTGAAGGACAAGGCAGTTAGATCAATATTAGTTTATTTTAACTGCTGTGCAGTATGAAGAGATGAGCCTGATCATCTGATGGATTTTATTACCTGTCGGAGAGATAAGCCCTGGTGATAAGAGGCCTGGAACTCCGTGGGGCAGCAGCCGTGCATTTTCCTGGATCGCCACTCCCAGGGAGCGCTTGGGGGGTCTTCCTGGGCGGGAGCTGGTGGGACAAGAGCAGAAATGAAAACAACATTTTCTTTGGGGAATATTTGCTTCCTTCCCATGGCATCAATTTGTATAAAATGCATGAACCATCAGTGATACGCGAAAATAAATATTAGAAATTGTTGCTTAGGAAAAAAAGCCAAAAATCGTTTGATTAAACACTGAAGAACTTCATAGGTTTCATGTGAGCCAACAGTAAGGTTTTCCATTATCCAAGGCTTCCATGACCTCACAGGTGGCTGGTGGAGAGGGGTCATAGCAGTGACTGCTGCAAAGTCTGTGCCATGCACCTGAACTACAGAAAATTACAAGCTGTGATGCCTGAAGATGAGGAGTTGAAGCCCTGAATGCAAGATCACCTCAAACCTTGCCTTTGGGCCATGGCACGTACCTGCCTCCTCCTGAAGGGCAGCATTAACTTAACCCTGAGCTGTGCAAAGCTCACCAGCTACCTTCACAGATTGACTGGTGGGTTTAACTGTTATTGATTAAACCAGGTGTAAGCCCAACCTGCCAAAAAACTCACCAGTTTAGGAATTATGGCTGCTGATTTTAATCCAAAATGTCAAAGGTCCGTTTCCAGACTGGTTCCATTGAACTCTTGTTTTCAACTAGCACCTTCACCCCCCTTTCCATCAGTGTGTGCACATGTCCCATCCTGCACAGCCATAACAACACAGATTTACAGGCCAAAAACCCATTTGAATCGACTCTTCCCCAAGCCATCTAATAAAAAAGCAACTTCCTCATGTTTGGAAAAGTATTGCTGCTTCTCTTTGGTCAAAACAGATTTTACTCTGTTGAATAATAGAGCTTTTGACAACATAGAATGAAACACTGTATAAAATAACTAAGCTGCAACAATGAATAAGGTTTGAATAGAAAGCATTTCCAAAATGACTCCTAGTTCACAAAGAAATTTAAGTTAAACTTCACTCTATCAAGTTACAGTGGCAAAGCCCTCCATCAATGTATGACAAACTCTGCATTTAAATGAAGACAACTTCCAGCAGCACTACACAGAGGTACCATTAACCTGTTCATTTTTCACACGGTGCTAGTGTTATTTTGTTTTACTGTACATCAAAGTAGCACAAAATCATTTTTTTGGTTTATTATTTTATCTCTATAAAAACATTCCCCCCTCTTTTTAGCTTCGGGTTTGTCCATTTTGAATTTCATTTTATTCAGTATTTTTTCCATTTTTCTTTTTGATGCTTTCACTTGTTTATCATACTATGATGGCTGTGCAGTAAAGCTTGCTACAAGAACCACTGGGCTATAAACAAAGTAAACCTAAAATAAGAGCATTTGATTTCCACGGGAAGTTTGATGCACACATGCATTCTCTATTAAAATCACCTGCTGAAGTCATCCCCTGCACAACAAAACTGTCTAACAGACAGTGTTAGGTTGATACGTGGGGGTTTTGAACAAACAGGAATCGTTGTTCTTTTGAATTACAGGAGCCTGTAATCCATAGGCATGTGTAAGTGCTTAGCTGGCACTTACTGTCTCTGAAAAAAAACCCTACAAACCAGCTAAAATTAGCAGCTTTCTCCAGTGGAAGAGCTCAATCAACGAAACAACAAAACATTTTCTTCTCGAGCTCAAATACTAACAAATCTTTCGCAGAAAACTCCATATGTTGGTATTAATCTAAGCAAAACATTTTCAAAATACAACAAACAGCTTTAAAAGATTTTATGAAGAGAATTTTAGTTCTGATTTGTGTTTCCAAAGGACGAGGAGATGGGGCTGTGGAGTCTCAGCGCTGGTTCTGCAGTTTTTGCCCTGACAGCAGCTCATGTTGGTGGCTCTGAGCACAACCCGTGGCCCACAGGTTCAGCAGAGCACAGCTTAAGCTGTTTCCCAGCACGTACCACAAGCAGATGTGACACCTGTGCCTCAGCACTGACCCACATGGAAAGCCCAAGAGGTGAAGAAAGAGAAGTTCATATCAAAAACTTACTCCATTCCTTTTCAGGGTCCTGCTGGCTGTATTCCTCCTCCCTTACACAGGCAAAGCAAGTTCCACTGCAAAAACACAGCCCTTGGGAGTGTCTGGGATTGGGGTCCTTTTGGGACACCTTTCAGTCTAATAGACTGAAAAAAAAGAACTGTACTTCTACCCTACTGAAAGCCCTTTTAGTGAGTATTCCTATAAAGCAGTAACTCCTAGGGCTCGGATTCTAGGCTGACTTACCCAGCTGTAGCCATGATAATTTGAATGGAATTGTTCCCAGCTGAATCTGTTCAAATAAAATCTAAGTCCTTTGTCTAATTTAATCTCAGCTTTTAAATGAAAAACTGCAGGCTGGATGCTGCTCACAGCTGACTGTGACACACCTGCAAGGACCTGTCTGGGTCTGTAACACCCAGTTCTGCAGTTTTCTGTGCCCTGTGTCTGGTTGCCAGCCAAGGACAGGAATCCCAGAGCCCCCAGCACTGCAGCAGACACCTCACACTTCCAGCTGGATTCCCTGTGATGCCTTTTCCTGGTCTTAAAATCAAGAGTCATACACGATTAGAAGGGGAAAAGGGATTTTACCTTGGTATTTATTTTAAGGATCCTTAGGTGCACACGTCCAGGTCATATGCATCGAGATGCACCCCACCAAATGCCCACCCCAAAAGATCTGGTCTAACATTATAGGTTTTACTAATTAGCAGATCTATCAAAGATTCCCCAATGAGAGCCTCAAGTGAGCCCCCCTCCCCAAGGAGCCTTCCCCTGGATGGTTCTATCTTACTTTACAGAATGTGTTCTGGAGAGGACCTTGGGGTCTGGGGCACACTGATCCCTAACTACAAAGCTTCTAAATTGTTTAGTCTCTCAGCTTGACAAACAAGGCCAAGAATGTAGGCAAAAAGCACTAAGAATACAGAAGTTGCAAAAAAGCTATAACAGGGGTATAAAAGAAACGGCAAAAAATCTTCATGGCATCACCTGGACATGCCCAGAGACACGTCACCCATCAGGAATGAACACCTTTAGCTTGGGATAACACCAGAACTCACAGAAAGCGCCGTTACCTGAGTCCAAACACCTCCAGTTTGGGCCAGAAACACATTTTTTGGCATTTCTGTTTAAACATGAAAGCAGGAATTTCAGATAGACAGGATACAAATGTCTGCTCGAAATCTTGGGGTTTTAATTTGATATGCACAAAGGACCAGTAGATGTAAGGTTTTTATGGGGTTTACTTTATGTTGTGAACCTGCTGCTGGCACCACCAAGCCATGGAATGTCACTGCTCTGTGTCTCAACAGTTCCCCAATATCCCCTCTTATTGTCCCACATGGCCTAGGAATCCACCAAATTTCACATTTATGATTTAAAACGTATGCAACCTCCACAATACAGAAAAAATTGCTAATACAAGCACTGAACAGCAAACCCAAGGCAAGCAGAATTATCACTTGGGGAGAGTAAAACATGATTTGTTATTATGTAAGTATTAGCATATAAATGCTAATAGCATTAGCATATAAATATTAACTTTATTTCATATTATTTCTCATCTTTTGTCACCCTGCCCTTTTACTGCATTTTCTTTTTCACACTTTCCTTTCTCTCACTCAAGAAAGTTACATATTCAAGAACTGCAGAAAAATCTTTTCCTCATTGGTAACAAAGGAGGCATAAACAGGAACAATCACCTTCAAACAATTTTAAATGCATTTCTTTGAGGGTCTAAAATCTCTACGCAAATTTTGTACTTGCCATCAACAGATCTTCGTAAATGGAAAGCTACCCAAATCTAAATTAGATATTAATTCAGTTAGAAACTGCTAGTTTATAGGTATATTTTAGAAACTTCTTAAAAAACAAAAATTATGGTCCCAAGTGAAGACCATGGAGGCTAAAAGGGAACTACAGTATTGTTTCTCCTGTATACCTTCAGGAATCTTATTATTTTTACTAAAGTCAGTCTCTGCTGATTAACATTCTATTGACATTTCTCAAACCCAAGAACTCCTTGAGTCATCAGTTACTTGAAAGTGAGGAGGACTGAAGGTTTTGGTTTTTTACCTGCACTTACACCATGGTTATAAAGTCATTCTTGTCATCCTCTCCACCCCCACAAAATCACTAACCCTTGAAAGAGAAAAATGAACTAATCTGAATGTTGTTCATTTTTAAAATTTTGGTTGAAATTAAATTTGTCAGAAAATAAATTACATTTTGAGCAGTATATCTGACAGTTGAAATTTATACAGTAAAATGTTGAGAAATTGTTCATTAATGTCTCTTTTCTTCTTTATTTTCCACTCCTGTTGAGAGCTAATTTTATTATTTTTTTTCTCTCAAAGTTTTATACATTCCCTTGATATCCCAAAGATTTTTAATTTGACTCAATACATGAAATAAGGTTATTTTTTGTGATTTTCTTAAAGTTACTGATCAGCTCCATCTTTTGTAACTCTATTTTATGCTCCTTATAGACAACCGTATTTCATAAAACCCACTAATTCATCAATGCTTTGTGAAATGTAATTAATCAGTGGAAACATGCAGCATATCTCTGCTGATGTATGACAGTGCTCTACTTTTGTGCTTTTAAACATAGGAGATTTACTAGAATCAGAAGAGAATTTGCATATTAATCAAGACAAATAAACATGTGGTGATTTAACTAGGAAACTGTTATTTGGATGACAATTTAATCAGCACAGGTTGAAAGGTCCATCACTGCAGCATCCTGTTTCTGCTAAAATATTGATTGCACTACTGATTTCAGTAATGCTTTATTTTACAGGGCACAAATAACCATGTAATTACTCTTTAATTGAATGGTAATTGCTTGCTGGCAATTATTTGTTAGGTTTTGGAGTGTAATTACTAGGTTATTTGTGTTTTGTGAAATAAAATGTTATGTATTAGTAGCCCAAAATATTTTCTGTATGAATGGTCTGCCAAAACTAGGCAAGTTAGTTATGATGGCAGGAGTTTGACAAATAACACTACAGCACTAAAAACTACTATTAAAAGGATCAGATGAACCTTTGAATGCTTTCCCTTTACAAAATTAACATTAGATGTAACATTTGTAAGATAAATGGAGGAATACTGTACCACAGAAGCATGATTTCCTCTGGGGTCTAGTCCACCATTTAGCATAATTTATCCTGATGTTTTTCTTTTCATTCTCTGAGCTTCTTTAGAGGAACTGAAATAGCATCCTACCCTCTTGAGAGCAAAGAATAAACCAAGTAGAAATACATTTCAACAGTACTTCATATTTCTGCAAGTCAAGTGGATTACCACCAGCACATTATCTTAGCAGCCTATAAACTCTGTAGCCTTGGCAGCTCGCTAGATAACAAGGGAAAGCATTATGTTTTGCAGTGTCAATGAGATATGACACTTTCTGTGATATGTTTATTCCAAGTTGTGATAGATGAGGTACCCGATACTTTGATCGTTAAGATTTGAATTTTACTTCTACACTTTTCATTTTTGTCATCAACTATTTATGAATTGGCAGTAGGCAGCCTTGCCAGGACTGCTGATTTTGTTTTTTCCAAAAGAGATCCAGTTAATAAATTAATTATTGATTTCATGAGGCTGGAGCTATTTGGTACAAAAATATGCTAGACCTGTGATTTAGGAAGCTCTCACATGTATCACAGATTTCTTCAATAGCAACATATTTTATTAGGCTTAAAGGAGAAATACTGAAGTACTATATGACATGCTGTGTAAATTGCCCTGGTAATAGTGGCAGTAAGTGGTGCAAGTGCTCAGAAGGGGAAAAAAAAAAATCCCACAACAAAAATAACACTTGAAAAAGCTAAATAAAACACACACACACACACACACACCCCCCCTCAACTTTAGTTACTTTTCTGAAACTGGAACAGGAACCAGAAATTAAAATTTTTCTCCTCTTCAAAGATCATTAAATACCCCCTAGTGATTGTGCAAGGTACTTTTTGAAGTCTTTACCAATAAATGTAACATCTTGATGAGTTACAATTCTTCCCTGTTACCTTCAGATTTTTAGTTGTAGCACGGACTTAAAATAATCTCCTTGCTTTGGCATTTATTACAACATTTCAAAGATGCCAGTGGTAGTTAAACTCTGCTTGACCTTTCAGTGTTTAAGAAGAGAAGCAAACCCTGACCCCGCAGCAACCTGATTCTGTCTCCTCTCGGTGCTGGCAAACTGATCACTTGTCTGGCCATGGCAGGACATTGGATCACCAGCCACATCAAAGGCAACAGGAGCCAATTCAGCAGCAGGAAAAAAGTCATCCATGCAAAATGGGCAATTAACATTAATCATACATGAAGTTGTTGGAGCCGATAACGAGAACCTGGTCCCTATGGCAACGCTCGGGGCAGTGCCCACGCCAGCACCCAGAGAGCCCAGGCACAGCTCACCTGCCAGGGGACACAGCACCTGTGCAGAAAGGCTCTGACACTCCAAAATGGAATCTCCCCACCCAATTCCCCAGGGATTTTCAGTGAGGAAGGTCCTCAGGGAAAACGTCAGTGGAAGTTTGTTCTAAAGCATCACAAACCTGAACTTTTTCTGTCATTGTGGTTGGTGTTTCCGTCAGAAAAAACCACTCCTCAACAGCACTGAATTGCTCAGAGCTGGGACTCCAGTGGAATATTACACCTTTATAACCTCACCATTAAGAATGGAACGTAGCACACGATCACTGTGTTCATCCTAAAACATCTCAATCAGTGAAAATCCAGCAGAGATCTGACTAATTACCACACATGATTCCCTTACCACCAGCTTGGTTGGTTGGGTCAGAATTCCCCCAGGATTCCCCCACTCACGACCCCCCTACATGGCTCTCTCCAGGTATCCCAGCTCACAGCCCATGGATGGTTTCCCAGGCACACACACCTAAATTACACCAGGATATTCTAGATGCCAGCTCTGTGTTGTATATCCTGGCACACTGGAAAGCTGCCTGGGCAGAGGCCATGCTTTATTATTGTTGATTATCATAAGAATAAATAAAATTTGCGTGTTTATGAAGTTCCATTATGCACATTTTTATTTGGCTTTTAATTTTGAAATATTGAGAATGCCTACAAATCACACTTCCCAGCTTTCCTCCTCTATAAAGGGCCACAGGACACTGAAGAGATTGGTGTTGCTTATTTTCCTTGAGGTTTCACCACTGAAAGCTGACATTCTCTAAGTAGTTGATATGCAAACTTAGAAGTTCTAAAACAAATAATAAATACGAAAAGGCACTAAGAGCTATGGGAAGTGCAAAAGTAGAAGTCCCTCACACAATAATTGTGATTGAGCCATCTCTAGGAGGTATCTGTGTCTGACACTCTCACTACTGTATGAGACAGGGTGGCTATTTTTCTGCCTGCTACTTAAAGAGGTCTTCAGATACCACAAGAGAACTGCAGAAAATGCTTCTATTTTACTTAAAAAAATTAATGGGGGTCTGATTCATGAAAACATCCTCAATAAAACTATCTGCAAAAATAGTGAAGCAGTATAGAGAAGCTTAAAATGATCTAGTTTCTACTATATTTTTTTTTTTTTTGCAAAACACCATTGTCTCAATATATTGCCATGCAGTCTATTATGTACTATTTCATTTTTACAAAGATCAAAAATTCAGGACTACTTAAAACTGTGCAGAAAGATAAAACAGATAAAACATAAAAGAAACATATGCAGAAACATAAAAGAGATAGAAGATAGAACAATTTAAATGAGCTTTCTAGAAATTTCTTAAATGTATTAAAAAGCCCCACTAGGGTAAAAATTTGTAGAACTATTCCATCCATATACAGATGCGTTACAGATTTATCTTACAGATTTATTCCCATGATGGTCTCCAGGACCTTTTGGTTATTCATTGATTAAGGTACTTATTTAAAACTTAGCTTGGGGTCTACAGTCAGAAATACCACCTGAATTCCTTGTATTCAACTGTCACTATAGCCTAGTTGCAATAGAGAACAAGTGATTGGTTCTTACTTAATGGAGTTTAATTGCTTATTTCTGAAATCAGGCATTACAGAATAAGTTTAAAACCAAAAAAGGCTTTTTGGTTCATTGAGATTTAAAACTTTAAGTAACTCTTTAATTACTTATGAGTATACCTGCAGATTTAAAATTCCTCAACATTCCCGGTTTTACTTTTTTTCCTGTCAAGTAACAGCACAGGAAAAATGGGGATAAATCAGCACATTTCAGAATGGTGGTGATTCATGGCTGCAGACAAGCTGGGAGGCTGATCCACGTTCCACACTGCCCCAGCTCAATTTAAGGGTATGGCAGTAAGGAAATTGGAAGTGTGACTCCAGCAGATGTAGGGATACACACAGAAATTTAACAGAACTGCATGAAGTTAGTAACCGTGGCAGTGAAGGTGCACTGGCACAGATAAAACACAGTCCATTTAGCCGTGGATCACAGCCAGTGGGACAAAGCTCCTGCTGCTGTGTCTTCATTCCCACTGTTCACACTCTGCCTACACCAAACCTTGCAGGAGGGGGCCTGTCCAGGATGGAATCGAGCCACTAATGACACACCCAGACCACAAATTCAAATTACAGACTTGTTGTCGAGACAATGCTCCCCCATGATGTCCAGCTAAACCAAATGTGTAAGTGCCAGAGATATGTAAGGCCAGGTTTATAACGAGCCTTGCAAACCTCGGCTCAGCTGCCTGGATGGCTCTGCTTGGCTTCTGGATCCACTGCACATTACAGCCAGTATTATTATGCAACTTAAATGTTTCGGACTGGGTTTTTGTTTTAATCTCCTGAAGTATCTGACAGTTCTGCAGGTAGAACCAAACCACTGAACACATTTTTAGGATTTTTCTACCTGTGTGTGAAAGCTCAGCACTGATGTGAGCAGATGACAAGGCAGGCACTGGGATAAGCACAGGAACAACACAACTCCATCCCAACAGCTGATGTTGGCCAAGGCACAGACAGAAATGCAGGGCACAGTCCAACCCTGAGCAAAGATATGCCATGACACTGAGGAGCTATAAATCTCCTTTCATACAAGTTAATTTAGCCCAAATTTTTTTAAGAATTATTTTATTTTTACACGTACTTCTACAAATATTTGCATGGAAACTTTCCAAGCAGGGAATCACCATCTATTACAAACACTCGTGGCATGTGTCTGAATTGTATCAGACCCTCCCAAGCTCTATTTTTGACCTGTATCTGAATTCAATGCCAATTCAGAGGAACGTATTACAAGAAAAGGTATTTGAAATACTGCTGGTTTCCACTAAGCTGTGTCTCAGTAAGTCTCAATTCAATGAAAGTTGTAAAAAATGTGACTGTTTAAGCCTATTATCTATGGACAGAAACCTAAGAGCAAGACTTGACGTATTTACAGCCGTGAGCATCATGTAACCCAGAGGAGCTGATATTAATTCCTTAACAGGGGTGCATTGTGCTGTGGTGGTACAATGCTGTCAGAGCAATTTGCAGGCTGATGCAATGGGAAACTGCTCCTGCCTTAACTGTTTTTAATCTCTGCACCACAAGTTTCAGTGTTTTCACAATCTTGGCAAAGACTCTTCAAAGGTAGAAAACAGAAATTCATCTTTCGAAGAATAATAAATGAAAGAACATAGAAGCAGTCCTCTGCACCAACGTCCATGCTGAAAGGAGGAATTGTTCCCAGCAATCCAAAGGAGCCTCTATGATTAGGTGATTCTGTCCAGGAGTAAACATCTGAGGGCTGAACTTCGCTACACAGAAAATACCTTTCAGTTTGCTGGTGGTCCTGAGCCAGTATGAAATTAAACAGGCAGTAATGTAAGGACGTAGCTCCACTGCCTCACCTTTACCTTTCCAGATTTTGTGACTGTTGGTATTTCATTTGTTAGCTCCTGAGACAGACAAGGCTATTATTTCTACTGCAAATGTACAGTAGGAGAAGGATTTTTCAAACAACAGAACACAAACCTTTAGGACCATGAGAAAATAAAAGGGAAGAAGGAAATCTTTTACAAAATTAACATTAAATTTTGTCTTTAAAACCTTTCTGTTTTGAAAATATGCTAATATGAATATATAAAACGACGTAAGTATTATCAGCTATGTTAAGTGAGATTTAACCTACAGGAATATAGGGACTTTCCCTATTTTGTGCACACATATGCACACACTCACAAAAACTCTACCTGATGGAAACTCCATAACAGCAGATAATTGAAATGACTGTGAAAGCAAACCCCACTGCACTCTCGTTCTGAATGTGGCCAACCTCAGGGCTGACTGAGAGAGGAGTGTGCTTCAACCAGAATCTGTAACTCTGTAATCTCAGCTGGGTACCAAAACCAGGGAATCATAAAGATACCAGTTTATGGTATCTCAATCCTCTCCCCACTGCACGTGAGCACTGGGTTTCATTCCCTCCCCTAAGAGATTACAGCATCACTCTTTCACTTCTTGATAATATTGCCTCTGCTCCTCCAAGTCAGGTTTACCCTTTCCCCCAAGGTGGGGTAACAGATACAGGGAATAATTATTCTCAGCTCATAACAAGCCTCAAATACTGCTTGGTTTTTTATACATTGAGGTACTTTTCTGACCAAAAGTTTGTCTGCTTTTCCATCGACAGCTACACCAAGGAACCTTCTCACCACAGCCACAGATCAATTCCCACTGAGAAACACGATGTCATTTTATAAATGTCTCTCTCACATACAGTTAGGAAAAACTGGAAGAAGCCAACTCCAGAAAAAGCAGCTCAGACTACTGCAAAGCAGTATGAGTTACTCCCAAGTTCAGGGATTTCCTGAACTCAAGTATGTCCTGGAGTAGATACAACAGTTGAGCAGACAAGTCGTACCTGCTGTTGATGTCTTTAAAAGACTTTCCTCCAGACCCAAGGGTTTGACTCTCCCAAAAATTCTGTGGTGTAACTTCCTAGCACCATCCACCTCTGGGCAAACACAGCCCTGCCACGGACTGCCACAGAATCCCACTCACATACACACACACAACTCCTGCTCCTTACTCAAGAGGTTGTTTTAAAAGCTGCTGAAAAAGACTGAAAGAATTCAAGTAAAGGAGTGTTTGTAACCAGATTTCCTGGAGATAAATGAAAGACATACGTTTCCATGGCTGCCAGCCTACTAAATTTTGCAAGCATAAATATTTACCTAGGACTGGGGGGGTGGGGAAATCAGGAAGAAAACCACCATCTAGACCCTTCAAAGTTTAAATACTGTAACACAGGGGTCATTATTTATAACTAGAAATAGAGAACATGTCTTTTCTATGTATATTTCTATCATGTTTTTCATCCCCTCCATATGCATTCTATTATTACCATTCTTACACCAGAAGATAATTTCTGTGTCACTCGCTCACCCTGTATGCATTCATTTTCTTTAGGCTTTCTTGTGGTTATTGATTTCCTGCTTTGTTGAAGTGGCTTTGTTTCTTTCGCAGCAGGCTATCCATTTTAAAACAACAGTTCTTCAACAAATAAAAAAAATTACGTTCTAAAATTAAGTAAGTTTTATCTTCCTTTATTTTCATCTGAGTTAAATGCAAGTGACACACTTCCCCTAACAAAAAAAGGAAATACTTAATGCCTCCCAGCACGCAAACAAGTAAATAAGTAAAATTTTTCTTTTCTAACAAGACCTATTTATTTTTATGATTGGAAACATGAAAGAAAAAGTGTAGTATAAATAAAGCCTCTTTTGTACTCTTATGTTGTAATCACTGCTACGGCCAGTGGTTTAACATCAACAAAACAGGATTATCTGGCCCAGAGCCAAATTCACTTAAGTCCTATCTTGCTACCCTGAAAGTTGTTAAAAGAATCCTTTTTTTCTTTCAATGCAAGTGGGCTCATGCTCTAACATGACAAAGTTTGCTGTCCTCTCCCATCAGACCAGTCCAAGATACTAATTTTATACAACAAGGAATACAATTACTATTTAATCAACTGCAAAACCAAGGGAAACAGAGTTTTTGCAGAAGATGACACTTGTGACATGTGCAGCGTCTTGTCTGGATGCTATTTGTTCGACAAGGGCCAGTCCCAGAGTTCTGAGCTTCTTTGCTCTCTCAATCCTCCAACATCCTTATTAACTAATTCCAGTGAACTAAGGCAAAAAAACCGCAGGGAAGCAGACAGACACTCTGTACTATATTATACTATATATTAAGGCAGAATTTTTGCCATCTTTCTTGCTAAAATCGAATTACCAAGTGCCAATTATTAGGGTACCAGAAGCCCCAGTACTTTTTCTTCCTCCATGTGCTGTAACAGACCTTCCTTGAGTGGCAGGAATTTGCTGTCCTACATCATCTTCCTCACCATCACTTCTTTAATGAAAAACCTTGCACACTACTGCTCAGGCATGGGAATTCTTTCCAAAAGCAAAGGGCTTCATGTTCTTGATCCAGTTATTAGATCCAGTTATATGAAACACCTCCCATATTGAATGTATCATACTGTTTAGGGAGGGATGTTTTCGTGAAGGAAAATGTATCCAATCAGCAGATGCAGGATTCTTTGATGCATTCAAATCAATTAGAGATGTGGGAGCTCACATTTCATGGCCAAACTAGCAGAAGAACAAGTACCAGGACAGCTGAAGATCCAGGTGCACCTTTGGGAGGGGACAGGCATCATCTCGAACTGATTTTGTGACAAATCAAAACCACTCAGAACTTTCTTTTTAGGCTATAGTCATGTGAGGAGGGAAGAGAAACAATGATAAACACCTGAAAGGTGTGTAAAGCAATGACCTGCACCCTGTCACACATCTGGGAACACTGCACACCTCGCATCTGCCTGCATCCAGCACTCGTGTCAGCTCTGCAGGTAACTCGGGACTGCAGGAAACAAGCGCCCACTCTGGAAACTCAGTACCCCACAGTGCAACACCAGACATGGCTGCATATCTGTTACCCAGGAAAAAGCAACTCATACAGGGACCCAATCCTGCTCCCAGGGCCAGGAAGGCAGGGCAGGGCCATGACCAAGAGGAAGGGTCAGGGCTGTGAATCCTTCACTGTCAGTGTCTGCCCTTTCCAGCCACACTATCTGAGTGAAGGACCTGCCTTCAAACTCACTGTGCCGTGTGGGCCTTAACTGACCAGGGACAAAATGATGCTATTTTGATTTGGGAACATCTGATAATGAAACAAGTCAGTTTGTTCAGATGAGGAGCTTTTTGTCAAGCATGGACACACAAAAACCCAAACTCATTCACTGAAGGAAGAGTTTCCTACCACCACGTGCTCTGGATCCCTGAAACATGAGGGATGACACCATCCCTGTCTGGTATTTACCACCTTTTTAAACATCAACAATCTTCAGACCTAAGTGCTGAGCACCAGAGCTGTGTCACTTATCCTTGCAGTAAATAAAAAATAGCAATTATTATTAATAATAATAACAATAATCTAATACACAGTAATTTCATCTCTAGAGTGCAAAGCATTTTAGAGATCAGTGTCACTATAGACAGGGAAATACAGATCTTACAAGGAGGAAATCACCCTGAGCTGTAGGGAGAAGTTGTAATCCTGAATCCCCAGCATTTGCCACTCAGTCATGAAATCAAACTGATCATAATTACAGTATTTGTAAACTATCCCAGAGCATGGATGCCTCACACAGTCCAAAACCATCTGCAAAGATGGCACTTTAGAAACACTGTCAGATGGATAAACTTCAGTGCCCAGAGATCACCCTCTCCTAATCCTCTGTTTAGCAACTGGTGGTTAAGTTTATGACCACAGGAGAAAAAAAAAAAAAAAGAGCTTTATAAGTATGCAGCCTAACTTTTAAAAGGAAATAGGCTTTGAAAAAGTTTGCAGGATATAGGAAATGAAAAGAAAAAATGTTTTCATTTAGTTTCCTGTTTAGATGTATGGACAGATTTGACTTCAAATAGATGAGCCACACAGAAGTTTCGTTTATAAGGGTCAGATGGTAACAGTTTCTGTTTAATCCTCGATTTACATTAACTTACAGGAAAATTAATGATTTTAAACAGGCATCAAAGTGAGGCTGTTTTTTTCATTTCTCTAACTTTGCTGGAGGAACAATTGTTTCCTTTATCTGTCTTCCAGAAAGTTGGTGATTGTGTTTAAGTTAAACTACTCATTGAGCCTTCAGGCACAGCATATTATGAGTTGTTTTGCAATGAACATTAGCCCCTTACGAGTGCAAACTCTCTGACAGCTCTCTTAGATTCTTGAGCTTACTCGAGCGTTTCACAAAACCACTCTTCACAACTGCACACATTATAATTTACACATTAAACCAGCAGGTTTTCACCTCAGGTCTGTTGCCAAGAATAATCCTTCAAAACTCTTTTATCTTTTTGTAAGAACATAATTATAAATGTGCAATTAACAGCCAAAGAAAGGTCTTAAGAAAAATCTTACAGCAATATTGCCTGTTTTAATGCCTCAACCAGATGGTGGTTTAAAGAAAGCGATTTAAAGAAAATAAATAAAAAGTCCCATTTTTCAGTCGGCAATGATACGTCAAGTGTAAAATTTGAGGTATTAAAGCTGGAGTGCTGCGGGTCTGTCTAATCACCAGAAGTGCTCTTAATTCTTTTGTTTTGCTGCTGGACAGACCAAGCAGTTGTAAACATCATTACTGATATGCATCAGTACAAAAGCACAGAGACCAGAGGCAAAAAGAATTATTTGCTGCATTTTTTCCGTGAACAGAGCCCATCCAGTGACTGATTTTCCCCAAGGAAGAATAATATGCTCATTTTTGTCTTTTGTTACAACTTGAATTTGTACAGTCTAATCCCGGAGTCTTTTCCTCTAAAAATACAGGTGCTTCCCTTTTACTAATTAAACATGACCACTGGGTAATTGTTGACATTCTCAAGTTGGAGTAATCACCTTGGACTAAAGGGGTGACAGAAATTCCAGCTTAGCCTTACTCCAGATAACACTCAAGATTTATTTTTTAAAGCTGTAGAGAAATGACAGAAGAAGACTCTCCCATTTGAAAACAACCCAGCTGCATTATTTTACAGCCAGGCCATAGTGCCATAAAATATCTGCTTGGAACTAATTAACTTAGGAGAATTATCAAATACATCACACAGTAAACTGACTGATTTGACAACAAATTCAACTGCTTAACTCAATTCTACAGTGATGGACATCTGGCCTGCTCTTGTTCAGATAATTTAATGTGTTCCACTATTAACAATTTCTATCATTTTAGATACACATTTCTTTCCTTGAAATTTAAGAGCTTCAGAGTGTTAGGATTTTTTGGAAATACTCAGAAGAGAAGCATCTTTCCTCAATGTCATTAGAAGCAGCAAATAATTCGGCATGATCAGTGATATGGAACACAAAATCAGACTTGCACTATTTCAAGAGATGGATACAGACAGATAAATATGAACAAATAAAAGGCAACAAAGCCTTTAATTGTACCCCATATGCCACATCATATAGCAGAGTATGTTGGAATTCAGGGTATTTCTGTAGGGCAGGGTCTGGAGCAGTTACAACCTGTGGGACCCCCCCACAGTTCTGGGAGGTTGTTATCATTTTCTTGCATAATAATCCTACAGAATTCATTGTCCAGCATCATTTGGGTTGTCTTCAAAGCCCAAATTAGAGACACTTAAATAACTACAACCAGAAAACTTCACCTTGCACTGCACTGAAATGAGCGGGCAACTTCAGTTCTGCATCAACAATACATTAACACAGTCCCATCACCTCCATGCAAAATTTCCAGCTGCTCAAGTAATTGTTTCTAAGTAGTATTTTTAACTAATAATTTTCCCTTTTATTAAAAACAAACAAAAATCAAAACTTGAGTTCCAGCAACGTAATTAGTTTCCAGGTCAATGACTTGTTTTCCCTTAATTTTAAAAATAGCTTTTATTGAAAAAAACCCTTCAAAGGAGCACAGATAAAGAAGCATGAAAATCTGTTCTGTGTTTGTGTCCAGTGTAGGTAGGTCCAGTAATTACTGACCTGTAGAAATAATTTCTGCTTCTGATAAATACTTAAACAACCATAAAAAGAATGATCTCAGGCTGATGACGGCCCAGGGTGGTGCTGCCATTAGGCAGAATAAAATCTTTCCATAAAGGGAGCTGCAGATTTAATTGATATATGGGAGAAAAAGGAAGATGCAGTACATTTAGACCCTAATTTAATGAGAAAAATCAACTAACAGAGTGCCTTGTTCCAATAAAAGATGAGTATGAATGTGAGCGCTCATGGACTGAAACAGCAAATTATGGTAAGGAGAGGAGCTGCCTTGAAAAATCAGCAATAAAGTGATTTAGCTCTAATATCTTCATAAACATTCTGAAAAGAAAGCAGGGAAGTTTAAAACAGCTCAAAGAAGAGACTGCATCGACAGGAGAGGGGAAAGATTACAAAACCCTTCAGCGAGATCTGAGTGTATAAAAGCAGCTTTAAAATTAATTCCATTTTTTCAAAAAGCAAAATTAATGAAGTGTGAAAAACAACGAAAATTTAGCCCTCCAAAAGAGAGGCAACATCTGCAACGTTAATATGCTGAGAGACATTTAGGTGTTATAAAATACTGCAAATGAGGCAGATGTGATAAAACAAGGAAAATATCCAACTTTTTGCTGGGCTGCAGCCTGGAAGCATCATGTCAGGAAAGGAAGAAATTGCCCAAACTCATCTGCTCCTCCATGGCTGTACCTGGAACTGCACGTGGATTCCTAAACCACCTAATTACAAGGAAGATATTCCCCAGCTAGAGGGAATTGAAAGCACTGCAGTCAAAATGATTAAGTTGTAAGAATAGGCTGATTTCAAATGAAATATTTAGATTTACATCACTGTATTCTGAATGGCAAACAGCAGATGTGAAAGGAATGTTCAACATAAAACACATCTAAGCAGATCTCTGCACATACAGCAAAACCAGCACAACTTTTTCACCGAAATGGCACTGCAGAGATCAACAACTTTTAAATGTGAAATGGCGAAAAGGCACGGAATTCCTCAGCTTCCTGTGGATCACCTGTGGGGCAGAGCTGGGACAGTGAAATAACCAGTTACGATTTCACTGCCCTGATTACACAGCTCTGGAACTCACCAGCCTTTGCAGAATTTCCCCACTCCACGCTTTGCTATTTGGGATTATTTCAGAACATCCAGAGAGGTATTTCAGATTTCAGGCACAGGGCAGAGCCTTGTGCAGGAACATCATTTGGTGTAACACCCTTGGCTCCCTTCTGAGAGCAGCGATGCTGAAGCACTTTCAGTTTTCTCCTCCGGTGCTGCTCACTGCTGCTTCCCAGCTTTAATTGCACAGCTTTTCCTTAAGCAAATATTAACAACAGAACAAATTCCTCAGCTAACTGAAAAGGTTATTTTCCAGTGATACTTAAAAGAGCCCAGTTGTTCCAAAGCATTATTCTACCATGACTAATTGACATTAGAAGAAGTGCAAAGTACATAACTTGATTCTTTTTCAAATACAACAGAAGACATTTCTTTTCAAACCACACAAAATCTGTCTGGGCTGAAGTTCTGCTTAGGCTGCAGTGATGAAATCTCAAAGGAAAACGTATGAGAACGTTTTTTCAGTAATTCCTTGTAAGCCCGATTTTTTTTCTGTGAAATCTCCAAGTTTGGTGCCTGGTAAGCATGCTCTCACTGTGTTTATTCACTCATTGATTTTTTTATTGCTATTGGATGCAGACATTTCCTGAGAAAAACAAAAATAAAATCATAAAACTTTAATTTTTTTTTCCTATTTTAATTTCTTAAAACATGCTTTCCTAAAGAAGTGAAACAGATTTCCCTTTTAATATTGCAGTGCTGGAGTGCGCTCATTTTTAACTTTCTAACAGTGATAACAGTGAATTTACACAGTGTAAAAATTATTTGAAATTACCCAAATTTAAATTTCTCAATAACCATGTATTTCCAAGTCAGTTCGAAGTAGATTGGGTGCAATCACATGCTTCAGAGAGCATCTTCCTCCTGTTAGGGACCAATTCCTACTCTCCCTGTGAATCCCTTCTCAGGTACAGCTGGATAGCAGGGTTATTTATCATTTACCTGAACAAGCCTGAGCCTACAACATGTGCAACCCAATCCACAGAAATTCTCCAGGATTATCCTTGAGGGCATTTCTTAATAGAATTAAGCTTAGCACCATCACAAATTATTCAAATAGGCCTAATTAAAACACATTCAAACTGCCTTTTAAATTGCTGCTGAGCTTGAACCAGTTCAATGCATCAGATCTCAGTTTTTCAAAGTCTCTGGAAGAGCTGAGCACTTGTGCCTGCCCTTGTTTTATGAGCAGCCCTACCAACACAGTGTATTATTATCAGAGAAGTTCAAAGAAGAGCATCTGAGAATGATTAAAAAAACAAAACTGGGCATCAATTCTAACTTCCCAGCCAAAAAGTATGTTGTCAATGACTGATGTGCACATTCAAGTCCAGAAAACCTCTGACATCTATCATTAGCATTTGTGTCTCAGTAAAGACCTTTAGATCTGTCAACACTGCCCCAGAGTCTAAAATTTCTATTAATTGTCAGGTTTCAGTTGCAGATTTCCCAAAGCAGGTTTCCCTTACCTAAACTGCTTCCAAACTTGAAACTGGGCAAAAATAAAAATGAGAGAATCAACATGAAGTTGTTCAGAAAAAAAATGGACTGGCCTGTTCTATTTTCCACATTTGAATTTTACCTTGATATTTAACAATTCTATATTTATATATTTAAATTTTCCATCTCCAGCCTTTATGTGTTTTAGAGTTATTTTTAACTTGACTTTTTCAATCTCATGATTTAAAACAGTTCTTGAGCATTAGCAACATCAAACAAAAATGCTCAGAAATAAATGGCATTCACTGCCATGCTTTTATCTATACACCAATTTTTACTGGAATTTTGAAGTTTTAAAGGCTTCAGTTTTAAATGCAGCCATAATTACAGGAAACATTCATTTAATAGGAATGGGTCAACATAATTCAAAAAGGCAGTAATAAGATATTTAGCAAACATTATCCATCAGTGCCCAAATGAAGAAGATTTAATAACATACAGAAAAGACTCTGCCTTCACATATTCCCACAGATCCCCCACATCACAGAGACATTGTGAAATATACAAGGCCCATGAGGGCGCAAAAAAGTGGTCACCTATAGAAGAGTTCTGCCTACAAAAAAAGGGCAGTAAAAAAATATTTTTAAATGTTTATACTTAGATGTTGCCCCACTTGATGAGAGTATTTCTCTAATTCTTAGTAATTCCTTCCAAGTGCTGTTCTGGTCCCCTGTTCAGCCGATGGGTTTTCCTCTCCATTTTTTTTTGTTTCTCTTTCACCCAGCAGTGTTTCCCTGCTTAACCTCAGACATCTCCCACTGTTATATCCACCCCTACAATCCCACTTCAAGAAACTCTCAGTCCTTACTTTCGACAATAAAAAAGCATCATATCTCAAGATTTTATTTACTTTTTGGCACTAAAAAATACTGCCCTTACAGCAACATTAAGTTTGTTCTTTCACATGTTATCATGGTTTATGCAACAGCCAATCCTTCGAGACAGGGAGCTCCAATCCTGATAACCAACCACCCTCCCAACCGCCGGCACGGACACAGGAACCCGGCAGGAACAGCTCACCAGGGCTGTGGTTAAGGACTTGCACCAAAAAAAACTGAACAAGGCAGCCTAATTTGTGTGTTGTATTCACCAGAGTGACCTATTTTGCAACTGTATTACATTAGGAGCAAACATTTAAATGATAGATAGATAAAAATGAAATTGTTTCCAACCAAAAGCCTGTGTAATACAAAATCCATTTCCTTCCACGTTTACGTTTTTAATCAACATCTATCCCAACTGCTCAATATTTCCCAATGATTTGCCTCTAGAATATCCCCCAAACTCTCTGCTCTTGGCCTCACATCCACCAAATCTATCCCACAGCCTCAGGTCTGTTCTCCCACTGTGGGAAATTTCTCATCCCGGCTGCTTTCCCTGGACCACTATTATGGTATCAAACAGACCACAAAAGTAAAGAATGAGCCAGAACACAGGAGGAAATGAAGCTCCTGCCCTTTCCCTCTCACTGCTTCTCCCCGGCTGGAAAGAGTCAGCTCTGACACCTTCACACCATCCCAGGGGTTCTCCCAGATGGGAGCTGATGGAAAATGGGAGATCTTTGCTCTGCCCCTGAATTGGGAGCGAGGACCTGCACAGAGGGTGGGGCAGGTGACAATGCAAACACCCAGAAAAGAGAGCTGGAACTTCACTGCAAGGGTTCAGCTCAGTGGGTGTGAGCAGGGGTGACAATACAAATGGTACTACTACAGAAATAATGCAGAAAGGGTATCCGAGAATGGTTTGGGTTGGAAGGGACCTCTAAAGGCCATCCAGTCCAACCTTCTGCAGTGAGCAGGGACACCTTCCACCGGATCAGGTTACTCCAAGCCCCACCCAAACAGGCCTTGAATGTTCTCAGGGATGTGGCATCTACCACCTCTCTGCACACCTTGTACCAGTGTTTCCTCACCCTCATTAACTATTTTCTTGTTTAAATGAAAGGTTATTATGAAGGGGTAACATACTTCTTTTTTTTTTCCTGGATAGAATCATAGAATCATTTTGATTGAAAAGACCTTTAAGACCATTAAGTCCAAGTATTCACCCAGCACTGCCAAGGCCACCACGAACTAATTAAGCTGGAGGAAGTATTTTGCTAAACTTAACTCCATCTTTGTAAAAAGGATTTTAAGACTATGACACAATTCACGTCTAACTATGACTTCACATATACCAACGTTCCAAGCAGAAATATCTTGTTCTCTTCTTACCTCCTCTTCCCATCCCATTGGTTTTGCTTCTTGCAGACTGATAAGCTCTGTCCAGCAAAACACCAAAATATGCACTTGACTAATACTCCCCGTGGTTCTGCTGACCCAGGTTGTTCCCACCTCAGCCACTGCTCCTGTCACCTGCTGGGTCGAGGGCAGGATAACCTGCTCCTTCCAGGAGCCAGGGAATTAGACATCCACTATTTATACTCGGGTACCTCAAAGTGCTCTGCCTGTGTAGATAATCTCCCACAGCTGCCACAGACTGGCTGAGGCAGACAAAGCTGGATTTAGCTCTCACTGCCTTAGCACAAACAATCAGCTCATCACAACTGGGGTAACAGCTACAGCAACAGTAACCATTAAAATGCAAACGCTTGTTTTTAGAAGGTTAAGGTACTTCTTAAATGTGAAACATTAAACATTTATAGCAGCTTTAATTTGGATGCTCACTCTTTTGAAACATAAAGGAAGAAGTGAACCAGTGACACTAATTATTTAAACCCAAACAAGTATCACGGTACTTTGATTTTATTATTATTATTATTATTATTGTAGGATTTATCTAATAGTCCCTGAAATATATGCACCCAAGATACGTATTATTGCTTTTGTGCAATGACAATTTATTAGAAAATACAGTAAATAATGTATTTAAAATTTGGATTTTGTCCCCTCCTAAACTCTCGTAAAGACAGCAGCCAAAACACTGAGTAAGTCAGGGTGCCTTTGAAGATATTTAATTAAAATCTAATCCCACATTCTTAAGGGCTCACATAAATTAAGCTGTCATTCAGGAGATTTATGCATTCCCATTTGCATATTACATACAATTCATCAATTACTGGTGTTTGAAGGCAGTGCCGTTCCCCGGGAGCGCCGCTGCCAACAGGCACTTGGCGACGCTCCGGCAGCGCCCGCAGGCCCGGGAAGAGCCACTTCCATATGGCTGATCCTCCTCTGCCGTCACACACCGCCCCCAGCTCTCAGACACCTCCCCTCAGCGGGATGGATCCTGCTCAGCCCAATCTGGCAGCTGGAGACCAACATTTGGGCAGTCTTGGAGCAACCACAGCAGAGCCGATGTTCCTCGCATCGTGAGGTGTCACCGAACAGCCGTAAGTCACCTGATGCTGCTGCAGGAAGCCAGGCCCCGCTCCTGGATTTTCTCAAACTAAATCACAGAACCACAGAATCACATCCATTTAGATCCATCCAGTCCAGCAGCAGCACCACCACGGCCACTACTAACCCACGTCCCCAAGTGCCACATGCACACGGCTTTTGAATCCCTCCAGGGATGGCTTCTGGTTGCTGATTAATAATAAGTAATAAATACTGCCTGGAGACATTTCTGGCTCCTTCACTGCTCACAAGACTCTCTTTGTGGCATTAAGGGCCCCGTTAAGTTAGAACAAAATATATCCTTTTAAGTGTTCAAAAATATTTATCCGAGTTTATACATGTTTCAATATATTCAGACCTAGGAAATTTTCCCAGTAATTCTTTAACATTTTTAAACATATCCTTAGATAAGCACAGCTCATATACACATGTGGAACATTTCCTTTTAAGAGCATCATTACCTGAATAAGAATATATCCATAACTGCTTTACACTCCTGTATTTGTGTGAGCCGGTCCAGCAGGGGAGCAGAGCTGGCACATCCACGTGCCCAAACACACATCTGACATTCCCTGGCCTATCTGAACCATGGACCCTCATCCCCACAGCTGTCTCATGGATGTCTGTACGTCCACAGCCCAGTATCACCTTCCTTGTTCCCACATCTGCAGTGGTTTGATGACAGGACAGGCACAGATTCAACAAAGAACTCAAGAAACCATGAGAACCAGACCAACATGCAAACAACAGGCTCAGAAACTACATGGAAAAAGTATCAAACCCAACACTGATTCACATATCCTGTTTCTACATCTTTTTTGGGGGCTTAGACAACGATCTTAAAGCATCTAACTCTGGGAAGACAAGGTAGTGTATGACTTGAAAATTAATCTGTGAAACAAATATATGTATCTGTAATTAGATTAATTTTTCAACAGCTTTCAGAAGGATGTGGGAGTCTCAGTAAAACCTCCATTGTGCATTTTCTTTGCTCACTCATCTTGCTCTGCTATTTTAGACCATGGAGTCTCTGGAACAAACGTCCCTGTCAGTGGTAGTGATTTCCTGCTCATCCAACAACCACAGCAGTGCTGCATGGAAGTGCAACAGCAAAAGGTCCTGTCCTTCTTTGGCTGCTCGTCTTTGAATACTGCACTAACATGCTGATCACAAATGCACCGAGGGACAGAAATACCACCAAAAGGTGGTGTTTCCCTCCCACAGCTCTTAACTCAGCACTGACCTGGCACACATCTGCCAGCCCAGTCTGAGACCTGTTAGGGCCAACTCTGGTAACTGCACCAAGCACAATGTGTGAAACCACTCGACTTCATTAACTGCAGCCTCAAGCAGGTCTTAAATTCACATCTCCAAAGGGGAAAGGCTAAAGCAATAACCACTTGTTACAGTCTTGTTACTGAGCTAATGCTCATCTCGTACACTCACTGAGATTTTGCTCCATTTATCTTATGTTTTGTACTATATGATTAAAACTAGACTATTATTTCTGTTCTTCCACCAAATGTTTTAAAAAATTACTTTCAACAGTTGGTTTCCACTTAGCAATGAGCTGCTATTAAAGCTCCTGCTAAATATAAATGCACAACAATTTGGGGACATCTTATGATTTTTTGGTAAGTTAGGATAACCTAACGGAATTAATTAATGGAGTTAATGGAATAAAGAATAAATACCACAGCTGATGTCAGCACCAACTTCTCAGTGACTCTCTGAATGATGAGAGGTGATGTAGTTCTACCTCTGCTGAGGAGTTAAGACGTACTGAAGCAACCACAGAACACAACATCATCCATTTATTAACTTCCCTCTAACAACAGCACACTTCACTATGCTTCCAGCATTTTCATAAGCATTAAATTCACTTTTAAAATGCAAAGACATCCCTCTTCAAAATTCCATACACCCTGTGGATTGAGAGATTTGTCTGTTTCAAAGGAGAACCACACATGGGTTACGTCCTTTCTCATACACTCAACTGCCTCTCCAAGAGATCTTTTGATAACTGAAGAATCACTGGGATTCTTTAAAATCACAAGAAAGCAACCCTGAGATGATTGGTTGGGAAAGAGATTTTTGAGTTCCCACTTTTTAGCATTGATTTAACTTTCTGTCTTTTCTTAACTCTCTTTTAACTTGAATTTAGGAGAAACTATTGGGTGGGAAGGGAAGGAAAAGGAATTGTTTCAACATCAGTCATCACTTCAAGATTATATCGCAGAAAAAAAAAAATCTACAGATTTCTAAAGTATTAACAGTCCATGAAATATGAGATGTCAATACACAGCAACCACAAGCCCATGAAATCTCCCACTTGTGACACACCAGAGGTTTGGAATCCCATCAGCAGCCGAGTGCCTCCGTGACTCTGGGAGGTGCTCAGCTCCTCGCATCACATCCTCCCAGCCCATTCATCCCAGAAGTTCTGTCACCGCTGCTGCAGTGACTGACACGTTTTCCTTGCCGCTGTTTTATAAACACGCTGTGTAATGACGGCGTTTCGCTGGGGGCTGGGCACCTCTCTGTGACGCCTTGTCACAACACAGGAGCGGCACAGGCACACTCCCAACCCTCCCCAGAGCTCCACCTCACACGAGAGGTTCCCAAGCAGCTCAGGGAATAGGCTGCTCTGTTAGAAATAGTGCGCGGAATAGCTGCACCGCGCAGAAAAACTCCGGAACTTGGAACGGACAGGTAATTTTCTAACCTACTGGTATTATTTCTGTGTGTAACTATTCAAATGCAATTATATATACTGCATGAAAGAAGACAAAAGATGTTCTAAAATGAATCTGTGAGATGATCAATGTACAGAGGTGACAAGTACACCACAGGCAAAACCAGCACTAAAAGCTACATGACTTCATGCATTAATTGAATTATTAATATTGACCACCCTGAAAGTTTCCCTGTCTTGCTGTTGTACAGCTCATTGCAAAAAAACCTTGAGAACATCTGTCCCACAGTAGCTGATAAATAATTAGTTTATTTTAATTAAAGTTTGACATAGTTTCTAGAGCTGGCACCCTCTGGAGTGCATGGGAAGTTGGCAGAGAGCTCCGTTCACCTCGCACAGAGTGACTGGACTTGCATTGTGCCCACAGCCCAGATGGAAAAAACTGAAAATCAGGGGCTCTCAAGTGATGCTCAAGATGAAAACTGTGGAGAAAGATCACTGCCCAGCACCCCTCAGCTTCCTGGGCAGGCAGGAGCCTCTGGCAGAACACTGAGCTCTGCAGGCTTTTAACAGAGCTGGACACGGCCAGCTCTGGCCACCAGCTCTGACCACAGCACTCCCGAGGGCCTGGCCCACACTCTGCCCGCAGATCTGACTTATGGCACCACAGGGTAATTTTCTTGCCATTTTTCCAAAATACATCTTCTCCGAACCAAACGTAACGGATTTGTGGGACACCCACTCCTCGTTCACTAACTCTGCTTTGGCTGCCCTGTCCTGTTGCTGAGGACAGTTCAGTTTGGTGTTTCACTACCATCTGTATCCCTGTTTGCTAACAACACCTGCTTGTCCTAAATCCTCACAGAAGCTGCATGATGAGCAAATGGCACTGACAACTTCTCCTTCCTCCAGCACGGCCGCGTGTCGCAGGCCTCTGGGAATTGATCTTTCCTCAGATGAAGTTGTGCAGTGGTAAAAGAGGGGGGAGAATGCCATTTAAACCATCATTAGACTGGAAGGTGACACCTACAAACATCTGGCTTCAAAACAGAAAATGAAAACTGTTCTAAATTAATGGTCTTCCATACGTTAATGCACCTTGGATTTTTACTGTATATACATTAAACTGGAGTTTTAAAAACTTAAATAATGTTAAGTCACATCTACAATTTCCCTCTGATAGCTGGAACAGACAGATGGTTCAAGCCATAACTTCCCATCAGAAGACGGCTCCTCTGGTTCTTCCAGTACTTCATCCTGGAGTTCTGTCAGGAAAAGCCTTGCTGGGTTTCACCTTCAATATTTCTCTCTCAGGAAAAAAACATGCAACTAATGGTCAACCCCCCGTGGGTACCCTTCAAAGGAAGTCTTTAACCTCAGATGTCCAAGCTACTTGTCACTAAATTATGTGTGTCTCTTACAACAGCAATTGGTAGAAATGTGTCATTTTGCCTTTATAATTGTGACAAGGAAGTACATTTGTAGGTATTTCAATTTTCGCTACATTTAAACAAAATTTTACCTTTTAATTTTCATTTTTCAATTAAAGACTAAATTCTAAGCCAGCTATAGATTTCCACTGAGACCCTACATTTAAACAAAATTTTACCTTTTAATTTTCATTTTTCAATTAAAGACTAAATTCTAAGCCAGCTATAGATTTCCACTGAGATTTTGGACTGGTCAGCTGCCAGTTCAAGCCGTCAGTATTCCCTTCTGCTGAAGAAAAAAGCCTGACCAGTCATTTTTAGAACACTTTCTACATTTTTAATGTTCAATGTACATAAAAGAGGTAACACAGAAAGTGATCAGAAGACACGGTAGAACTAAACATCACTCACAACTACACATTCATTTTACTTATTCCTTTAGCTGAGAAAACTGAAGAAACTCATCTTTATTATCTTTGAAAATTACTTGCTTTATATAATTACAGAAATTAAGTGCAGTAAGAAGCCACCTCTCAGGTGGGATTTTAGAGATCAAAGTCCCTTTTTTCCTTAGAAAAGGCTAGGCTTTCAGGATCAGGCACATCCATGTTAAAAAGGAATTCCCATTATTTATCTGTGCTGTAAGTAGCAGAAATATGTATGGTCAAACACCAAGAAATAACACTGCTCCAGCACTACACAGCACACTTTATCTTCCTCCCAAATTAGCCAAGAAAGAAGGGAAAACCTTCCTTAAATCTCTGAACCCATACTTCACATTAAAATACGAGAAGCCACAGAAGAAGCAAAATCATCCATATACTGAGGGCGTTTGAAAACAGAAAATGTTTTTGATTTTCCCTTTCTGCTTCCATTATTCCTTTCCTGCAGACCAGCAACACACAGAGGGTTGGTCTGCTGAAGGATTTTGATTTGAACTTGTGTCAAGAGTGAATTTGCGCTAAGAGAGATTCTTAGAGTTTCACAGAAGACCGTAATGACACGTGCAACACATACCCAGGAACTGCAGTGCCAAGGAAGGAAGGGAAAATAAAGTGTAATTTTATATTGGTCGCCTACGGGCCACAGTTTCTTTGCTGTTCTATTAACAGCTCAGAATCCTCTGTGCTGTGAGAGCACAGAGAACTGTAACTGCCAATTAATGTAATGATATTTGCATATTCATTACCATGGTTATAAGGAACACTGGTGCTCTCGTTGTGCAAGGGGGATCCAACTGGCGCAGAGGGGCGTTCGTCTGGCAGGCCGGGACTGGGAGAAAACTGAGGGGAGCCAAGGAATTAGAACCAACTGTGCAACACCAAGGCTCCTCTGCCTGCCTGTGCACACTTCCCCAGAAACATGCAATCCACATTTACCTAAAAATTATTTGTTATATAACCCTGCCCCCTTTGATTATTGCTTTCTTTATGCCTTTTTTGTCACCAGTTAACAACACCAGCGTGAACTCACAAACTCTCTGCTTTTTAACTTCCCAGCTACTTCCTGTATTTTTTATGATGACCGTATGCTGGATTATTATTTAATTATGATTAAAAAATAAACTCCCACATGTAGGTTACTTTGAAATGAAGGCAGTTTACAAATAACTCAGGCCTGCTGCTTTTCTCACGGTTCACTCAGCATTTCCTGTCACCTGCACTCAGGCAATGTGCCATCGATATTCAAGTTTACTCAGACACACACACCCCCCTTCACAGAGAACTAAACTCTGGTCCAGAGCTACACACTGCTTCTTCCCAAAACGATCAAGTACCTTTTAAAATCTTCTAAGTGTATTTGAAGAAATACTTTTTAGATCAGGGCACTGTGGTTATTAAAGATACCAGAATAACCCCAGTGCTTCCTGGTCCCAGAGTAAGGCTGTTCCTGAGGCGCTGATGTCAGTGTTATTGTCGTAAGAGCACGAAACCCTGTATTCCCACAGAAATGCCAAACACTCTCCATTTCCCAGACAATGTCACATCACTGAGGTGCTGCTGCACTATGCTGTAAATAGCCAATACTGCATCTCCAGTAAACCCATTTTAAATACATACAGCCTATGTGATATTTTTATCTACATATCTGAAAACTTAAAGTGTCCCATAGAGAATTTTTAAAAAAAAAAAAAAAAAGGGAGGGGAACCAGGAATGGCAGAATCAGCTCCAGTGAATTCCAGGGAATTGGCTAATCCAACTACAACCTCTGTGCTGCACTCAGCTCATCGCATCACATCTGGAAATGCATCAGCACATCAGCACACAGGATTTGATTGTTGTTCTCTCCCTCAGTTTCGTTTTGTGTCTCCCACTTCAGATATTAAATTTTCCAATCATCTTCCTTCGATGTTGTTTTAATTTAATTTAAAAGCAATACAAACATGTCTGATTTACAAGATTTTTATCACTACAGTATCTTATCACCTCATTAGAGTAATTTGCAAAGTCTTTTGTCCCAGTTGATACCAGAAAGGATTTATTTTCACCTTCGGGTTCTTTTTCCTTTCTCAGTCTGTTTATGAGCTGCAGTACCTCATCTCTGGGCAGTGAGGGAAGGTCCTGGCAAACAGGGAAGTTTTGCAATACTACAAAAACCATCGGGCTCAGGCTCAGACTCTCTTTGGCTGCTGCCAAAAATGTTTTTATCTCCAGCTCTCACGAACTTCCTCTGGAGTTTTGGTCACAAGGATTGCAGCTGCCTTGGGTGGTTATGAATGAAGAGGGAACCCTGCCTGGGCCCCGAGCTGTAACATTGCTGCTCTGCACTGAACTGGGATGAGAAGCAAACCAGCAACCACACGCACACACACACACACACACACACACACACGCACACACACATATATCTATCACTAATTCATGATTTATTTTTTCCCCCTTAAAATCTGGTGGCTGGTCACACCTGCATGAAGAGCATATAGGAAAGGGCAGCTGCTGCAAATAACAAGCCAGAAACTTACTCTTGCAAACATCGTGGAGCCAGAATATTCTCTGTCTGAACACCCATGAGCACAAAGGACTATAAACTGCAGGCATATGATGCTCCATGTTGCAATTTTTTGCAGGATGAAAGAAGAGCCATTAAAGTCTGGTGAGCCCCACATGCAACACCCCAGGGCATTCCAAGGGCTCTAAAGAGCCCCGAAAGTCGCTTTTTTCCTTGATCTTGGCAAACAGTAAGTCAGGAATGAAGGAGATCAAAAAGATGATCCCAAAAATTAAATTATCAGAAGGATTCCAGTAGAATTCTTCTTTTTTGTACATAAACTGCACTGAGGCCAGGAGCATGAACTGATACGGAGTTACCAGGTCAACATCTTAAACAAGATGGTGATGAGGAACAGGTAAAAGCAGACATGGGTTCCTAACATCAGCATTCTTCAGAGAAGTAGTAAATTAAGCTAATCTTGACCTGTTTCCAGCTCCTCTGACGACAGGGACAGCTTGAATAAAGCTACTTTATTCAGATTCTGACTGATTTTCTATTATTTTTTCCCTTATCCAAATTAAAATCATTCTTCTGAGAAGTGAAAAAAGAATTTTTTTAATAGGTGAGAAACTATTATCCACTGTAAAAGAAGCAAGTAATAAAAGCAGAGTATGTCAAGATAAATTTTGATCTTCCTCCCTGCTTCACGGCTTCATGTCCAAGAAAAATCATTTAATACTACTTCTATGAATTTGTAATTTCATCCCAGAAAGTAAAGAATAAGATAAACATTTTCTGTTTGTTTTTCACTTTCACAGCAACACCATCCTTACTTGCTTCTAGATGGTCACATTTTGCTGACATTTACAAACATTTCATGTTGATCTTACATGGGTCACATCAATCATCTATACAGTTTCAATGACACTTTGTTAAATAAACTGTCATGAAAGATTTATAGAGAATTTGATAAAAGTAAAGAAGATGTAGTTTAGCTTTTAAAGATGCATTACCCCTTTTCTGAGGTGTAATATCAGCTCTAAAATACCATTAAGCTTTTCTGGCAGGAGATGAAGTGAGAAAATAAAATGCACTCTTTCATCAGCACCGCTTATTTGCATCTTTGTGCTTCTACAAAACACTGGGAGAACAGAGCACCTGGAGGGAAAAGGAACCTCATCCAATTTCATGTGTTCTGGTTGTCTCTCCCAATGCTTGGAAGAAGCCATTCATGGTCTTATCACATTATTTGAGCAAAAACTGCCCCCAGATTAAAAGAAACCCCAACAGTCTACTTCAGATTAAAATCTCTACTGATGGTAAACTGATATTCCCAAATTCCCTCTCAAAATAGGGACTGCAGACAAGCAGCACACTTTCATTCAAAGCCCTTCTTCAGACAAATGTGGCCAGAGCAGCTCATTAAGGTGTATTTAAAATTTTCAGACTTTACTGTCTGATACCAATTTAATATTTGACAGCAGGGAACAACGGTCCCACTGTTGGGGAGGGCCTTAATCATATTTCGTTCACCAGGAAGAACCAAAGTTTGATGAAACTTTTCATCAGTTTTCCACCCTGAGAGATCCAGTTACAAAAGCAGTTTTTTGTTCCACCTTCCAGGTACCTGCAGAGTCAGCTCTGCTCCTCCAGCAGCTCCACTTGTGGAACACCAGCCAGGAATACAACGTGCAAAGACTTCTCTCCACTTCACCATTTAGGCTTGAAAAACCACAAGTGATGAATTAACACTTGCAGAAAAAATAACAAGACAAGGAATCTTTCACTTCTCTTAAAGACCATTAATTTTTGCAACCAATGGGGCAACATGAAACTTTCCTCAAGAAGCACTGCACTTTTGTGTGTGATGCCTCATGACCCAGCCCCGTCACAACCTGTTCTCTTCACGTAGTTATCCCATCTCAAAAGTGTCACACGAAAGGTCAGTAGTGGATAAACCCACTCTCTAATTATACTGGATCCCCTACAAAATATCTGTGATCAAAAGGCTGCAGGTATAAAGCACTCAACAAACTGTCCCAGCACATCAGTCTCCCACAAGTCTGTCAAAATCCTTTCCATCAATGTTACACAGTTACCTTGGAGGTTTTCTTCCTCACTGTTTTCCTCCACCTTTTAATTTTTCTATCAATACCATAAATACAAAATTCATGGCCTAAGTTCACATCCAGCTGGACACTGAAGAGTGCACTCTCCTTACATTATGATTATCTTAAAATCTGTGGCCCTGAGACCTTTACACAGGTATCTTCAGTATCTGCCTCACAATAATAAAGTGAAACTGCTTTGTTCACCTGGCATCTCAGGGCTGACCTCACACACACCAACACCCTCACCACTCCACCCTCCAGCCCAGAAATTCCTCCATCCCCCACTCAATCAACAGCAGGGCCAGCAACTGGATTTTGGGTTGCACAGCTCCTTCTGGGGTCTGAAGGAAGACCCTGAGTTCATTTGGAGGAAGAGCACCTTGATATTTGGGGTGCATCCATTCATTTTTCATAGAGAAACAAGGAAGACACACACTGCATCTGTTCTGTGCCACAGAGCCCCATCAGCCAGAGCTAAATCTCTGGCAGGTTCCAAACACCCCAACCTGCTTTCCATGCAGGGAACACCATGGATCTGCCTTCTACAGCATCTGCTGAACTGACTTTGCTCTCAGCAGTCACTTATTCAGAGGGAATCTGACTCGGTGTTTAAAAAAAAAACCCCACAAATCCGATCTGCAGCCAAATCACAACAGTAAGTGGGAACTGAACTACATTAATTTGTAGATATTGTAACTACTACATTACCAGCAGTGTTCCCAGATACTGTGAATTCAAGTAAAAAAGGCTAGGGGTTTAAAGGCAGCAATTTACTCGGTTATTCAACACATCTGTCAAATATATTACTGAGTGGTAAATGAATAAATATTGGATTTCAATTGCTATGACTAGAAATAAATGGGAGCCATTCTCTGAGCAGCAGCACTGTGAGCTACAGGCTTTCAGTGGAGGCTCAGTTAAAGAAAAAGCAGAGTAATTAGAGTAATTCCTATATATTCTGAAAAAATACCAGTTTGTGATGTGATGGATTGGAAAACTAAAACAAAATTGTCTCTCTTTTACCACACCATGCAATCTTCAGGAAAAACAACACCCTAACCCAGGGAAACCTTCCAAAGGGATATCCCCAAGAGACCCTGAAGGTTCAACACTTGAGGTCCAAAGATATATTTCATGCTGAAATGAATATTCCCAATATTTTCAAGTATCTTGACAATAACTTACATGCATTCAAACATGCCACAACTAGACGCCTTTTCAATTGTTTAGCTCATATACTAATTATTGCTTACTGTGTGAGACAGTAAATTATGTAACTTTTTATATATATATAACTTCTATTATTTTTATTACTGTGTAAAAATTACTCAAGTCACATTTGTGACTAATGAAAATTACATTATGAAATTACCATTATTATATAAAATTATTAGCTAACATTTTAGCTAATACTTTCCTGGAGGATGTGCATAGGAAAAGATGACACGAGGGCCCAACATTTCTAACTGCCCTGCAACCAGTGAAAAGCTCTAACAGAAAAAGAGAAATTAGTCTCTCACCATGACAACAGACTTGTGAGCTGTTCTGCTGAAGTTTCCTTCAGATCTGCAACAACTTTTAAACTGTCACATGCTCTGAAACAGGAAATCACACAGATCACCCACATTCTAATGAAGTTCAGAGTTGCGAGAGAAGCGGAGGAGCATCCTCAACCTCCCAGCACGGAATTAACGCGTCTGTCTCCGGAACAGACACACAGGATATGCTTTAAACCACCCTCCTGCCAATTGATTTAATACAGAATATTCGTGTGAAGCAGCATTACACCGAGAAAGCAACTGGCTCCTGTTCATTATGGTAACAAAGACAATTAACAGTCATTGGCTGCTGTGACTCCAGTCTTTGCTGCCGGGGAAAGACAAGGCTCTACTTCCCAGACAGACCTTCCACTCTAATGCACAGAAGCCCTCCTTTCGTAATTCCCAATTAACCAAGGATTCATTGACTGTTTCACCACAAGCCCCACCTTCGACAGTCTGACCCTCCAGGGACAACCTTGGGTTACACCTTTTAAAACAAACCCCAGACTTCTACAACTTCGGTATTACTGGGAGGACTTAATAAAAACTTAAGAACTGCACAGTCTTCAAAACCATTCCTGTACCAGCAAGGATTTGGCTAAACTGCCTGCACATTGCACTCCATGTGCTCTGGCAGGGCTTGGCACATCAAAAATGATATAAACAGGTTCAAATCCTGCCTGTTGCCACCTACCTGTGTCCAAGCTGATACTGACCCGTCCCTTTGCTGGGCAAACAGGGAATGCCACTGACAACCTTTCAGCCCAAGAGCATCATTCCAGCTTAGATGTAGCAGCTAAATCCTCTGCAGATGCAGGGATCCCGCTCTGGGCTGCTCCTACAGCCTCTCATGGTCAAGATGATCAGTGGCCTCTTAGTTTGACATTTTAGATTTTCCCAGTCTTTATCAACATGTGTTACAGGCTGCTGAGGGAACTACATAACAGGATTAACTAATGGCAATAACCCTCTTTTGTCAGAGAGGATTACTGTCATTCAGCACTGGGGGAAACTGAAAACCAGGAGTTCCTTTTGTGGTATTTATTTAATATTCTACTCCGTAATCTGTTTGCAACAGTATTAGTGCAAAATGTCATGGGAAGATGTAAACACTCACCAGACTCCTTTTTGTACCTACAAACAAACCAAATGAAAAACAAAAAACAGTTTGTTTCCTGTCGCTCAAGCCGTTCCAAGATCCTGATGCTCTATGTTATTTAACGTTTTCAGCTGACTTTGGGGACATTGTAGACTGCTCTGATGAGGCATGTTCCAGTGTCAGCCAACAGTTTATCCCTGGCACGCTTGTCAATCAAAATAAAACTAACAGACGGCTTTCTTTGTTTCAAATGAGCTTTCCCTGGTCATTAAAATTCACTTTTTATTACAAAAACTACCATTTGGAGAGAGCAAATTGAAATGTTCATGGCTCCTACTGAATCAACTCCTACCAGAGTTGACTGTTGCAGAAGAATCTTGAAAATATATAAAAAAAGCATTATTTCAGCACCTCTGTGCTACCCATTCTTGGCCTCTCTGTGGCCTGGTAACTACAGAATGGCCATCTCATACAAACCCTGTAACCAACATTTTGGCACCAGGATGACACCATTTCCTTTAGTGCTTTCAACAGCAGGATATACAAGTGTAGAAAATTAAAATTTTCCTAGGACTGGGCAGCAGGAGGTACATCTCTTCAGAGAACATAAAAATGTAACAGTTATTGACAGGCTACTTTTTAGAAAACATTGGGTTTCCTATGCTAAATATTGAGGAAATCATGCTCTCTTAGATTAGATTTGTAAACTTAGGGCAAAAGCATATAAGTCAATAAAATTACATTTAGAATATGTATTCCTGGCAAAAATAGAGTGCTTCCAGCAACACCAACTTAATTTTTGGGAGATAAATCAAGAGGCTATCCAAATAAATCCTGACAAAAAGCCATGATTTCCAACCAGCCCTCATGCCACAGAATGCAGCCTGATGATTTGTAATGATGTACAAATCATGTAAAGGAAGCCATGATTTTATCAGAAGTTCCCACATGAGTAAGAGTTTAGACCGCTGCAAATACCAGATTTCCTTTTCCTTTTTAATAGAAGTTTATTAAAAAGCCTGAACAAACAAGGTTTTGAAATCATTATCTTTCTTCTCTACAGGGAAATTGTGCATATAGCCTCTAATTTTGTCAATTATGAGCACGTGGGATTTCAGTTATTATAAACACACTTTCCTTCCACTGACAGTGATTCAAATCCCATCCTACAGATTGATTTGCAGCCCTTAAAATCAGACTCTTTTTTTGTTAACAAGTACCATCCTCTACGACTTCCCTTGGAATAAAGGAAAATGAGCAGCTCTTTTTACATCTTCCACAGACCAGACTTCACACCCAGAATGTAACTATTTTAAAAAAATACCTGAAATGGTCTAAGGCAGTGTCCTGGGCAACACAGCACTTTAACTTAAAAATATTTGCTGTAATGTGGAAGAAGACAGGAAACACATGTGCAAAACTATGGTGCTGGATCATAATCCTTGTGCTTTAATCCTATGTAACTGATACAATTTGCACAGGAGGCAACAAAAGCCCAGACAAATTTCCAGTAATTGTGATGTAATACCCTGCTTTTCTCAAATCAAGTTCATTAAGAACTCATTTTTGCCCTCTCTATGCAAATAGCAGTATTTGAGTACAAACCCAAACCTGTTTTGTGTCTTACAAGCCTCATCTAGACTGCATTTTCCACTCTCTGTGAGACACTGTCATAAACCTTCCCCCGGTGAGGACGCGTGACACTGACTGCTTCACTCACCTCTGTCCTCCCTGGACTGCCCCTCTTTTGCAGAAGAAAACTGGATTAGTTTGACATAATTTGCCCCTGACAATTCCATGTTGTCTGTTATCTCCTGGACACTCATGAACAGTTTGTTTATTAATCACAGTGGATTTCTAGTTGAGTGGTCTAAAATTTCCCAGCTTTTCCTCCTCCTTCCTCCCCCTCCTCTCTCCTGGTCCCTCACTCATCCCTCCATGACTTTCCCAAGTTAGTCATTAATCACTCCAACACCTCATCCACCATTCCTTAACTCCACTGCACCAGACCCAGCTGATTTGAGAACATCCACCCTAAATAAGCTTTCTGTCACACTTGTTCTCTCACTTGAGTTTAGCTCCTGCACTTGTCACTGCTGTTAATTGTGTCAGACATCTCACTGCAGGTGACCTCAAGCCATGAAAACTCTTCCATCTTCCAGCACCATCTGTTGCTCCCGTTCCCTTCTCACTGCAGCACATCACCCCTCATTTTCCTCTTCCCAAGATGGACACATGCAATGATTTCCCCTCACTCTGGAAGGCCCCTCTGATGGCATCTCCTGCTGTTCTTTGCCCTTTCCCACCCTGTCCCACGTGCTCGAGCTGTTCCGCCCTATCCCAAACTCCTTCCCTGAGCTCCCTCACTGCCACACTGCGCCCGAGACTGTCAGAGAGAGATTCTGACTTACCCAAATCTGACCTCTTTCCACAGTTGCTATTTTTACTCTGCAAAGGAATCATTTGTATTTATGCCCACAGTAATTTTTTTTAAGGAACTGCAGGTTTCTTGAAAATTTTACCCTTCTACTGCCACAGAGTTGTTACTTCTTCATCCTAATACATTAGTCTGCATTATTTTAAGGCACTTTATTTATTTCTTCTTCCACTTGTCATATGGCTTGTTAACTCTAGTTAACCCTCTCACTCTATTTCTATTACATTTTCGACATTCTCAGCTAGTTTCTTCCATAAACTCTACTTTAAAGCTTCTTTCTTTAAGTTTTGGGGATTTTATATAAAGCATTCCAGTACATGCTGGTTATGTTTGGCCTGGAAAATATTTACATTACCACAAAGTCCTGTGCTTTAGATGATTCTACCTGAATCCACAGGGATCCCTCCTGCTTTGGTGGCCTTCCAGAGGAGCCAGCATCACATCCAGTGCCCTTCTCCCACATCATCTCCCTCTGGGGTTGGACCTTCAGGCAAGTGCACAAGCCCTGTTTTAAAGGCAACATCTCTTTCTTCTTTAGTTGTCTTTGCTTTCCAAACAAGCCACATCCTTTACAATAACATTCCAGCTTTGTAAATTATCTGATCAACTCTCTTACATAACAACCATAAATTATGATCATATACTAATTTTTTTGCTGCTTTTCCTGTTTATTTCCCTGTCCTACTGAGATTGCAACAGAACTGTAAGGTGATCTGGAGCCAACTCACCACCCTGTTTCTTGTACCCACCCTAAACACATTAACAATAACCTCGTATCTCTGGTTTTTGCCATCCCACTCTAACTCTAATCTAGAATCTTTGTGCCTAATTACCAATTTCATATGTAAACACATACCGAAACTTTTTCAGATTGAGGATTCTGATAAACACATTTATCTCCCTGTGGTATTAACACTTCCACCTGTTCAGAACAGGTTACACAAGGAAGGAACCAGAAGAACAAAAACACAGTTCCTAAGTCACACCATCAGCAGAGCTCCTGATCCACTGATGGAGGTATAACCATCCTGTTTCTTACAGGAATTATTGGTAACAGCCTATGCACATTTCCCTGTGCACCCCACCTGGGAACTGCAGCAAAATCCAGCGGGTTCAAAGGTACACACCAAACTCTCCCAGAGTTTGTTAAAATCTCTGAACGCAGTGATGTAACCCACGATGTGAATGCAGAGTTACCTTTCTCATCTTTCATCTCAAAGCCTGACTCTGTTTCCCTGCACACTCACTCCCCCCGCCCCCCCCTCCCCATTTCCATACCCCACTACAGGCTGGTCCCAGCCCATTTTCAGGTCCGGCCGCACATTTCCAAAGCAGCACACCCAGAAGTTTCCTAGAGCTCTTTCAGAGCACAAAATGACGTAATACAACATTGATCCCAGAGCACTGCTGCTGTCATGCAGCTGCCACTGTGATGGAGTGGTCAAAGTCAGCAAGGGTCTACCAAAAATGTGTGGAGCTTGCCTGCAATGCAGCTGCCAAGGGACTGGAGCAGCACTGGGTGTGAGAGTTACCCCGATTTCAATCCCGAAGGAGAACAACAGCAATTCTACAACACTTTCCTTTTCCTAATAAGTACTTTTTGTTCTGTTTATGACCATTTTGTTTGGCTCCCACCTTCCTGCTGAATTCTGTTTAACAGGAATTAGGAGTTTGTCTTCCTCGAGCTGTGCTTCATTACAGCCATTCAGCCAGGGAGCTGAGCTTCTCTTCTCTAATGGTTTACTTTTTTAGGCCATGCTAAACTTGTGTGCAGTTAAATTAGGAACATTACTTTTACTTAAGTAAAGAACAGAAGAAAGAGACCAAATGTTATGCTGCAAGATTTTTCTCTGATGCCACATATATGTCCTTAAAATTGAGTTTATTCTGCATAATCTCTTCAAAAATATGTCAGCATGCATCAATAAATTCCATTAAAAAGCAGGACTGTCTATAAAGTTAGTATTTTATTTTCCATAGAGCTTTGACTTGAAACACAAATTATTTTATTTGTGAAGTAATAATGCTATTACATAAAATACTGTTACTCTAACTAAACCAAAGAGTAAATCTTTGTAAGCTCCAGTGACACACTGAGCTCCTGGGCTCAGCTGCAGAGTCTCTTCTGGAAATCATACAAACACAAACTGTTGATAAGACCTCACTGGATCATTCTGGGAAAACAGCAAGAGATGAATACTGTGATTTGCTATTACAACGACAGAGTTTTCTTTACAGATAATCCTTTAACACTCCCATGTTTCATAACACTGACTTTTATGCAGCAGAAATAGATTTGGATATGGGGCACCCTCATAATACCCATTTTTTGAAAAGCTGTCAAATTTTGAAAATTCGTATTTTCTCAAATTTAATTTGGATGCCATAAACCTGTCCTTTTATGAACATCCTTTCCCACTCCCAGGATTACACATGTGATAATCAGCACTGTCAACTCCCTTTAAATTTGTACAGTGAAGCCAACTGAGGCCTCTGCTCAAACTGGCTTTAATTCCTGCCTGGATCTCCTCCTCTCCTAAATTCCTGCTAACAGCAACAGCAACCACTGTCACTTGAATTTTGCCTTCCCACTTTCTCCAAATCTGTTCTGGATTCTCAGTAGATCCTCCCTGCCTGAAACACAGTTTGCAGAAGAACTGGAACACTTCAGGACACTGGGGAATGATCTCCTACTCCTGCCAATCTTTTTGAGTCAAGAAAAAAACAGGATTGTGCTCAAGGCAAGCAGCCGAAGGAAGATGCGTGGGGGTAAAACGGAGACTTGGAGGGCAAGTCTGAAGAAGAGAGATGAGGGTCTGTGAATGGAGTGAAGAAGTGGGGTAGAGCAGAAAAGGGAGGGAAAGTCTGTCCTGTGAGCTGTGAAAGACGAGCAGGAAGTTTGTAGCTGCTCATGCACTCCCCAAACAAAAGTGCAGCTCAGTATTTGCACCACACACATATCCATGACAAGCTCTGCCAAAGGCATCCAGCTCTTCCAGGGGCCGGCTTACATGGATGGATGGCCACAGCCTGCTGCAGCCACAGCTAGTCCATCAGTCCCCACAGCAGCTCTGGACAGCCCAGTCACTGCAGGACCCTTCTGGGTGGCACTGGCTGCACATTACGGGAGTTCTGGGGGGTTTGACTGCGTTTCTCAAGATCACAAGTAAACAGCACACACCCAGAGTTGTGTTTAAAGACCACCATGGAGACAACCGAGCACCCAAAACGATGCAATTTCAGAATTTAGGCTGCTTGTGCAGCTTGAGTTCTGCTGTCCTGTTACAGCCCAACTACTGCCCTTCCCAGCCAACCCATCCCAAAGGACACCTCTAGGATGGACATCCAGGGCACACTGCGGGCTGGGGCAGCTGGAGAGCAGCCCAGCCTGGCCTCACCTCAATGCTCTGCACAAACATAAGCATTTATGAGCATTTACAGGATCATTTCCCAGCTCCTCCACTGGTCACACACATGGATACACAGGCTGGAATATAGGATGTGTCATTAAACCTAAGATAGACAGGGCACAAAGTTATGGGGAACTGGCACAGAGTGGTGCAAGAGATGTTGGATAAAGTTTCAGATTCAAACAAACCTTAAAGAACTATTTCAGAGGACGGAGAAAAATGCTCATTTGGAAGCATACTTCATACCAGATTCCAGAGTAAGAACTGAGAGAAGTTTAGAAGAAGTCAGCCCTGGTTTTGGAGATTCTGTGATGTCCCTTCAGCCCCGTGGCACCGGCAGGGTCAGGATGGGCTGGAGCGAGGGCTGGTGAGAGCTGTGCTGCAGCTCTGCTGAAACCATCACAGGAAAAAGTAGACACAGCTCCAACTTGGAACCGCTGTTATTTTCCAATTAAAAATCACAAGACCAAAATATTAATTTATTAAGCCAGCATTCAGTTCACGCAGCCACAACTACAATTCTGAGGAATATATTCTTTTTTTTAAGAGAGGCTGTCGGGATGTCTCTGGCATAAATAATTTAATGTGACAAAACAGTTTATTGTCTGCTGTTGATAGGCAAACAATGCTGTTCCATATTGTGAAATACTGGCTCAACATGTAAAGAGCTCTAAAGGATTTTTCTTTGCGAGGAGAACAAAATTTGTTGACATTTTTCCAACTGTTTTACCTAATAAAGTATTAGCTGAGTTAGGCTTTGAGAAAGATTATCTGCTGTTATCATAGAAGCAAGTTAATAAAGTGACAATAACAAACTGATGTATCTGTCAAAGTTTATAGATAAGGATGTCAAGCTATAGGTTATCAGCCTACAGAACTGACACAGTTCATATATCACAGCCCCCCAACACACACTCTGTCAGCATTGTTTATTTTCAGTCAGGAGTTAAATAATGACCATGTACTAAAAATGCCTTTGGGGAACTGCTTTGTCTTACATACTGTTCACCTGTTTACTTCAGAGTAAGTTTTGACTTGCTTTTATTTAATTTTCTGTTTGAACAGCTGGTATTTATCAACTTCAAATGGACTTCAGGTCAATACACTGCAAAAAATTTTACTGCTGTTTCTGCACTTGCTGCACACACAGAGCTTGTAAAATGCTGATGAGAACAGCTCCACACCCCCCAGCCCAGCTCCAGAGGAAGCCAGGGAATGTCCTCCATACCCCTGAAAGCAGGGCAGCACTGGGAGAGGAGGAGAACACACAGAAGAGGAGGGGGTTTCCAAGGGTCTGGCCACAGAAATCACACCCACTTTGTACAGCCCACCACCACCACCAGCCCTTACTCCTTCCTCTTCTTCCTGTGTGTGTTCCTTACAGTATTCAAAACTGGTTATCCATAAAAAGGCAAGAGATGCTATGGGGTTTGGTTTTTTTTTTCCCTGTCTGTGGTTTTGGAACAGTCAATGGCAGAGAAAAAAGTTCTGCTGAACTTCAGAGGTGAGGATGGAAAGAAGACACAGCCATGGAGGGGAAAACCACCAAGATTATTTGTTTTCATCGTAAACACATGAAGAAACCTCCATTTGTTTTTCATAAACATATAATTAATTAATCCTATAAAAACTATTCCTGAAGAAGTTATGAAAAGAGTTTAAATTTGACGATGAAAAAAAAAAAAAAAAAAAAAAATCAAAATGTGAGCAGAAAAATAAATGCCTGGCTATAACCAGTAACAATATAAAGGGTTTCCATCTTTTCCATCTCTTTATTCTTTTTTTCCTCTCTATGCCAGGCAGGGTGACTGAAAGATACTATTCTACCAGAAATCACTTTCTGGAACTGACAGCTCTACCTGTCATACTTGACGAAGCAAAAAAGAATGGGAAAGATTATGAATTCTTAATTCAAACAGGTTTCTATTACTTTTTTTGGAATCACTGTCTGAGTACAGATCTTAAGATATGGGCTAAGAATTAACATATTACTCTCAGAATGCTTTTTCTAATCTGTGGATTTTTCCTACTACTACAGTACTTTTTTTAAAAGGGAACTGCAATAAAAGGGCACATTTAGAATCTCCATTTATTAATGGCAGGAAGAGGGGAAGGAATGGGGGGGGAGGTGAATGACACCCCCTTAAGCAGAAATTGCTACTGACAGTTCTTCTTCCTCAACATTAAATTGGCCTTTCTAGGTACCAAATTTAGGGATCTGAGTTTTACAAAGTGTTGCAGAACTGGGGTATGAGGGTTTCTATGCCCCCTACTCCTGTTCAGAAGAGCAAATAATATGGTCCTTGGGCATGAAGATACAAACACTACTTCACCTGATTCCTCCTAGTGCTGGATGACCTTAAACCAAGTCTAGAGACCTTAATTCTCCTGAAGTCCATTTTATCAGTTAGAAAAGACAGTAATCTAAAAAACTCTTTTTAAAAAAATCCTTCATTATGTAATGAATCATTTGCAAATAAAAGCCTTTCTTTTGCAGTCATTTAAGTTATAATCCAAATCAATCACTTATTCGAGGACAGTCAGTTTAACTTACACACCAGGAGGCACAGAAAGGGCTGATTTATGCAACCAACACTTTTAAATTCAAGTTATTAGATGGCAGACTCAGAAAAGCCAAGTGGACAGCAGAGATCTGGGTGTCCCAGCTCCTGCTCCAACTTGAATAGCAAATAAAAATTATCTGTTTTCTTAGATTGAAGTCACCCTATTTCAATAATGCTTCACACTGCTTTTACAGAAGGGACTTCAGTCCCTTCACATGTAGGATGACTGCAAAAATCCCCGCAAATGTTGAATCTCATGGAACAAGAGGCTCCAAGACCTCCTGAGCTCCGCGCTGGAAACTTTTCCACAGGAGCCCAAGCCATTGTGTGAGAGGAACCAGGGGGTGCCGAAGGAGTTGGTTGCTATGGTGGCATCTCATAAATCATCAATTATTGTCTGTTATTATGAAGGTGACAGCCTCATAAAGAGATTTGCATTTTCGGCTAATTTTAAGATTTTTTTTCCTGCAGACATCATTTGCTTTGTAAAAGAAATGTCATGACAACCAGAGAACACTTAAGCTTGTTATCGGGTAGTCAGGCAGCCGCTTGGCCCCCATCACTTTGGCATTTGAGCATCGGAGCCTCTTTTGCATTATTGAGTAGTTTATCTTTACAGTTCATAAATATATTTCTGAACGTGGGGACGGCATAATAGGAGGACGAGGGAAAGCGATGGAGGGCTCCTGGTTGCCACGGCAACCTAAACTGATCAATTCCCTGTCACTGTTTTAAAAGAGGCACCACTCTCCTGTGGCCCCCGATGCTAATTACAAATGCAGGCCCTTCGCTGGCATGTTCAGCTTCCAGATTAAAGCAGTTCATGCCTAATTTATCATTTAACATGTCCTCCCACATTTGTAGTGCCGTACAGAATGAATAACAACTTCACTTGTTTACAGCGTTTTCAACTTAATTTCACTAATTATTTTTGCAGTTGCAGGAATCCGAGGGGGCGGTTGCCCCTCCAGAATGCCATGCCCAGGAAGGGAATGGGCAGGGAACGGGCAGGGAATGGGCAGATGGACACACAGGGTCACCCTCCCCATGCCACATCCAGGCTCTGCCCCCCAGGACCCCCACAATCAACATATTATTTATTTATATCCTTCTTATTTTCAATAATGTTTCAAGTGACTGGGAGACCTTTTATGGGAATGGAAAAGAAATTATGGTAAACCTGGTTTAGTTTCATAGTAAAATAGTTCATATTGTCCTGTGCAAAGTTTGAGATGAAAATGCTGCAGATTTACCCTGCAAACTGGACACAGTTTGGCCACTGACTGTCCTTCCAGCCAAACTTCTACTGCTTCCTTTAAGGATTTTGACCAGATTTTATGCAAACTGAACTTTCAATATGTGTTTCAACACAGCGTTTATCGCTTCCCAAACTCAGGCCTCTCAGAATGTTCTTCCACATCTCTGTAACCAGCACTTGTAAATGTCTTGGAAAACCCTTCCCCACCCTCTACGTTCCAGAACAACACAGAAAAGAGTGCGAAATCTCTACAAGAAAAACCAAAATGTGCTGGACCCAAGGCGCTCTCAGTCACGACAGCAGTAACTGCTCAGACATCTAGGAAAATAAACCTACTTAAGGAAGCCAGCAGTGACAAAGGCCAAACTCTGGTGTCCTAATATCTGGAAAAGTCTCTGACATTTCTGCTCTCAAGGATGGTATTATAAACTCTCCATGTTCCAAAACACTCTGTAATTCGAAATTAAAAAATAAAAAAAATCTGTAAGGAACCTGTAAGATTCAGCTCTGGCAACAGGAAGAGTTCTGTGTTTGAGCACTGCCTCCCCCAGGGAGCCCTGCATGAGGGAAGGGATTTTGGTTCCCTGGTAATATTTGCACTGTTGCAGTCACAAAGGAGATCATTTGACAGCCTCTGCCCCAGGCAGCTCCTCCCTGTCATCAGTTTTACAAAAGGGCTCCTTCCCAGAACTCCTGTTAATCAACAAAAATTATACATCCACAGAAAGTGCAAACCCTTCAGTGGGTCTCGGGGGGCCCGGCGAGGCAGCGCTTCCAACTGCTGCTCATCCCGGCAGCTGCGGCGCTCCCGCGGCACATCCCGCCCCAGCCTGTGCTCACAGGTGCTGCGGGCGTGCGGCACCAC
>NW_008236209.1:4247575-4261963 GCF_000691975.1 Corvus brachyrhynchos
GTGGGTCTCGGGGGGCCCGGCGAGGCAGCGCTTCCAACTGCTGCTCATCCCGGCAGCTGCGGCGCTCCCGCGGCACATCCAGCCCCAGCCTGTGCTCACAGGTGCTTCGGGCTGGCAGCACCAGCCTGGATTTCTGCGCTCCCCCAGCGCCCAGGGCACAGCCCCGTGCCCCATTCCCAAGGGAATAAGGGCAGCTCGGAGCAGTGAGAAGCGATCTGGGCACCACAGCCGTGAGCGGAGCCTGTCCGGCTGAGCTCGGGCTGAACGGGGGGACAAAGCTGGGCTTTGAGCAAACGCTGCTTCGGCTTTGCACTGAGCTTTAGTCCCATTGCAGACTCAAGGGCACCCCAAATCCTCCTGTTCTACCACAGCCAACGGGAGAGCGCAGGGATGCGGGAATGAGAACACAGCACAGCCGAGGCTGCTGCTGCTGCTGCTAAGAGTGGAAGTTTGTTTCTTAAAAAAAGAAAAAAATACATCCATAACAACTAAACTTTTCTCATGTAGGATCTACATTCTCTGTCATTTGCATTTGTTTTGTCTTCTATTATTTAGCCCTTAATACCCTTAGTGAATACTACAGGGCAAGGCCAGACCTCTGGCAAGCAGCAGCATTAAGGACAGCTTAATTCTACAAAAACAACCCAAGAAACAGCAAGTCTATGTTCTTTGCCCTGATAAGAGATATGGAATTTATTTTAAACACACAAAATGGTTGGAAACACCACAGAAAAGAAGAACTAGCTTGAAAAGTATTCCATATTATCACAGTGTATGTGTATGACTATGAACAGCCCTCTGAAGAATGAGCACTAACGGTTTGTTTGTTGTATTAATTTCAGTCTTCAAAACTTTGAGATGATTTGGAGCAGAATATCCTCTTGTCTTCCCTCCAGGTCCAATTCCCAGGGAAAAGCACCATTTTTGAGGAACACCTTTCAAAAACTCCTGTAATACAGTAAAGCATAGGCCATGCAATGGCAGTTTGCACCCTCCTTCCAGAGAGTATCCTTAATGCTGACATCCATTCTTTAAAATCTTTAACACACAGAAAGCCTCCTTTCCCCTCTCCTCTCCACAAATAAGTTCAATTCCATTAAAGGTAATTGCATCAATTGCATCACACTGGTGTAAGTAGAGAGAAAAGCTTTTTTGTGCCAGCACAAACCAACACCAGCTATTGACTCACTGCTTGAGTGTGTCTGCCTGTTTGTACACCCGCATCACCCACTGGCACCACATGCCTTTTAATGTCCAGCTTTCTAACATTTTCTTGTAAACTTACCTTTTCCAGTCCTCAGGGAACCAAGCCTTACACCCTAAACTTGAACTACATCCTAGCACACAGTATTAGCATACAGTTTCACACCACACAGTTATCAAAATCAGTTCCAAATAAAAGCACATAACCTCTCCCAAGATGAACCATGGTATCTGCTGCTCTCAATGTGATGCAAATCCAAAATCTGTATTTCACACAACACTAAAATCACACTGGGTTCTCCACTTGTGCTTTCAAGTCCATCTCTCCCTGCTGGCCACTGACCACAGCAGCACAGAACCCAGACAACAGGACCATGGGCCAGGCAGGATCTGGAGAACTCTCTGGGCTCTCAAGCAGGAAAAGGAAGAGAGCTATTCACTGCACTCTGTTTTATCCACACTGCATTGTCTCAGCTGCTAGGTAGACTGTTCATTGTTTCAGTAAGTCTGTTACTGTGTTTAAGGCATGCAGGAGGCTGTGCACTACTACTCAGGGTTACTCAAATAAAGACAACATATTAAGAACAATCACTCCATCTCTATAAAACGGTTACATGCTGCTCAGAAGAGAACACGACAAATACTTTAGCTCTTTGTGAAGCACCATAATTGCTCATGATTTGCCTTTTCATGATTATATCCTCATTCAAATCTACTTACTTGCTCAGTCCTTAAGGCTGGTGCACTGACTATCCACAAGAAGGTAGGATGGCTCGAACACTTAAGGAACAGATTGTTCCAGTCTTGCAGGATTTAACACTCCACTCCACTTACTGGTGTGTTTGCCATGACACACTATGTTTTATTAATGTCTCAGTCCTGTTATTTAGTGAACTTAAGCCTCCATCACCTGCAGAAATCCCTGGTCCAAACTACACCCACTGGATCGACAGAGATGCTGGTGCAGTCGCTTCAGTTCTGTTTCACCTGCCAAAGTATAAATTCAAAGGAAGATGGGATGTACTGGCAGCAATGTAACACACCAAGGATCTCCATCGAGCACAAATCTCTCCCAACCTGCTCTAAATCTGTTTGCTTTCACTTTAGGATAACTAAAAGTTCCCCAAGAGTTAATACAGCACCTTCGGGTTATTAAATGGAACATGAAGAAGAACATTGCATTATTATGCTGCACATGGCTAAGGAATTTTAGTATTCACAGGATTATGGTAATTAAGTCTTCCTTCACTTTGGGTGATGTGACACTTGCTTGACTATAATGTCACTCCACTTAAAGTCTGTGTAAACAACATTATCTTAGTCACTCTGCATTACATTTCCAACTGTGAGCAAAATTACAAGGTCAAAGTGGACAAGAATGTAGGTAATCCCAAGGAAACATCATGTAAATGACTTGCTCAAGGTTCAAGCTGGGTTTTCAAGGGTGGTAAAAGGCTTATGTACTACACTGATATTTTAGTCCTGGTTTGTAGAAGGTATCACTGGCAAACTGCAGTTCTGTTTGTAGGGACATTCAGCTTTTCAGGACTCTGCAAACTTTTCCTTTTGTAAGGACTGGGCTGCCAAACAAATGCACAGAGTAAAAGAGGACTGATTTTGAACAAAAAGCTATATGGAACCAACAGAATATTAATTAACTCTCTAAGTGACAGATGCAAACAAAGAAATATATATTCCACTGACATCATTAACATAACACAATAAAACCTCCACTAAACTGTCAGTCAAGAGAGCTGGGAAAAAATATTAACCTCATTGTTAAGAACAATTCTTTTAATTCACTTAGCCGGACTTGCTTTACCTTTGAATATCAAATAGGAAAGCATTCAGTGTCTTTTTTGTGATTTCGATTGTTAAACAGATAAACTTGCAGCTGAATTTCTTTTATCCTAATAAGTACACAGCCAACTCCAAGCACACAGACATGTTTCAGTGTATATGTAAGTATTTTACATATATATACACCAAGACTTGTCTAGTTCTCAACCACCCAAGATTTAGTTTGATCTCATACTGAACAAAAGGACTGCACAGGTGAGCAAGCTGCACTCCTCAAATTAGCAGGTAACATCTTACAAATCCATAAGCTCTGCAAGCTTGGAAACAGCAGCTCACCCCTTTACTGCACCATAAAACTCACTAAGCAGAAGAAACCTTGTTAGCATTTCCAAAGCTGTTCAAACATTATAAATCCATGAGCATTCAAGCCTCCGTACTTGGAGACGTAACAAAATCGGGATGGTTGGGATTTATCAGTAGCGGGGCTTCAATAATTCCTGGGAATTCCACCTGCAGAGAAGTGGTACCCAGGGACATGTCACTGACATTTCGGATCCTTGGAACTGTCATTTCAGCCATTTCTATCTAGAACAGAAGCTGTGGGAAATTTCATTAATGACAAAACTACACTGCTTCAAGTTCTCTTAGGTAGGAATTACATTTGGAAGTTCAGTGATAAAAACCTCGGCCAAAAAGCTACAGGAGTAAAATCTGCCCACCTCAGCTCTCCCCTTGCTACAGTCAGGGATGGGGCTGCCAGGAAGAGCCAGGAGCCTGCTCCCAGCTCACTCACTGTGTCCTGCTGCAGAACCACTGGGCTGGGCATGAACACCAAAGCTCATGATGTGCTTAGTGGCCATCCAGGCCGCATCCTTCTTCCAAAACTCCAATTACAGTATAATCTGATATAATAGACCTTTCAGCTCTAGTGTATAATCAAGCATGACATAAACATGACAGATAAATACTAACAGTTAATTTAAAACAATACACAAAGAAGTCTTCTTCCCTTTAGACCACCTTCTACTGCATGTGTAAGACACAGAAGTATGTCTCCTATCTTTCTTCTTTGCAGCTGTTAAGCAGGATGCCCCCACAGCATTCACCTCTGAAAACACCACATTGGGTATTTCTTTACCTGGTTGCTCCTGGAGAATGTTACAATGAGACACCAGTGACAAAACTCCCTTTAGTAAATTCTTTAGCATGAAAGGCTTTGAAGGTAAGACACTGGCACTGCTTCCCCATCAAACCTAAATTCAGAGTGTAACTCAATTATACCACTGATTATACAGCATGAATTATTTGTAGCTTTTTCACAGTTGTTTGCAGCCACAGATGTCGAACACAGCTCAAACTTGTGATCCAAAACTCTGCACCTGTGACTATGGACAAAGTCAGGGAACGATGCACACTGTGAAGGCAAAAAGATGTTTCCCAGGTGGGATCATTTGCAGACATACAACCAGAAAAGATGTGCAAACACTGAGAGCAGCAGATCTGCTCTGTGCACCACAGAAACTCACTGCTATCCCTGAAAAAACACCATAATGCAACTCTTAGATCCCTTCTGCAATAGGACATCCACATATGAGAGGAGAGCAACATCATTTAAACTGCATTTCACAGCATTCAGCCATTTTAGCCCACTATCATAGGTGGTTAAAACAAGTAAATCATTTCATATTTGAAATATTTCAGTACTCCCCAATCACACTTGTTATTTATCTTGCATGTCAATGATACTTGTCACATACATTATAACTTAAGTCTTACTACAGGATTTAATGGAAAAACAAATAGAAAGTAAGTGCCTATAATATTACTAATGTAAACAGGCAAAATATCACCAAGATCAGTGGCTTGGTGTCTATTTTGGCAGGAGCTGAATTTGGCCTAATGACTTCTGGTTCTGATTTAGTGAGGGTTCCCCGTCATGTACGACTTTGTAACTTCTTCAGTATGTTTTCTTTGAAAAGTAAAGGTTTTCTGTATGAGATTGGAATTTAATTGTTTCCTTTTTAGACAAATATGCTTTTGGATGGATGCTGATGGAAAGGGCAATCAGATGTCAAAAGGGCAGCAGTACAGTGAGATTATGTGCCGAGGTCTAGGGCAGGACAGGCAAACAAGGGGGATCTCAGATCACTTGAGCAGATCCTTATAAATAAAATCTCAGATAACAGGCTTTGTTTATTCTGCAAAAATGCATATCAGCAGGTCAAATCAACTCCTGTTATGTTAACTACTTAAGTTACTTTCTTATTAACAAATATTCCTGATAGCATAACAGAACTCTCATCTGTGAGCATCTGGAATGCAAGGAGGGAAAAAAGAAGAGTTTAAGTAATTAGGAAAGAGATGTCCTGCATCTAGAAGGAATGAAGTGTAATCTTGCCATTTGAGGGGGGAATAAATAAACAAGCTGCAGTAAGAGAGAGCCTGTGTGGCAGCAAGGAAACAATGCTTAATTTATGTGGAAAATCGCCAGTGCCACTCTTCATTTTTTAAATAACTTTCTTACCAATTTTACTACAGGTATGTCAGCAACAGCACGACATTTACTTTTTTTGCACATATGCTTGAAAATTTCTTTATGCAACACTCATTTGAGGCAAATCTCACTACAAAAAAACGTGTTGTAATAAATCCAGGCTCACTTTTTAATTGCCAAGTGTCACCGAGTTAGTCCTTTCTCAAGGTGCAGGAAACTCTAATGGAGACCCATTCTCCTGCAATGTGATTATAACCCACAACTTTTATCTTGTGAGAATATATCAGAATTCCAGACCTCTTTAATGTTGAGCGACCATGTGTGAAAAGCTGCCTCTTCCCAAAGAGCCTGGCAATTCCATTTGGCTTTTATCCTCCTTTTAGCAGGTGCTCTGTACAGACCGAGATGCATTTAGCAATGATCCCATACCTCACCAAAGCAGCCTTCCCTGAGAATTTCACATCAGTTACTCCCAAACATCTTGGGGGAAGGGGCAAATTTGAGAACTTAGCAGGAAAACCTCATATAATCCAAGATGAGCACAAGAAGCTGCTCCCTACCCAGAAATGGATTTGTTATCCCCCATGGCAGGCACACACCACCACGTGTGTCCAAATTCCCTGTGAGTACTGCAGCTATTGCAAAATCCCAAGTATTTTGAAAACACAGCATTGAATTTTTTTTTGTTTATTTTTTAAAACCAGTTTTGCAAAACAATCTCATTTAAACATTATTTGGGAGCAAGTTTCAGACTATGTGAAGGAAAATGGGTATTTCATTCCTTGACTCCATTTTCTGCGTTTAAGTATTAATTTTCCACCTTTTTTTTCTGCCTCTGAAGAGCATCTGTTCTAAGAGAACAGAAAATGGAAAGAACACAGAAAAATACAGTTTGGAGTGGTCCAGTTTTAAAATAAAAACAGTAATTTACAAACCAACTTTCTCAGCATGCTCTAACACTGAGCTGCAGCTCCTCTGGACTATTGCTTTCTAAATTATTCAGGGACCACATTCTGCAAATGCATCTGTGCAAGTCCAAGTGCGAGTCAGCTTTGCAAAACAATCTCATTTAAACATTATTTGGGAGCAAGTTTCAGACTATGTGAAGGAAAATGGGTATTTCATTCCTTGACTCCATTTTCTGCGTTTAAGTATTAATTTTCCACCTTTTTTTTCTGCCTCTGAAGAGCATCTGTTCTAAGAGAACAGAAAATGGAAAGAACACAGAAAAATACAGTTTGGAGTGGTCCAGTTTTAAAATAAAAACAGTAATTTACAAACCAACTTTCTCAGCATGCTCTAACACTGAGCTGCAGCTCCTCTGGACTATTGCTTTCTAAATTATTCAGGGACCACATTCTGCAAATGCATCTGTGCAAGTCCAAGTGCGAGTCAGCTCTGTCTGCCTGATTCTTCTGCATGTAGAACATTCCCAGAGGTCTCCTAATGAAAGTGATGCTGAGCAGAAATCACTGCTGGACACATTGGCTTTAATGGAAAAGTTTGGTGGGTTAGAATAATGCTTTTTAATGTTTTTCACCCCGTGAATTTCTGAGGTAGGCCAATGTAAAACTTTCTAGTGTTAAGACTGTTAAACTCTCTTTTTCAAGACTTTCCAACTTCTGGGCTTCAAGAATATTAGAAAAACAGTATCTCTATGTGTGTGAGTTAGAAGTTGGAAGATAGAGGACAGTGAGTTTGTGCTTGTCCACCATCCTTTGAGCAGTTTTGCAGGTCAGCTACTCAGCATGTAAAATACAAAATATGATCCTGGTTTGCTTGCATGGAGATTTTTAAATGCACTTTAGGAGCAAAATATCAAGTGACTCTGCTTGGAAAGAAGGGAGTATTAATCTTAATATATCTATCTCATTATGAGTAACACCAGTTTACTGAAAAAACCCCAAAGAAAATAGAGAGTGAAAGAAGGTCAAGAGGATTGACAGTAAACCTGTGGGTCAGGGAACACTGGGTCAGAGATCTCTGAAGATTTAAATACTAAAATGACAGTAAATCTGCAAGCTATTCTCCATCATGTAACATTAGACTAATTACCAATACCTTTCAAAAAAAGACAATTAAAAATCTTGTATTCTTAAGACAATTTAATTTTTACCTTCTTTCTCAATGTAAAATTACACTGAGAGAATTTAACTTAAAGATCACAAGCTGAAAGGAAGAGTTCACAGGGAGTGGAACAGCATCGTTCGCTCAGGGGACCGAACTAAAAATCCACATTCATTATTCAGGCTGTTACACAAATCAATTGGGATCTTTAAGCGGACAGAGTGTGATCCTGCTGGACAAGGTGTTGTTGTATTCCTTGGCTTTGTTTCCAAGCAGTCTGGGGGGAATCACAGATTTCTTCCTGTTTTCCTGGGAGCAGATTTCATGGCCCCAGTATATGTGATAATATGGACAGAGGAACAAACTGGCCAAGAACCCAAGCACAACTTTCCCCCCTGCATGTTCCCTGACATGAAATGGGCTGTAAGGAAGTGTTCATGAGCAGCCTGATCTCATGTACAGAACAGCAAATAACTATTTCAAAGGTGTGACCAGCAATGGAGGCTATTTCCTGACTGTCTGCACACCTCAACAGGCAGCTTGCTTCAATTCAGATGTAAAAACCACTACAATTCTTGGAAATCCAGCTGCACTCTCAAAATTCTCAACTAGATCCTGCAACTTCCAGTGTGAAAAATACACAAAAATGTGGTTTAACTGGTACCATACTCTCCTCCCACTCACATACACTTGGTTGAACCAACCATGAAGGACATTTCTTTTCTGATTTTCAACCTTTCCTTCCTCAAGAGGAATATAAGAATTAAAAAATTTTGCACTGCAAACATTTCTAGCTCTTCAGAATTGCTGCAGTTTGCCTTTACCATGTTATTAACAGCTTAAACATAATTCTGCTTTTTCTCAAAGGTCCTTTGACACATGTACATGCTGATAATTAGGTGAGCTACATTTACACTTCTGCCTGTAATACCTGCTGTGGCTACTGATAACCCCAAATTTGCTAACGTATTACTGCAAGAAAACCAAAATTGATGTGAAGGGAACTTAATGCAAGTAATACTCTCAGGCCCAGCCTGTAAAGGCTTCAAAAAGCTTAATGATTTTCTCAGATGTGCTGTAAAAACAAAGAATCTCATGGTTCAGTGTCAAATGGCTGCTAGAAGCCAATGTTCATCACAACTGGAATGACTTGTTCATCATAGATTCCATCAATAATTGTTTCAGTATGTGAACGTGATCAATGTCGCTCTCATCAAGTATAAATCAAGCTGTGTATTTTCTAACAGGACCTTCAGCATTCTCATGGATCCTGCTCCACAGCAAGATTTAATCAATGTACAAGCTCGAGTGACCAGGCATCTTTCCCAAAATGGCAATTATTTATGAATTAAAAACTATAAAAACATCCTGATGTTCTTGGCATAGGAAGTTTAAATGATATGACTTTGAATATTGAACGAGGCAAGTAAAGTGACTGTGCAGCACTGGATCACACCAGAACTGCATTTGGAGCTGCCTGATTTCAACTCAATTAACATATTTAAATCATTACAGCTGAACAGTGGGAAAAACTCCATTAGATCTAGAGTACAAAAAACAACATTTATCAGAGATAAATGGGAATACCAAGTCTATCCCTTTTGTTTCCTAGAAAAATGACTCCATTTCTACAAGTTAACAGCAGAGTTAAAAGGGAATTCACTTCTTTTTTGGTGTCACTGTCTGAGCAAAGCCAACTAACCCACATGAGCAGCGACACTGCTGCTGCTCATCTCCTTTTTATCAGTTTCTTCTTTCTACCAACGACTTCAAAACATGGTTCTGGGATGAGCTGTCACAGACAGATGCAGACTGACCTGGGTATTTTACTGTACAGACTGTTGTCTGATCTCTTTAATGACTAAATAAAGCTAAAATATTACATAATTAGACAAAATATTTCCTGAATAGGATAATTTTAAAAACTAATCTTGAAAACAATCTTTAAGCCTTGTTTATGCCTGTAAGGAGTTTTAAATTAAACGCTGTATTTTGGTAACTCCAGAGCCGTTTTAGGCTACAATTGTGGTGTACAGCTTCCCCCACGTTTGGTTCACCTCCCACTCCTATCGCAGAGGGGAAGTTCTGCCAGCACACAGATCCAGCCACGATGTGCGGAGTGCAGGATTTCTCCTGAGGAGGGAAGGGTGGGATCTGGATATCCAGAGGGTGTGGAACCCCTCCCTGCCTCAGAAACTTGGAGGAACCAAATCCTGCAAGGTCTCCTGACAAGTTACACCACAGTCTCTGTCCAAGACCAGAAGACAACTTTTATTTGTGAACCCAACCCCCTCCAGCAATGACCAGTGAGACTGAATATCTGGGAGTATTTTCACACTTTTTCAGATGGGTTTTCCCCACATGCATTTCACACGTTTTGGTATTTTCCCAGCTCAGCTCAGGTACTGTTAGAAGTGCAAGGGAAGCCTGGTTTCTTTGTGCTCTGAATAGAACAGCAGAAGGAGCAAGTGCACAGAGGTTGCTCAGTTACTTGCCCCTCAACTGACAGATACCCTTTTATAATAATTTCTGATATAAAAGAAATAGAGTTATATATCGATATATAATTCAGGAGATTTTATATTTCCCAATTAAATGCCTTTCAACCTTTGCTCTTTAAAGGTTATAGAAATTCATGATTTTAGCCTCTCCTCAGAGTTCCTATCTTTAGTCATAAGGTCAATCAAATTCCCCTTTTCAAATGTTACATCTTTAAAGAATATGGTAACCAGAACAAAAACAATATCCTAAGTGAGGTCAGAAGATTTCCTAACCTTTACATATATTCCTTGCATTCTTATTCCATTACTGGCTGTTGTACCCCTTCTCCTTCCCCTTTCTTCCTGTCTCCATGTCTCATGTCTGTTTTCAGCTATTTTACTGATGTCTCCATGGTTTAAAATTATATGCAGATCCAATCCCCTTCAGTTCTTTTGGGGCTGCTACTTTGCTGGAACAACTTACAGAAGAATTTCCAGGCCCTTTCCTTACCCCATAAATGCTGCTGATGAAATACCACTGTTTGATGGTTCAAAGCTATCTGAAGTTTACTTTTAGAAAGGATTACACTAAAACAAACTCAATAAACTTGTGTGAGTTACATTTGCCATTATTTCCAAATTGTATATATCAAAATTCAAGTTTTCTAAAAAGCCACATTTATTAAAATACAACCTGAACCACTAAAATTTGACCACTCATTTAAAGAAATTCAATCAAGAAACCAACTTAAAAAAAAAAACCCCAAACCACTACTGCTCCAAACAGTCCCTCTTATATCACTGGTGTCTAAATTACTAATCTGGTTAACATATTTTGCTGTCAGGGTTAAGATAAACCATCTGGACAATTTTGCTACAAATTCTTTCTTGGCTAAATGTAGTTTTTATTGTAATTTGCCTCATTTCCTCCTAATATAACAACAGAATGTTGCTGTGTGGATACATTCCAGTGACCTGACAGACCTTTCCAGCAACTCCAAAATGTCTCACCACAAACTTTTTCTTGATCTCAACATCACCATTTTCTTCTTATTTGTCTTCTTACAAAAACGTGATACTGGAACCAGCTGCTAAGAAATGCCAATTCCATCAAAGTCCTGAAACTGGTAACCAATTTTTTCTGAGTTTAGTAATTTTAAGAAACTGTCAGGTGGCTTTTCAGCCACACTTCAGAATAACCAGGGACTCTCCGAGTTCTCTTTGTACCTCTCCAGTGCCTGTTCTCTCTGTTACATCAATTCCTAAACTCCTATAAACTGCAATCCAGTCACCTCACTGTGCAAATCCATGGCTTTATTGCCATGTTTGACCACACAGAATGCAGCAAGTTCATGGCACAGGAAACATGAGCAGTGCTGAGTGTTTGGGAATCGCTCCCCTCTCCCGGGTTTAAGGCAGCCCAGTTAACATCTACTCACACACAGGGCTCATGCAAAGACACTGCAGATTGTCAGACATTGAGAACTTGTCCAAAAATAAATATATCAATAAACCAAACCTTTTTGAACCTCACGAGTTAGTTGTGTTGCTGTGATTTTGCGTTTTTTCCCTTCCAAGGGGGGGGGGGGGGGTGAAAGGAAAAAAGCAATTCTGCCCTTTCTATTTAAATGTTTGACTAACTAGAGATTGAAATTCACCATTTTCCCCCCAAATTGCTAGGCAAATCAAATTTCCTCCTAAAATGCATATTCATTCCGTAATATAAAAATAAGCACAGAGGCAGAAAGGTTTACATGTCAAATGGCAATTTTCCTAAATGGCTCACGCTTTAACTTGTTTTCTTTTTTCATGTCTTAGCCATGACAAAAGATTTAATGGCCATCATTACTCAGATGTTTTGTCAGCACACCATGATGAATGCACTCTTCCTGGGTGTTATTCAGAGTTACCTCACAAGATTTCTCTTCTGTGTTACATTAACAACACCCTTCATACTTAACAATTTGATCTATCACACATTTGACTAATGTTACCCATTAGAGTTCTGTGCAAAGACTTCTTGATTCAGGGAAAGATAGTTATTAAAATTAAATATATCCTTGCCTCTTAAAAATGTATTTTCTTTAATTACTAATATACATTAAATAGGATCAATCCATTAGCGCAGATATCCCATAAGCTGTCCATGAAAGTAAGTGTAAAGAGAATGTATCATCCATTAATTATAACCATTCCACTCGACCTGGGCAGGTGCTGCCACCTCTTCTCTCAAAACCCTCTCCTCTGGAGTGTAAGAAAGGACACAAGAAACAGCAAGGAAAGAGGGGGAAAAGCCAAAATCCTGCTTAGCTCCAGGATGTGATGAGTGCCCAAGGCCCAGCTGCAGGATCATGCCCCAGCAGGCAGAGAACACTGTGAAGCTTTAGCTCCTTCAGTCTCCCAAATCCCACCACACACCTGTCAATGTCCACTGGGTCAGACTGGAAGGGACTGCACACCAGGAAAGCTCGAAGGCTGAATCCAAATAAATTAAAATGGGAGGGATCAGAGGTGCAAACTCAGGGCACAACAGCCCAGCCCAGCACAGGAGCACTGGTGAAAAACACAAAACTTCACATATCAGAGCCCAGAACCAACATTTCTTTTTAAAATAGTCATTTTTGCTTAAAAACATAAACTACCAGTAGATAATGGAACATGCTTTGGACACTTGTTCAACTAATGATTGGCTTTTCAAGTAAACTCCCAGCTGAGTGTGGGAAATCAATATGGATTTTTAATGGCACCTATACATCTTGCTGGATTTGACAGAACTTGCAAACAAATACAAACAATCTTCAGGAAGCTATTTTGCTCAATTATAAAGTATGTAAAAAAGACAAATAATGACTATCTAGACATCATCATTATGCACTTCACTCACTTGGATGCATCAACAATACCAATAAATTATTCAGAATTGTTTTACAGTTTTTGTTTCATCTCCTCATTTTGGAGAACCTAGATGATGGATCTACAAATAAGCTGTTTACTCTGGTCCAAAAGATTATGGAATGGTTTATTTGTATTTCTTCCCAGCAGTGTTTGTGCTCATGAGTTTTTTTCAAAGGGTATTCAGAACTTAGTTCATATTAGTTGAACTGATCCTGCATAAAACTGCTTGAAATAATACATCAGCATTTACAATGTTTAGAAAAAAGCATCTTTCATGCTTCGATGTAAGTATCATAAAATCTTTACATGGAAGTACTCTGAGCAGTGGGTTTTTAGCTTGATTTGAATCCCCCTTTGCAAACACCATTTACTGCAGGTAACATTTTACACAGCAAGCAATAAAAAACAAGATGAAAATGTAGTGTTAATATTCCCTAGAAAACCCCTCAATATTTATTTTATATTATCTGTAATTAAAGATTATAGCACGGAAGTACTGACCACCACCTTTGTTTTCTCCTTTCCTGTTCAAAGTGTTTATTTTCCCTTTCTGTCCTACAGAAATTATTTGCACAATTAAACATCACCAAGACCAGCACAAATTGTCTGTACAAATGCCACAAGCCAGAGGTGAGATTTGGAAAATCCAGCTCATTATATCTGCAAAAAATGTTTGACTGTTTTGATATACAGGTGAGGGTATCAGTCATTCCATGCAACTACAAACAGGGCATACACACTGTCCTGCTCTCTCATGGAGGAAGGACCAAAGCTGGCAAAATCAGACCTGTTTCAGACCACCACTTAAAGAGTAGAATTCCTTTGATACCGTAAATTAAACATTCCAAGCACCACAGTTATTATCAGATTACAGACAAAACTAGATATACCAAATTTTTCGTGTATTTGCCTACAGCACTATCTGTGGTTTGCTCCAGTGAAAAGTCTGTGTTCCAGTTCTAAAAGCCCAGGAATTACTCAGAACTCAAAATTTTGCAGGCAGAGTCCATTTTTACTGACAGCTTTTACAGAGACGTGTGGTGAGACACGAAACCTCTCCGGTCACCATCTGAAAGCAATCAATGGCATGGGACAAAACCCTCACATTTTAGGGGAGAATGAATCCTTTCACCTTTTTCTTTGGAACCACGATGGAAAGCCCTGCAGCAGAATGTGAGGCATCTCCAAAAGGGGTCAATTAAGGAATGACATGACGACTGTAGCGGTAGCACAAGAAAAACTCTGCCTGTATTTTTGCTTGTAAGGGGACAGCCTGAAGCTTGGGGGGGGGGGGGGGAACCCCCTCCCTGCCACACTCCAGTGTATGTGACAAACTGGATTAATTCCCTCATGTCAGCATCCATTTCAAACACCCCCTCAAAGCTAGAAGTCCATTTCCAAAAGGATACAGCTGTCTGTAGCCACATCCCAGAGAAATCTGCCCGTCCC